>NC_054713.1:32221271-32418771 GCF_016097555.1 Gigantopelta aegis | reverse complement strand
AATTCATATAGGAGATTTTGATGTAGAGAATCAAAATGTGGAATAATTACATGTGTATGTATGACAACTGGAATTACTATTTTCTAAAGAACTAACTGTTGGTAAGCAAGAGCAGCAGATGACAGATTTCATTCCTGAAATTCACATAGGAGATTTTGATGTTGAAAATCAGGATATGGAATGATCTCTCTGGCTATTTGTTTTGTTACAGTGCATGTGTACAATTGGATTAGTACTATCTTCTAAAAAAAACTATCTATTAGTAAGCAGAAGTGGAAGATATTCCTGAAATTCATATAGCAGATTTTGATGTTGAGAATCAGAATATGGAATAATCTCTCTGGCTCCTTGTTTTGCTAAAGTTTACATGAAGATTAGTACTATCTTCTAAAGAACAACCTGTTATTAAGCAGGAGCAGCAGATAACAGATTATATTCCTGAAATGCATTCAATTTGGGAAATTTTTATGTTGAAAATGAAAATGTGGAATAGTATGTCTGGCTATTTTGTTAACAGTACATGTTTACAATTGGATTAGTACTATCTTCTAAAGAACAACCTATTATAAAGCAGGAACAGCAAATAACAGATTATATTCCTGAAATTCATATAGCAGATTTGGATGTTAAGAATCAGAAGGTGGAATAATTTCTTCATTTTGTTATGTTTATCTATGACAATCTGGTTATAGATCTGCCTTCTAAAAAACAATTTGTTAGTAAACAGGAGCAGAAGTTTATATTCCTGAAATTAATTGAGGAGATTTTGATGTCAAGAATCAAAATGTAGCACAATATATCAAGCTTTTCATCTTGTTACAGTACACAATTAACCAATGATGATTGGATTAGTACTACCTTCTAATTAAGAACAACCTGTTATTTCGAATAAGCAGAAGCTAGCCAATTATGTTTGTGAAATTCATATAGATTTTGAGGTTGAGAATGGAAATGTTGAATAATACCTCATCCTCTTTATTTTGGAACAGTACAGTCTTACCCAGGGCAGTTGGATTAGTACTATTTTCCAAAAATATAACCTGTATTGTTGAAATTCCTGATGAGAATCAATGTGTGGAATGGGCTGCTTCGTTTCTTATAATGCTTGTAATAAGTATAATACAGGAGGAGCATATGTGTTATGTGATATTTATGTTACTTAGGAATCGTTTTATTCCTCTAGTACAAAGAGGGCAAAGATCTTAACTATATTTAAGCCTTATAACATTTGTAATAAGTTAAAAAAAAACGGATTATAATGTACAGATTGTCATAATGTGAATACATGTATATGTACATATTTTACAATATGGAGATTTTTTTTTCCCCCATTAATTGCAAGAGCATTCAATGATCTGGGGCCTGATTCACGAAGCTTTCTTAGGCTCTGCTAGACAACAAAGCATCCTCTTTGCAAGTCTTTTAGCATTGCACTGCAAGATCGCAAAGTTGCGAGAGTTTAGTGAATTAGGCTCCAGATCCATCAAGATTAGGAATTTTACCAATAACAAGGACATATTTATAAATAGAGGCATGACATTTTAGCATTGAATGAATGCTTTAAATATGGCAGAGGTGACAAAATCATCACAATATTTGGTTTCAGCAGTGGGATTGGTGTTACATTTTGTTAAAGGGACAATCCTGAGTTGGCTGCATTGTAAGATGTTTCCGACTAATGAAATATTTCTACGATTAAACTTACATATTAAATATATTTTCTTATTTCAAGTATCAGTGCCTGTATATTCAATATGTTTCTGGTCGTCTTAATATTTGTAAGAAGCCCAAAACTGGATTTTGTCTTCAAATAATTTCATACGTACGAAAAAATTATATTTTAGGAAATAAAATGAAATTTAACCTAGTGCAAATATCAGAATGATCAGAAACACATTTAATATGCAGTCACTAATATTTTATGCAGATATGTAATTACAATCATTAAAAAGTCTCTGTTAGTCGATAACATCTTAAAAATTGCAGCAAACCCATGAATGTTCCTTTACGGTCTAGATCCATTTTTGTGTGCCTACAGTAACTACACTCAGACGAGTTTTGCCTCTTAGATGAGACGTTTTACACCATGACGGTCTTGTTTTGAAGTATATGGATACCACTGTATCTAATATAATGGCATACATGAAAGTTAATACAGTTTAAAACTGGAGTCTTACTAATGGGATTTTACTCTGGGTTAATGGTGTTTGGGTATCAATATACACAAACTGAAGTGAAAGATTTGAAAGTTAATTATATATATACTGGATTTACATGGATAATTTATCCTGGGTCAAAAGTACCCATCTTGTTTTAACCTGAATTAAAGCTCTTAATGGTACATAGCACTATCATTTAACAACTGTTATCCATCTACAGAAATTCAGATATGAGAGTTAAAGATAACATGGTACATCAGTGGAGTCTGTCCTTCACTGTTTACAGAGTTAAAATAACCTGGGTTAACCATTGGCTCTGCATTTTTGCTCCACATTTTTCCGTTGTGTAGATGAAGTTATAAAATAAAGTTTAAAATAGTTGTACATGTACTAGATGGTGCCTTGGGGACTATATTCTATCATCTTAGTGTAATTTATTACTAATAATACCAACTGTGATAACTGGGTTTTGCAATGGCCATCAGTAGGTTCTACAGTCCGTCCCACACACTTTTTTTTTTCATGCTATGTAATTTACTACAATTTATTTTTATTTCTGAGCAGATTGATTTCTAAACTGGATACAAAAATAGTATTATTTTGTTATTTCCAAAACTTTTCTTCTTATGTCAAACAAAACTGAAATTGTTTGCCAAAGACATTTTTATAGAATGATGGGACGGACTATAGATTCCTATCCAGGTACTGACTCTCACCCAAACTTAGTTTTAGTAACTTTTAGGTGTACTGATCTCTTTTTCACTAACCACTAATAACTAACCACTAACAACTATATAACCACTAAGCCACTTTCATGGACAGATAGCCATGGTGTTTTCTTGGGGAGCATGGCTTGACACCCCTCTCCCCTAAACTTCACTTTCCACAGTAGATACACACACCTCTGCTACAATTCCTTCACTTGCACCTGGACATACTCGTCCAACTGGCTAATCGTGTTTCACCAGCCCTGTATAATCACCGTTTCTGGCTGTACATACAACTACCAGTATCTTTCAACATTTCTACAAATTTTCTTTTACCTTTGTACCACAATCTTCAAAGATTTTTTTTTTCTCTCTGCATTGGTGGACAGAAGTCATTTACATTGGACATTTGAGCCTTTTGACAAACTGAAGAAACTAATTGGTGGCAGAAGTCAACAGTGTAAAACGGTCATAGCAGACATTCTTCTGTTTGTACAGTCCTCTTTTTGACTTGTTAATTGTGTTGACTGTGGGACTGGACGAAACTGAAAACTAAAAGGTTGTGCTGTATGTTTGACCAAGCATAAGACAGGGCTCAAACTTAATGGTGACAACAGCGGCTATTGTCGTAACTACGTTATAGATTGACATAGGTCAGAGGCTTTGGCATTGCTGATGGCAGTTTTTTGTCCATTCATAATTGCCATTGGTTGAAAGGATAATTTTTTGTTTTTAATTTGTGGTTATTTGTTGCAAAGGTTACTGATTTAAAACTGCTGTAGGCAGTCGGACTAAAAATTGCCATATTTATTGATTTTTGTCTATGGCAAAAACCTTTCAAAATTGCCACAAGTAACAAATTCTGAAGTCTCTGCCTTGAATCCAAGCTTGATAAGATGCTAGATTGATAACATCAAATAGTGAATAGGCAAGCACAGCCCTTGAAATTCTGATCATCTTGAAATGATAGTTTAGTGCAAATAATAACAAAGTAAATACCTGAACAAAAATGTTGTTGCAAATCAATTTGTCGGTAGCTCTGCTGATTGCCACTGTGAATTTTGAGCGCTACAAACACTGTCTGAGCTTGAGAGGGGTTTCACTGTATACATTTATGTGGGCTCACAATTGTCCATTATTTCCTCAAAACATTTTTGCCAACTTTTCTTTCTCATATTCTGGGGTTTTTTTGTTTTCTTTCATAAACAATACAGTAAAATACTTAAAACGAACATGCTTAAAACGAACTACTGCATAGAGCGAACTGACTGTAAAGCCCCATTTTATCTCCCAGTGTTTCTGCCAGAAAGAAATTTGTGGGTATGGCACAGTAGAATTGAATGCAACCACAGTCAAGAGGAGGTATGGGGGGCCATACCCATTTTACCCTCTGGCAGAAACCCTGTCTCCCTATATATTAATAACCAATTTATGCAAATGTGTATAACGAACTATTGATATAACAAACTAAGTATCATGGTCCCTTTTGGTTCGTTATAAAGAGTACTTTACTGTACATATAAACTGGACGTTTGGGTTCTGCAATATATTTCTGGTAATTTTAAGACAACTGCTTCACTGTCAACAACAGAATAGAGGACCAGACAATGTCAATCTTCATGTGAATCTCTATTACATGTATGTTCATTGGTACTAAAAAATATGGAATTAAAATACAACAGTAACCGTTGGAACTTTGCCCATGGACTTTATTGCACAAGATTAAATCTTAACTGTAGGTCTTGAATTAACAATTAGTCCACAAGTTGGCAAGCATTACAGAATCAAACTGACAATGAGGAAGTTGAATAACAGGGACCTAATGAAGCATGAAGCAGTATAGTGGTAAATTTCTAGCAGAATTACATGAATTATTGTTTTGTTTTTTTTGCTAAAATATATTTTGTATTCACTGCTTTAATGAATGGTTCAAAGAAAACATAAGAGAACCAGGAAGCATTATCCGAATGATAAAGTGCTAATGCTAAAGCTCTCCCCCCCCCCCCCCCCCAGCTATTTGTGCACACTGACAGTGGGGGGGGGGGGTGGTTTGGGGTTTTTTTTTAAATTGTTATTAGAAGTAATTTATGTTGTATGTGTACATTCTAGGACTAATGATTCTCCAAAACTAACTAGTACAGATCTGTTTTATATGCACCTAGAATTTATGTAAAATACTGAAGTTTCAAACAAGTTGATTTTGTAATCTCATTATATATATTTTTTAAATGTATTGTAACACATTTTGCTTGTGGTCACATGCAGCATTTAACAACAATATTTTGTATGTAATTTAATGAGTTAAAACTCATCAATTACTTCTTAATTATACCCATGATGGAAGGCTATAAAATAAATGTATATACATGTGTACTGATATCCAACATGCATTTCCGCACACTGACCTGGGCACACAGTTCAGTAACATGCCTAAGACGGACAATGAGAATAGAATGGATATGGTTTATTAAAGCTTGCATACAAAAACCATAAGCAGGCTTTATGTGGTCATTCGGCAAGTAAGAATAGAAGTTTCATTTTGTTTGGCCATGCAAAGCAGTATTATAATATAGGATATGGAACACCTGCGACCGTAAAGATACAGGGCCCTATAACACTGTATGTAAAAAAATAAATAACATTATTTTTGGCTTAATCATGCAGTTTCTTAGAATACTTATTTCTATAATTCCTGTGTATTCTTCATTATCCTTTTCAGAGTTAGTTCTGGCACTCGCCAAATTCACCAATTGCAAATTTTAAAAAGAAATTGCAAATTTTATTTTAATTTGGCAAAATAATTTCATTGATATTTTGTTAATAAATTTCTGCAATTTTTTTAATTTAATAGATAATTTGGAGAAATGTTCTACTCACCAGAGCTAGCTTAGGGCCTGTGCTTATAAAACGTTTAGAGTCCAGACTCAATCTCTAATGACGTCACACACATACAGTTTGTATGGCGTTGTCATGGCATTAGTGTCTCAGACTCTGTTAGAGTCTCGACCGGCCTCGGTGGTGTCGTGGTTAGGCTATCGGTTAACAGGTTGGTAGGTACTGGGTTCGGATCCCAGTCGAGGCATGGGATTTTTAATCCAGATACCGACTCCAAACCCTGAGTGAGTGCTCCGCAAGGCTCAATGGGTAGGTGTAAACCACTTGCACTGACCAGTGATCCATAACTGGTTCAACAAAGGCCATGGTTTGTGTTATCTTGCCTGTGGGAAGTGCAAATAAAAGATCCCTTGCTGCTAATCGGAAAGAGTAGCCCATGAAGTGGCGACAGCGGGTTTCCTCTCAAAATCTGTGTGGTCCTTAACCATATGTCTGACGCCATATAACTGTAAATAAAATGTGTTGTGTGCATCGTTAAATAAAACATTTCTTTCCTTCTTTCTTTCTGTTAGAGTTTCGAGGTTTCTCTATAAAAGCTTTGTAAGCACCAGGCCTGCTTTTGTTAAAAAAATACAATTATAGGTACAATCTGAAAATTACAGGTGCCATATTTTGCTAATTTAAATGTATAGTCAAACTTGTGTTAAGCAGGCATCAAAAGGGAGTATCAAAAAGTGGCATCTTAACACAGGTGGCTGCTTAACACAGGTGGCTGCTTAACACAAGTGGCTGCTTAACACAAGTTTATAAGTGATTATCAACTCTGAAATTAATTTCATTTTACCGGATATGAAAGCATTATTATTTTAAAAAGCATATAAATTTAATTTAAAATAATAATAATAAAGGTATGGTCACACTGCAGTGACTTACAAAATCCAGAGTTGCACAAATTACTTGACTTGAAATGTACACTTTGTGTACTTTCCTCTTCAGCTAACAATCACCACCATAAACCGTTTTCCAAACATTTTAAGCACTTTTTGTTAGTTAAGAATCAAAGTAATTGTTTCTGATTATGACAACATAGCCATGATTCCATTCTATATATAAAAAATATTGAAAAAAAGTGGGATATGATCGATATGTAGCTGCATGTAATAAGAAAAATGTAAGATATTAAAAATTACACAGCTAAAGGCGTCCGATGTTGAACTGTCTAATGTTTCCTACCCACTTCTGCAGTTAACTTTAGTGATTTTCGTGGCATTGCCATTCTAGTCTTTAAGAGAATGCTGGATACGGGTTTACATGTATTTCCTACTTCTAACACCTTTTTGTGTCCAGCTTAAATGCTACATTAGATTGCTTAACGGTTTACACAGATTTGCTATGGACTTGACGGATTATCACCCTTTTCTGTCTAGTAAATCCAATTCATGTATGCTCAGTCAGCTCTTACTTGTGCAAATACACAAACACAGCCGGCCACGAGGGCTTGTTTAATTCTTTGTTCTACTTCTTTTTTTCGTCTTCAGTGGTGTAGTGGTTAAAGCCATTTAAGGAAGGAAGGAAATGTTTTATTTTACGACGCACTCAACACATTTAATTTATGGTTATATGGTGTCAGACATATGGCTAAGGACCACACAGATATTGAGAGAGGAAATCCGCTGTTGCCACTTCATTGGCTACTCTTTTCAATTAGCAGCAAGAGATCTTTTGTATGCACCATCCCACAGACAGGGCAGTACATACCACTGCCTTTGATATTCCAGTCGTGGTGCACTGGCTGGAACGAGAAATAGCCCAATGGGCCCACAGACAGGGATCGATCCCAAACCAACTGCGCACCAAGCGAACGCTACGTCTCGCCTCTAAGCCATTTAAGGATGGTACATACATAGTGAATTTTAATGTCTTGATGTAGCAGGTTTACTCTGATGACTACGAGTCATATTTGACATCCAATAGCCAATGATATTAATCAATGTGCTCTAGTGGTGTCGTTAAACAAAACAAACATTGTTCAGTGGAGGCAGATGTTGCCGACATGTTTATCGTCTTTGTGTAACTCATCTGTCTCCAACAGCTCTAGCCAGTCAACCTGCCAGATTTTGTGGAGTCAGCAATTTCATAAAATTTATTATCTGGTAAGGCAGGAATCTTGAGTGATTTATGCAATTTATATTATGTGTGGGATTGATTTATATGTAGTTATTTATCAGAAATATATGTAAAAATCATCCAATATGGCACTTGTAACTATAATACTGCACCTTTAATTCAAAATAAGCATGACATTTATTGAAATGAGTAAAATGAGTGTTTAGTAAATAATCCCCACTCTGCAGGTCAGAGTAGGTACATTGCTGGATTTGTAAATAAAGCAGAATTATATTTTTTAAAAGTGACGGGGCCCTAGTTTTTAAACACTATGACGTATTTTTCATTAAACACTTTGACATATTTTTCGCTATTGGAGCAATTCTTTATCATTGAAATCATACATTACTTAGATGTTATTGTTTAGATTATTCATTTCGGTCATCTGATGTTTCTAAATATTTTATAAAATGCACATAACTCTGGGAAGTAAAGGTTATGGAGACGAGCTCTAGTCTGTTTTTTAAGGATACTGTAAATCATAAAATATTAGCTAGTGATTTCCCTAGAAATTAGGCAAGGCATGGTAGACCAAACACTTTTGGGGCATTTTCACCATTTTCAGGGCACTTGTATTTCATAAAAAATACACAAAAATTAATTGAAATAAACATTAATGTAATTTATGTGCTTGCTTTAATAAATGAATGGCAAAAGATATAAAAGGCATATTTTATTAATTAATAATACCTTTTTTGGTGTTTTATAAAGGCAGTTTTAGAATTAATTACTGAAAAAGACTTGTTTAATCTCAGGGCAGCATGGCACTGATTAAGGCAAGATGGTGCTAGGCTATTGAGGCATGGTGCTGCACCATGCTAAAACAAGCTAGGGAAAACACTATTAGCGATCTTAAAATGTAGCTAAATCCAAACAAGTGACATATTAGTGACATAGAACTTTAGCCAGGTCGTCATATCAGAAACTAAAAAACCGAATAAGCTTAAGTTGTAGGATCAGCTGTTTTTGACGAATCTTGACGGTATGCAGCTTACAGACATCTTGAATTTAGTACAACATTGCAGTAATGTGCATGGTAACTAACTATTGGTGTTTGCTATCCTTTCGGTTTAATCAATAGTATATAACCATCATTGTGTCTTCAGTTAATCACAAACAAAACAATTGCACAAAAGCTTTTCGGAACAGTTTTTATGTTTCTTTAAATTTAGCTTCATCAAATATTAGCGTCTTGCATGACCTCGCTAAATTCACTAACATTTACAGTATATCCTTGTCTAAACATCACACATTCTTGTTTCACTCTATTCTAACTTTATCCAAATGTGTTACAGGTTTGTACATTAACCAAACATAAGTGTCCGTTTTCATGGCTTGAAACTTGGGTCTGCAACTTTAAAATATATCGCACATAAAAATCTTTAGTGATACTTGAACGTGTGCCCAGAACAAATGTGCTTGAAAAAAATTTGAATATGAATGTATATGTTCATTAGTACACCTTGATCCATTATATCGAATTACAGTGAAACCTCTCAAAACGGGACCCTCTGTAAACCTGAATTCCTTCAAAACCAGACGTTTTACCCAGTCCCTTTTTAAAAACCAGGACAGAACTTAACCTCTCTAAACCGGATCCCTCCTAAAACTGGACATTTGTCTTGGTCCCAAGGATGTCCGGTTTAGAGGGGTTTTACTGTATAATACTAGTATGATTGAACTGTTTAAACATTAGAGTGCCTTAGTCATACATATAATGTATACATAAACCTATACATACAAAGATGCCAACACACAAAGTTGCTTTTATGTCCAGGTGACTTTCAAATAAGGTAAAATAAATGTACCAGTACATGTACATGAATTTATTTACAGAAGGAATATATCTAAGTGCCTATAATTATTGACAGGTGGTCCTTATATACAAGATGCCCTTTATAAGAGATTCACTTGTATTTCAATGTCTACTTGACACTTTTAGACATTGTTATACATACATTATGGTACATGTATATGGAACTGAAAACCATTTTGCCTTGCTGATATACTAGTATTGTGTAATATAAAAATATAATACTATGTTTTGTATGTGTATATATGAAATCTGTATATATTTTATTTTACATATGGTATCTCTCTCAATCTCTCTCCATCACTAACTCTTTCTGTGGCTGTCTCGGTCTATTTCTGTCTTAATCATCTCTCTCTCTCTCTCTCTCTCTCTCTCTCTCTCTCTCTCTCTCTCTCTCTCTCTCTCTCTCTCCATCTGTCTGCCTCTCTCTCTCTCTCTCCCCCTTGACTTTTGATAAGAAAGTATATTAGAATGGACATTATTCTAGCAATAGCACCTGTATAATACATGTATATTATGGGTTGATAACATTTATTTCTATTTATGACTACTATGCACAAGGTTCTCTTGATCTGACATTGGCAAGCTGGTTCTTGCAGCATTTTGTCTGAATTATTAACATTTATCTATTAAATAAAAAATGTATATGAACTTAATCATTTGTTATTATTTCTTACAATTGACTGTATTTGTTTCCTGGTACTTCTTTAGTGTCAGCACATCATTTAACTAGGAGTGTTGTCACATTCAGTCAGCACTGTCAGCACATTATTTAATCAGCACTGTCAGCACACCTAATCAGGAGTGTCAGCACATCATTTAATCAATGTCACCACATTTAATCGGCAGTGTCAGCACATTATTTAATCAACAGTGTCAGCACATTATTTAATGGACAGTGTCAGCACATTATTTAATCAACAGTGTCAGCACATTACTTAATCAGCAGTGTCTGCACATAATTTAATCGACAGTGTCAGCACATTACTTAATCGGCAGTGTCAGCACATTACTTAATCAGTAGTGTCAGCACATTATTTTTATCAGCAGTGTTTAAAATAAGATTAGTAAGAAAATGGGTCCACCGAGGGGGCCAATCCAATTTTCATTTGAATTTACGACACAGTTCTTTACACTGTGTTTTATTTTAATCGTTGATTTTTATATTGATGTTGATGATGACTGCGTTTTTGCATTTAGCTTAGTTATGACGCCCAATAATAGATGTATTTTTCGGGCTGGGGTGTCAAACATTCATTCATTCATTGAATTTACGAAAATACGAGTTATCCAAGGGAGACAAATAATTTATCCTTCTGAAAAGTTTTGGTAACTGTAGTTATGTCCCTTGACTCATTGCTGTATCATTTGGCGATGTGACAACAATAAATGAATGTTTAATAATATCCTAGCAAGAAAAACTAAAATAAATATTGTCCAGTACTCTACAACGGTAAAAATATATAATAATAATAATAATAACATATTAAATAATAAGTAGCTTACATTCAATTTTTAAAATAGTTTTTTCTTCTTTTTTTCTATTTCTTTCTTCTTTTCTTTTTTTCTCTTAATAATTATTTAGGCAGTTTAAAACGTTTCTTCTAGCTTTTTCTTTCTTTCTTTAATTTTTTTTTTTATTATTTAGAGCTATCCATGTTGTCTAAACCGAGTTAGGCGGCATTGTTTCATCTCTCATAACTTGGTCATGCCAAATGCCAGCCAGGGTTGCGGCTACTTCTGGATTGGGACACTTTATGTGTTCAACAATAGGATGTTTCACCCCTGATCTCCAGACAGCAACGGGTACGAGTTTCTTCTCTATTGTACGCAGCTGATTGTGGCAGTCTTCCAGCTTAACATCCCAGTCTTCCAATCTCATCACAGTAATGTCTGCTTCCCTTCCCACTTCCAGCGATCCTATCACTTTCTCCCAACCTATCGCACGCGCGGGAGTCGACGTCACGGCAGCTATGACGTCATAAAGTGGCATACCCACGTGCAACATTTTAGTCATCACTGTGACAAGGTCATACGCGGGACTAGGCAAACTCTCGGTGTGCAAATCTGTGCTAATCGTGTCTGGCCAGTCTTTTAGTTTTGCCGCGGATTCGGCGAAATTCCAGTTAAAAGATCCTCGTCCGTGGCCAGTGTCAAACAGAATTCCTCTTTTCTTTGCATCAACGACTTCTGGTAAAAATGTCCTCGTCTGCAGTTCCATAGTTCCGTTATTGCCATGAAGACAATGGGTGTAGATGTCTCCAGATTTTAAACTACCTGGGCAGCTTGATCGACCTAAAACAATATTAACAAGAGATCAAAGACGAGAAAACGTTTGATCTTTGTTTTATAACTGTTGATGGACCTAGTAAAACAAGTTTCATGATTAAAATAATATTTATAAAAGTAGTTTTTCATATATAGTATTTATATGTCTTTTACAGAAATGAGTTACTAGTTTTATTAAAAGCTTTAGCTATGCAGTTATATATCAGGAATAGGTACTACAGAGAATGTACTAAAATAATAAGAATATCATACATAGGCCTACAAAAGAAATGCATGTGTCCATGTAGATGCAGACATAATAGTGGTAGCAACAGAAGTAGCAGCAACAATGAAACAACAAAACCCATCAAAATGAAACGAAACCCAAAGACAAAAAAAACAATTAACGATAAAAAATAAAAGCAAAAAACATATAGCCATGTAGATGCAAAAATAATAGTGGCAGCAAAAGAAGCAGCAAACAACAAGAACAAAACCCATCAAAATTAAACATAGGAACAAAACCCAAAGATAGACAAAAAAAGTAAACGAAATTTAAAAACAAAAGAAGAAAAACAAGAAAAAAAACGAAGATTAATACGGCAAGAGAAACTGCACCAGAAGAAGTATTGATCAGCAGCAGATTGATTACAAAGACAAACGTAAAACAGTTGAAGCGACAGCACCAGCGATGATAACATTAACACATAATAGTGAGTAATATAGGAGCACTTGTATGTAGGTGATTTCCAAGAGCGTTGGAAGCAATTAAAAGTTGGTACGGCCATGAAAGCAATATATATGATGAGATCTATAACATGCGAGCGCCATAGGAAAAGAGAAAATGTCCCTGGCCCAAAAAGTGGTACGGCCATGGCCGTAAGGCCGTACCGCTTCCGACGCCCCTGATTTCCGATGCATCTTAATAATAAAAATGACCTAGTGAAGACTCTCTGAAGTCCGTCAGACTAAGCCCACAGTAAACGCTGGTGGAGAAAATGGTAGGTGTGATGCACGGCTGGTTACAAAACATAAGCAACCATTGCGGTTTAGGAGATAAGGACGGGGTTGTGAAAGTTGGGCAAAGAGCAATCTGATTAAAATTAGCTCTACTGGGTCTAGGTCTACATGTAATAGTGAGCTAATTTTAATTAGATTGGGCAAAGAGATGTTTAAACGTAGAAACTGCCAGAGTGCTTGAACCGTAGTTGGGTATAACCATGGACATCAAGTTAAAATGAAGCAATGTAGGCTGTTTACAAACAATAGTATAGGACTCACCTTCCGTGGAATTAACAGGGACTGTGGAAAAGGCGTGGTGAACCATCAGCGGGACTCCGCATTTACCAGCAGCTTCCCGGGCACGCCTTATAAGAAAAACAATATTTATTTAAAAGAAGTTTTGTTTCGTTTAACGACACCAATGGAGCACATTAATTAATTAATTAATTAATTAATCATCGGCTATTGGATGTCAAACATTTGGTAATTATGACTCGTAATCATCAGCGGATACCCGCTACATTTTTTCTAATGCAGCAAGGGATCTTTTATATGCACTTTCTCACAGAGAGGAAATCACATATCACGGCCTTTAACCAGTTGTGGTGCACTGGTTGGAATGAGAAAAATCAATCAGTTGAATGGATCCACCGAGGTGTTTCGATCCTGCGACGCAAGCACCTTAAGCGAGCACTCAATCGACTGAACTAAATCCCGCCCCATTATTCATTTAACGACACCTGAGCAATGGCGGATCCAAGATATTGTAAGGGGGGGAGGGGGGTCACACAATTCTATAACGGGCAAAGGGAGCGAGATCTGTAGTGGGTTCGAGGGCATGATCCTATTAAACATTTTAAAATAAAGATGCTGAGAGATGCATTTTCGTGGTAATTTAGTGGGTTCTTTTTTTATTGTGGGTGATGAAAAGAGCACTTCAAACGGGTGGGGGAGGGGGGGGGGGAGTCACGGGATCCCAATGGTACTTACTCTTGAACAGCCAATGCTCAGCACATATGGTTACTTTGAAATTTATTCAAGGAAAGGAATATTTGTTTATCGGGACCTCAACATATTTTAAACTAGGGTAAGGAGTCTTTTATATGCAATTTCCACTAGAAAAGATAGTACTTATAAATATACCATGGCCATTGTCAATGTACACGACGTGAAGCACTGGCTGGCACAAAAATAAAAAACCCGAGTCCATCAAGAGAAATTGACCATACGACTCCTCACACATCATGCGAATGTTTTACCACTTGACTAAAAAAAAACCTTAACAATAATAATAATAATAATAATAATAATATACTGATGGAAAGAAATAAGAGAACACGTGGTATTTAAGACCAAATTTAATTCTTTATTTTGTTTATTATTTAACGACGCACATTTTATTTACGGTTATATGGCGTCAGACATATGGTTAAGGACCACACAGATATTGAGAGAGGAAACCCCTGTCGCCACTTCATGGGCTACTATTTTCGATTAGCAGCAAGGGATCTTTTATATGCACCACCCCACAGACAGGATAATATATACCACGGCCTTTGTTACACCAGTTGTGGAGCACTGGCTGGAGCGAGAAATAGAAATTTAATTCAGTACTTGCGTTGTGATGCCTATATAAAATATTTTTTAAAATGTAATGTATCATTGAATCATTGAATATAAATAATGTGACAGTAACACTGATAAATTGCCTGATACTGTGGATGAGGGTTTTGCTTACAGTCAATAGTCAATATAAAAATGTGTGTTCCCTTATATCTTTCCAGGAGTAAACATTACCGAGTCTGTTGTCTTGTCCCTTATTGGACCAATATCGGAATAGGCTTAATTTCACTCTAATATCTAAAACTGGCATTACGTTGTCCATTTTCCACCCATTTAATCCCCGTGTGATTAATTATTTTTTAATCCCCCTCTTGCTAAGAAGCCCATAAGGCTGTAACCAGAGATCGCCACTGCTGCCTGTCATTTGCCATTTTCTCCAGCAGCCCCCAGCTCAGACTGCCCTCTCGAATTTCCTTCTCTACTGTCCTCCTCCATGTTTCTTTCGGTCTTCCTCGTTTCCTTTTCCCAGGAATTAATTATTTAACAGCCCTTATTTCATTCTGAGATCTTGTTCCGCAGTCCTCGCCGTGGAAAAAAATTGAAGAGAGCGATTAATTGTTCCTCTAACTTAGATTATGGGGAACCATTTAAGATATAACCAGCAATGATATTTAACCATCTTATAGTAATTCATGAGCTAAGGGGAGCTAAAATGTATGCTCCTTGAACTAGTCTCATGGGAGTGATGGGGAACCAAAGTGATAGCTCTCCTTTAAGCGGCAAGGTCTGATGCTGGGATGCTAGGTTTGTAGCCTACCACTGTACCTGTACGCTTCTTCCTCGTTCGCTCCGTCGTTAGATATTGCCCTGGCAAGTCGCAGCTTCACTCCGACGATCATGTCTCGATTATCGCCGATGCATTTCACACACTGTTCCACGTCCGCCTGGACCAGAGAGTCGATTTCACCGCCGGGAACTGAGGTGGGGAAAACAACTTGTGATGTTTACAGCCAAAACTTACATGTGTTTATTTAAAGGGCTATTCCTGAATTTGCTGAATTTTCAAGATGCTATCGACTAACAGAGACTTTATAACAACTGTAATTGCATATCAAATATATTTTTCTGCATAAAATATTAGTGGCTGTATATTAAACGTGTTTCTGGTCGTTCTAATATTTGTACTAGGTTAAATTTCATTTTATTTCCTAAAAAAATTCAGTTTCGGCTTCTTACAAATATTAAGACGACCAGAAACTCATTGAATATACAGACACTGATATTCTAAACAAGAAAATATATTTAATATGTAAGTTTAATAGTAGAAATATTTTATTAGTAGAAAACATCTTACAATGCAGCAAACTCAGGAATGTCCCTTTAATGTGAATACACACCTATCGAAAATACTACTGCGTTGACGTTTTCGTTAACTAATTGCGTAATGCCGAAATCGGCAAGTTCGTGAATTGAACAAGTCAGCTGTTGTGAACGACAAAATTGCCGATAGTCGACGGAGGGCATTAAGTGTGTGTTAAAGCAGGTTGCCTCCATAAATAGTTAATGTGCGTTTATAAAAATTGTATATTAGTATGTAGCAGGGGTGGTTCTGAAACGTCCGTTGTATACACGTTCTTGGTTTTTAAAGGTTGCATGCTGAGCCGTACATAGTGGGGGTCAGGGGATGGTTACCCACCAAACATTTAGAAGAAATATACAAACAAAAATCCATTTTTAGTTTAAAAGTGCTCCACCCCCCACCCACCCACCCCTTTTTTTTATACTTTTCTTTCTTTCTTTCTTTTTTTTCTTTTTTTCTTTTGTCCTTTCTTTCTTTCTTTTTGGTTTTTGCATACTGAAGATTCTGTAACAATATTCCCTAATTATTTTCTATAGCCTACTCCCTGGTTATTCTAGTTATGGCTCTGGCGTGATTTACCTAAACCAGCGCATCCCGCAGATGCCAAGCCGTGGTTTGCGATGTGTAGAAATGCCAACACTCGTGTCTTGCTCACCTCTGCAATGAACTTTCTCAAACCAGCAAACGTTGCTGCACCTATTAAAAGAAGACAAAAATCGTGTTTCTTTTTTACCATGAGAAAGAAAGCAATGATGTTTAACAACCCAGGACTTGTTTTGTCAACGTCTACCAAATGGCTAAAATATAGTGTAGTTATTGCGATAGTTGTGTGTCAAGAGAGAGAGAGAGAGAGAGAGAGAGAGAGAGAGAGAGAGAGAGAGAGAGAGAGAGAGAGAGAGAGAGAGAGAGAGAGAGAGAGAGAGAGAGACAGAGACAGAGAGAGAGAGACAGACATACAGACAGAGAGAGACAGGGAGAGAGAGAACAGACTATTTAATTATGTAAGGGAAGTTTTAGTGGTTCGAACCCACCAGCTTAAAGCATGTAGTAGGCATTTTATCTGTATATTGCACAGTCTGTGGAATCCCTTAAAGGGACACACCCTAGTTACGGCTAGTTGTTAACCATTACGGCGTTGTTTTTCGCTATTAACCCCATTTTTTCACAAATAAAATTGCACTTTACTTACCGTTTATTATTTAGAATATACATTTCCATTCACCTGAAGTGTTTTTTGGTAATCCTGGTAATCCTGGTTTTTGTAATACCACAAAATGCATTTTTCGTATTTCATAAAATGGCACGCATGTCTGAGAAAAAACCGTTGAGCAGACAAGGTCTAGTCTATTTTTAGAGGGGATATTTCCATTTCAATGTCACAGACGTTGGTATACCACGTGACCATTATCATTTTGGTTCGGTTTGTTTTCTCGTGCACGGTTCGCGCAGTCAACATCCGATTTGTTGTTGTTCATTTGTGAGATTTTTCTTCACAGTTCGTGAACATTTTCAGTAACAATAAAGTTCAGACAAGTAAGTGTCTCAATACAAAACGTTACAAACCCTTAAAACCAATAATTTTGCTAAGTCTTACGATATCTGGAGAGGGGATACAACCAGGACAGAACAGTTGGAACATGTCCAGAAGAGGTGAAAGAAACGCACCCCAAGTCTGTGAAATTTGTCGTGACGTAGGCATTGTTGTGCTTCGAGCGACATCTACCGGTGACATCAGAATACTAACTTTCAAAATTATTTCAAGCAATTGGGACATGGGGATTCCCATGGTATTTATCGATATAAAACCTGCTTTTTCACTCCATTTGATAAAAACGTGATCTAAGTGTGTTACAGTTTTGTAGATTAACCAAATTATAATTTATTTTCGCTGGATGGAACTAGGGTGTGCGGCTTTAATGTTGTGTTATGTACATTAATTATTGATGCCCGCACCGGTTCCCTACCAAAAGACAGACGTCCCATTTGATAGAGTAAACTGTTTATTGGGTTATGTGATGTATCCTGTACACCCCTGTCTGCTTTAGTGGTACTGCTCCTGTCTTCCCAGCAACCCACCTCCAGTAGTGGGTCAATTGTAGTAATCTGATTTAGCTGATTTTTAGCCCACTTTTTTCGCCAGTTTTTATTTCGGGGCTTTAAAATGTCTTACAGTCTTATAATGCTAATACGAAAACCTGACGATAGAACAACCATAAAAATTAGCCCCCCCCCCCCCCACACACACACACACACACACTTTCAAAATCCGTCCTACGGGCCTGTCCCTTGCCCATGACAATGCAGCCCCCTCCCCCTCCCCACCCCTTTCCTCTCCTGGACGGAGGAACCGGCTGAGGCCGACACCTGCGCCCATGACAGGCGTGCGCTACAACAGCTTGCTCTGAATGTGCACGTTAAACTCTCTGACCTGACCTGACCTGACCTTCGACTGTATAATGCAGCCTTCTTCAGCGGAATATTTAAAAAATACTGTGTCTAGGATTAAAGCAAACAATGCAGTGTGCTATCACAATACACGTTAAAATTCACAATGAAATAAGAGGAAATAAAAATTTAAGAGTCACTGGGAGAGTTTAATTGTTTGTTTTGTTTAACGACATCACTACAGCACATTTGTTTATCAATAATCGGCTATTGGATGTCAAACATACTGTCATTTTGACACAGTCAGAGAGGAAAGACGCTACATTTTTTATTAGTAGAAAGGGATCTTTTAATGCACCATCCCACAGACAGGATAGCACATACCACGGCCTTTGGTATACCAGTCGTGGTGCACTTGCTGGGCCGAGAAATAACTCAATGGGCCCACCAACGGGGATCGATCCTTGACCAACAGCGCATCAAGCCAGCGCCTTTAACACAAAAGAGTTAAAAACTAACCAAAGCAGCTGTTCGTTTAGTCTACTGGGTCACGCTAAGTTAAATGTTGAATCCAAACAGATTCAACAATGTTCAGTTTCGTTTTGTCATTATTGTAAATGTTAAAATGATATATACTGAACAAAATAAGAAACTTCCGCTAACTTTGCTTGAACATAACTTGATGAAAACAAACCGGGGGAATAATTGTTATATATGCGTTTAAAGAGTGTTCCATGATGCATCGTTTGGTGCAAAAATCATGGCCATAGGTTAACAGAAACTAGGAGAAATAAAAACACCCACTTAATAACTGGTATGACCACCTCTTGAATTGACCACTGCAGTGCATCGCAGGCGCATAGAATTGACTAAAGTGTTAATTTCTGCCTGTGGAATATTGTTCCATTCCTGAATGAGAGCTTGACGAAGTTCGTTGACGTTAGCGGGTGGGTTGGGACGACGCCTCAATCGTCTGTTCAGACTATCCCAGGCATGCTCGATGGGGTTGAGATCAGGACTTTTAGCGGGCCAGTCATCAATGAAATCAATGTTATTTGTTCTAAGAAAATTTAGTGTCTCTAGCTGTATGAGAGGTGGCATTATCATGCTGAAAAATCGAGATGTTGGCGTTGTTATGGAACAGAGGAATGACGTGATGAGCGAGAATGTCATCGCGGTAACGTTGAGCATTTAAATTGCCATCAACGACGACTAGTGGTAAACGATAACCATGGGCAATGGCTGCCCAGACCATGACAGAAACCCCACCCCCGAAACGAACTCGTTCAAGAACACAACAGTCAGCATAGCGTTCATTTCTCCAACAGTAGACGCGCACCCTGCCATCACCACGTTGTAAAGAAAATCGGGATTCATCCGAAAAAAGAACGGTATTCCAGCGTCGCCGTATCCAACGAGTGTGTACACGTGTCTAATTAAGACGATTCAGACGATGACGTTGCGTTAAAACACATCCGACGTAAGGACGTCGTGCATGTAAACCGTTCTCCCGCAGACGATTACGAACAGTTTGCCCACTGATTCGGTTATTGTGAAGCCCAGGTGTGTTAGCAGCAGTAGTAGTGGCAGTTTGGAATTGATTGCGCAAATGCGTGTTCATGACATAGCGGTCTTGACCACGTGTTGTAACACGCGGACGTCCACGAGGTGGCAAGTCGTTGGTGCTTCCTGTCGTTCGAAATCTTACGCGAAGATTTCCTATCGCTCGACTAGAACTCCCGACATGCCTTGCAACGTCTTCTGTCGACATGCCAGCATCAAGCATGCCAATCGCCCGTTCGCGTAAATTATTGGGTATTCTTGGCATACTAAAAATGCTACAATGTAAAAAACGTTAATTTTTTTACAAATTTTGAAGCGTTTTCGTTCACTTGACAACAATGTCAGTAAGACAAGTAAAACAAATTGATCGAATACTACACGGGACATGTCGAACCATGCATGCACGTGCAAATTGAATTTCACGTTGTCGACGATTGACAGTGAAAAAATAATCGATAAAATTCATGAATCCTGATAATACAGCTCAAGGCTAATACTACCTATATAATTTCATTACACAATGAATTCTTTAACACAACAAATACTATATGTACAAATCGGAAGTTTCTTTTTTTGTTCAGTATATAATGTGACATGTAATAAATTTCATTTCACATTATATTGTGCGTGCTATATTTAGTTGTATCAGACTGTTCCGTTATTTACCACACGTATTATCCAAGGTAAAAGGCAGGTAATAAGTAATGTGCTCAACCATGCCTGGTGTCCCCCCCCCCCCCCCCCCCCCGTCTGTTACCGACCTCGGTCGGGCTGACGTAGCCCAGTGGTAAAGCACTCGCTTGATGCGCGGTCGGTCTGGGATCGATCCCCATCGGTGGGCCCATTGGGCTATTTCTCGCTCCAGCCAGTGCACCGCGACTGGTGCATCAAAGGATGTGGTATGTGCTATCAAGTCTATGGAAAGGTGCATATAAAATATCCCTTGCTGCTAATCGAAAAGAGTAGCCCATGAAGTGGCGACAGCGGGTTTCCTCCCTCAATATCTGTGTCGTCCTTAACCATATGTCCGACGCCATATAACCGTAAATAAAATGTGTTGAGTGCGTCGTTAAATAAAACATTTCCTTCCTTCGGTCGGACTGCTGGTGCTCCCTTGCACCCGCCAGTGCGGGCTGTTCCCTCTCCCTCCCCAATTCTTTCCTGTCTTGGACGGAGGAGTCGGCCGAGGCCGGCACCTGTACCCATGACAGGCATGCGCTAAAACAGCTTGCTCTGAATGTGCACGTTAAACCCCATGACTTGACTTGACATGTCTTGTGTTGTTTAATGCGTCTGCCTTGTGGGACGTCTGTCTTTTTGGGAGGATCACCCCGCACCAATGACCCTCCGCTCCTTGTAAAAGTCCCTGCCTAAGCGTCTGCGGTTATAGCCAAATAAATATACAACTGATTCTGATTAGCAAAAAACAAAAATCTTTAATATACACTGTTGTTCACAAACAACAAACAAAACAAGAGTGAATGTTGTACATTTCATCAGCAATTTCAACATCAGTTAAATAAACCGACAACAGTTATCTACCTTTGATGGAAACGCAAACAAGGCAGACAACTCGTGAGGCTCTAAACAAAAAACTCATTAAGATATCTATTCCCGGAAGATGGCGATCGTGAATCGAACTTCATGCTTTATTTTCACTTAGCAACACGTAAACAGATATGACTATGAGTCAATTTTAAAAATAAAGCCATGTAACCATGCACTTTACAGGTCCTCTATTCAGTATCCACGCAGCATTGCCAAGTTTATTAGTCTCGGTCTGTTTAGTCTATTTGTCATAAAGTGTTTGTGTAGCCTCTAAATCAAAGGCACGTATTATTTTCCCAAACTAATGAAAAACTGTGTTGTTGAAGGGATCGAACTGATCGCACATTAGTGGTATGTGCTAACATGTCTATGGGATGGTGCATATAAAAGATCCCTTGCTGCTAATCGAAAAGAATAGACCATGAAGTGGCGACAGCGGGTTTCCTCTCTCAGTATCTGTGTGGTCCTTAAACAATGTCTGACGCCATATAACCGTAAATAATTGATCGCACATTAAGATAATCTTAAAGGGACTGTCCTGTTTGTGTGTTTTGTTTAACGACACCACTAGAGCACATTGATTTATTAATAATCGGCTATTGGATGTCAGGCATTTGTTAATTCTAACAAGACTTAGTCTTAGAGAGAAAACCTGCTACATTACATTACATTAGTAGCAATGGATTTATATATGCACTATCCCACAGACAGAATAGCACATACCATGACCTTTGATATATCAATCGTGGTACACTGACTGGAATGAAAACTAGTCCATTGGGCCCACCGACGGGTATCCATCCTAGACTGACCGCGCATCGGGCGAGCGCTTTACCACTAAGAGAGAGTTTTCTGTCATTGTAAAACGTTTTCTATTAATAATCTCATTTTAATTGCCAAACTTACACTTCCAATGAAAGTTCCTATAATATAAAACATCAGTGTCTCTATACTCAGTGTGTTTCAAATCGTCATATTGGTTTAGTAGCTTAAACTTTCTTTTTATTTCCTAATATATACTTGTTTATGTACATATATGGGAGAAAAAATTCTACTTTGAACATTATGGCATCCAAAGACGCATATGCATGCGTGCGTGCGTGCGTGGATGCCCCCCCCCCCCCCCCTCCGGCACACATACATACACGCCCAGACACTGGCGTAGCCAGGATTTTATATTGAGTGGGTGTGGCCAATCCATATGGGGGGGGGGGATAAACCACACTATGTATGTGTGTATATATCTATGATTATATAAAATTTTATAGTTTTTAAAAAATTGGGGGGCATGACTCCCGAGACCCCTGCCCCCCCCCCCCCCATTCTGTCACTGCGTCCAGATACGGTTCCTGTGTGCATTCTGATTCATTTTAACTCAGCAACGTAGGATGTAGCTCAGTGGTAGTCTTCGCCTGGGCTATGATGGATTGTAGGATCGCTCGTTGGCGATGGACTGAAGTACTTCCCTGTCCCAGTCAGCTTCCCGTGACTAGTAACCCTAAGGTACTGACCTGTCTAGTATAGGGCAGTGCGTGTAAAATAACCCTTGCTGCTACTCGGTAGGAATAAACTATTTGGAGGCAACGGCTCTCAGGTGCTCTCTCTCTCTCTCTCTCTCTCTCTCTCTCTCTCTCCTCTCTCTCTCTCTCTCTCTCTCCCTCCGTCCCTCCCTCCCTCTCTCTCTCTCTCTCTCTCTCTCTCCGTCCCTCCCTCTCTCTCCCTCCCTCCCTCCCTTCCTCTCTCTCCCTCCCTCCCTCTCTCTCTCCGTCCCTCCCCCTCTCTCTCCGTCCCTCCCCCCTTCTCTCTCTATTAACTTGATACTTGATGATGCCTCGACCAGAAGCGGTCAGGCCCTTTATAAGGGCCCTATGGCAACCTAGGGAGACACCACAGCATCGTAAAGGTCTAAAATTAACGAGCTACTCTCGATTCACTAATATCAAAACCTATATTAGCTCGGCCATTTACCTTTCGACCGACCGTTCAAAATTGCGCCAAATTCCCTCTATCAAAATTGCGCACCCTTTTCTCTTTGGCATTTAACTGCTCCATGCAAATTCCATAGCACCACCACCACCCCCACCCGCCTGCTACCGATTTGATCGGGCTGCTGGTTCTCCCTTTCACCTGCCAGTGCAGGCGGTCCCTCCTCTCCCCTCCCCCCACCTTTCCTGTCATGGACGGAGGAGCCGGCCATGGCCGGATCTTGTGCCCACGACAGGCGTGCGCTACAACAGCTTGTTCTGAATGTGCACGTAAAACCCTATGACATGACATGACATGACTTGGGATGGGGGGAGGATAGAGTTGAAAATGGGCTGAATTTTCAAACTTGCAATAAAGAACTAATAAGGACCGTACCTAGCCTAAATAACGGTGTGTGTGTGTGTGTGTGTGTGTGTGTGTGTGTGTGTGTGCGGGGTGTGTGGGGGTAACAAAGCTTTGTGCACTGTCAGGGCCGTAGCTAGCGGGGGGAGGGGGGGGGGGCAAGATAAAAATCCGGAAAGCATTATAGAAACTTAAAGAAAATTCTCTTCTTAACTGTTTAAGGAGTTTTAGACTATTAACTACTCAGTTGCCCCCCCCCCCCCCCCGCCCCCCAAACAAAAAATCCTAGCTACGGTCCTGACTGTAATAAGTTAAGTTTCCGTATTTTTCTAGGGGACAACATGCCCCTCAGGCTTGCCCCTCCACCCCCCACACACCCCAACTATATACCACTCTGCTAATATAATACAGTACAATGATGGCACTGGCGTAGGAACCGGGGGCGGGCGGCAAGATATTTCTTATGTACACCGTGGTATGTACTATCCTGTCTGGGATGGTGCATATAAAAGATCCCTTGTTACTAATGAAAAAAGAAACGTAGCGGGTTTTCTCGCTAAGACTATATGTTAAAATTACCAAATGTTTGACACCCAATAGCTGATGATTAATAAAACAATGTGCTCTAGTGGAGTCGTTAAACAAAACAAACTTTAACTTTAGTATCGCCTTGTATTAGGGGGTACTTGAGATTCCATTATCCCTACCACCAAACCTATGGATGTGAGTGATCATCTTTAAGTGGATAACCCTCTTTGATAGGGGTGTCACGATACATCTACGTATACAGTACGATACATATTACGATACATATCACGATACATAACCCACGATACATAGCCCACGATACGATACTTATCACGATATATAGCCAACAATACGATACATAGTCCACGATACTATATGTGTCGCAATACCTGATTCACGATGTTTTCCTCGTATACCAAAAAGTTGAAGCTTAGGTGAAGTGATTTAAAAATAAGAAATATTAAACCTAATAAAAGTACAACGCTGTTTAAAAACAGTTTTAATGTATAAATACTACATCATAGACATATTGGGATACGCAGGCACATTTATTATCTGTCGGTTGTCTTTTTTGAAGGAAATAACTTGTCAATAAGTACACACCAGTACAAATAGTAAATTTTAACTGCTGGTCTTGAATGCAATTAAGTTAATGCGTGAGAGAGAGAGAGAGAGAGAGAGAGAGAGAGAGAGAGAGAGAGAGAGAGAGAGAGAGAGCAGCAGCAAGTATTGGGGGTTTGGGTGGGGAGGCCGATATTCTTTTGTTCAGCTTCCCCCGGGTGCATTACAATTGTGTACTCGGAACGGTCATTGATCTTATCTAGAGGTCGGACTCTAGATGGGCGTGTTCGAAACCCTAGCGGTATATAGGCACGTTAAATTGTTATCTATCTATCTATCAAGTTTGAAATTAGGTCAAGTGGAGGAAAACAGGTACACTGACGTAATAAAGCTAACATTGTTTCACATTTGTGACCCATCTAAAACAAAACAATCGATGCTAATTGTAATACGTTGTATTGTTATGTAATACGCTGTACTTTGATCCGTATAGTCTGTTCCACATAATTAAAAATATATATACGGTAGTTTTAACACGTAATAAACGATAGCAGTAACTAGTAGGGAGGGCCCTAAAAATCCTAATCCCCCCCCCAAAAAAAAAAACTGGCGTAGGCGGGGGTATTAGGAGGGTCTCGGATGATCCTCCATCCCGCTGAAGCAAATAGTCCGCTTTCAGAACTAAAACATACAGGTTTATACATATGGAGTTCCTGGTGGTTCAAAAAAAAAATAGAAAAGGGGTCCACTTGGTTCATATTCGACCCCCCCCCCCCCGTCCAGATCACGCTACGCCCCTGCAAACCACCCCACCTTTTAATTTAGAATTTGGCCAACTGGAGAATATCATACTATATTAGTGTCACTTGAATTTCATTTTATTTTTTACTATCCCCGTCCATTATTTTAACATAGATACGACCCAAAAGTCATCGCGAGTTTTCGGGGGGGGGGGGGGGGGGGAGACAGGGGGGAGGAGGGGAGACGAGGGGGTGTTAGGTGTGATAGCAGTCAATAATGCATTTTTTTAAAAATGTATAAGAGTAATACTTCGTAAAATTGAAACCTAGCAAATTCCACAATATCAATTAATTGCCCACAAATGTAGGCCCCACTTACTGCCTTGACCCAAGTCAAAATAAATAATAATTAAAATGTCGTCTTTGCAAATAAATGTTAAATTGTGGGGTTTTTGTGGGTTTTTGTGTTGTTTTAATACTAAAAATGTACTCAACGAGTTCCTATATACCTGCTCTTGTTTATTTTGAGCATAAATAAATGAATTTGGGACTAACAATAAATGTATGTACACGTGTATGTCTTTATTGTTGTTGTTTCGTTTGTTTTCTAAGCCACACCCACCTGCACTGCCTGCATCAACAACGGTTGTCACTCCGCGCGTGAGGCAGTGTGCATCCACGTTGATCCCGAGGGGTGTCGCATGTTCGTATGCATGCACGTGCAAATCGATGAGACCAGGAGTCACAATGCACCCACTGGCGTCGAAAACATCCGACGGATTGTTCAGCGACAAAGAACAATTGAAATCTATTTCGGCGATTTTCCCACCTTTAAGTCCAACATCTCCCACACAAGCGACACCCGTGCTTGGATTTATTATACGACCACCTTTAATAATAAACTCTACTGAACCCATCTTAGCCTTAGTTTTGGTGAATACAAACGAAAGCCTTTGGTCCCTTCAACAGTATCTATAGTCTGTAAACCTTGTCGCGCCCGTTTCGTGCAAATAACAGATTGTTTAATGACCTTCGAAACTAGGACACGGTTAATGCAATCTGCGAACTATAGCTCGTTTCTTATAATTTGAATTAATTTATTGCAGATTTCAAGCTAATTTCTCCATTTAAAAACACCCTTTGAAGCAAATTTGTCTCTCATTTTTCATCAGTAATGATTTTTTAAATTATAAAGTTTAATAAAATAAACAGTGGCAGGTAATTTCGTAAAATATTTGAAATCACGTTCCCGTCAATCTATTCTGGCACGCCCTCTGCGCGAGCTAGTTGTCCGCCATGCGGCTTCTTTGTTACTGTGCGGCTAGCAGCTCGCAAACGGGAGCCCGTCGCTCCCAACGTACTCCACCAGCCGGATTAGAAAACGGTAGAAACCTTTGCTCATTAACAATGAAACGATGGATATTAAATACCAAACAAAGAGGATACACTTATGTATATATTTCTGGAGATTACGTGGAAAGTTACAATCTCTCGGAATAATCATGCATCTTTGTTCGCACAACACTAAAATGGTGGACCATACCCAACAAGACCATACAAAACGGATGTATAATTGAATAAAGTTTGTGGAAATCATACCCCTTTTACTTGGTGCTACTTATTAAAGATGGAATATATTAGCTAGTTTCGTTTTTTTCTAGTGGTTTTAGTGGATGTACCAAGTCGAATAAATATTGAGTATAGTATTTTCATGGTGAAGGTATGGCATGGGTTTTTACAAATCCAACATGGCGCAGACGGAGTTGTTGAATGGACAATCAATAGTCGGGTGACGTGGTCGGGGAAAACAAACTTATTGCTTTTATGTTTGATTTATTTTACTTTTGTTATATAATACATTTACCGCATGCAACTACAATAATCTTATTAGTTACTTGTTTTTGTTGATTGATGTCGAAAAGCACATTGACGCGTAACGCGAAATAGGGCCGTATTTTGAAACGGGGCATAGTTTGGTCATGACGTCACCCCAAACATATTCTTGCCAAGCGCGTAGCAATCGAAAGAGTTGTGTACATTCACAATGTTCACAGTTGTTAGTAGTTTTATGAAACAGCACCCTGTTTCATAAAACCATGTAGTTGCAGGATAATGGTACGTGAAACGAGGTATCTTTTGGTACGTGATCTACCCGAAAAGTCTTCCGAAGAAGCGGTTATTAGCCATTTTCAACGGTAAGTTTGCAAATATGATTCGATAGACTTGCATGGTGGTCATTCCGAGTGCATTGGATTTTTGTTTTCTTATAACAGCACTTTTTTTTTTTTTAATCCCATGCAGGTGTGATTATGAAACATATGTACACTTATACGTGTATTATGCAGATTGAGAGATACATATATTATATTTTTCTTCGAATATTTATTTATTTGGAATGTGTATCATTTATTATGATGGTAAAACCACGTGGATTTCTGTTTTATACCAAGCCTATGCACTACTAGGATGTAAAAATCGAACATATATATATTTCCCTTATCCCATTCCTGTTATTTTATTGTTTGTTTACTCTATTTACTTCTTCAGATCTGTGGTGTTTTGTTTATAACATAGGCTTAAGTGTACAAGTAAATTCAGGATTGAACAAAACTGGGATCTTACACTCATGTTAATTTTTGTTATAGTCCATCCCATTATTCTATAAAAATGCTTTTTTCCTAAATAATTTCAGTTTGGTTTAACATAAGAAGAACAGTAAAAGTGTTTTGGAAATATAAAAAAAAGGAACAAAAATCTGTTTTTGTGTTGAATTTACAAATAAGTCTGCTCATAAATAAATAACTTGTAGTAAATTTCATAGTATAACAAACGGTGTTCCCTCAGAATCCCTGTGGGACGATTATAGTACAACTATCGGTATTTGGCACATATGCATGGACTGTGTAATATTATCATGGTGGTAATATATGGAGACCCATTTCTGCTGATGCAGTGTGAGCTTGTATTTTGCAACATTGTATGTTATATAGTGTCTAATAAATAGGTATTTCTACAGGGTGGTTGAATTGAAATAGCTATGAACTTAGTATACCAATATATACTCATATAATACTTATTTTTAAATAAATCATTTTATATATTGTGCCTATTGGCCCAAGTACTCTACTGATCAAGAGCTAGAGAGACATTTGGATGGCTATAATCATTCTATAATACACAAATCAAATGATCATTATTACAATTCTACAATATGTCGGTAAAATAAATATTACAATTTACTGAGGATTGGTCACATATTTTTGAACGTATTTGAACGCTTTGATACTTTAATAACATTGTAGGCTATGGCGTCACAATAACACATATCATGGCCCTTTACAGTTTTATGATATCATAGTGCTACGGTAGCTTCCGAAATGTGGGTCATGGTTTTCATGACTGAAAAGTTCTCTTACATAATGTGTTAAGATTTTAACTAAGGGCAGATTTATAGCAAATTCTAGGTAGTTGTGGTTTCAGTGGAGCCTTGCAACAATTACATAACATTGTGAGGGTGAGAGGCCTTATCACAGGGTGTGAATATTATGGTGCAGTGTGTGTGTGTCAAGAGTCGTATGTAATATTTTCAAAGCAATTGTCAATTTTTGTATTTATGAAGTAAAATGCCGTCAGACATTGCTGTTTTGTTCTTTAATAAATTAGTTGCTAAGTACCTAAGGATGCCACATTTGCATTGGTTTAACTTAAGCATTAACCAAGTTTAATCAGAGACAAGCTTTCAAACACATGACAAAATGTCAGCATGCACATATGTAAAAGTACCAACTTTCTGTCAGGAAGTGTGTATTCTTACTAAAAGGCCTCAGAGAATTGACAATTTGCATAAACCATTTATGGGTTAAGTAAAAACAAATTCAGGTAACCCATTTCATTGTTACGTAACCCGTCATGACCATGTAAATGATGTCATAAATTCAATGCATGAAAACAAATAGGTTACATGAACATAACTATCACTCTCACAATTTTCAGATGCCTGTTGTAATTGTAAAACCCAGTCAGAGAACGCTTTGTTCAGTATCACAGCACAATTTGCTATGCAAATTTCAAAAATCGCCACACAATTTTAAACCATTAAATAGTAGTTGCTAATAAATTTTCAATTAACTAAAAATGTGCCTCATTAAAATTTTGGAAAGAAAATGTCCTTGCTAGTGGTATAGCATTCGTCCAATGTGCGATCACTCCCCCTGCGACAAGTTCAATGAATAATTTTTAACTGGTTAGCATGTGAACTAATAAAATAGTACTGAAAAGGGTTAATATTAAATAATATCAATGCTCAGTATGGTAATATCTTAAATGGGTCTCCATAATCTAGCCAGCCAGTGCTCCACAACTGGTGTGACAAAGGTCGTGGTATGTACTATCCTGCCTGTGGGATGGTGCATATAAAAGATCCCTTGCTGCTAATCAAAAAGAGTAGCCCATGAAGTGGCAACAGCAGGTTTCCTTTCTCTCTCTCTCTCTCTATCTGTGTAGTCGTTAAATAAAACATTTCCTTCCATAATCTAAGTTAGGGTAGCAATTAATCACTCCTCAAAAAAGAAAATAAAATCATTTTGAGATCTGCATCCGCCTATTAATAACATGCCTGAAATGAAGTTTGATGATTTCCTCTTCATTATGACAGAGCACGGTGACAAGACGGTAGTTGTCGTTAACATTAGACTGGTTCCGCAGTGTGGTTGTGACCCTCGATCTAAATTAGCAAATGGGGAAGGCCAATACATCTTCCATGAACATTTTGCTATAAAAAATAGTTCAGAAAATATATTTTGATATGAAAAATGGGACCTCCAGTATTCCAACTGAAATAAATGTTACTTATTTAATTAATGTATGTTGTAGAAACAAATTGGCCTATGGCAAAATATTTATTTTGTTAACAACTTCGCTATATGCACCATTATTCTAATCAAACCTGTCTGTTTATGACCAACCTGTGAACATATTTAAAACTGGTATGTACATGTACCAGGGCATGACCTGCCCATTGCCAGATTAGGCTGTAGTCAATTGCTAATTTGTTTATATAAAATGGCTACATCATTTAATTTTAACAATTTTCAAGGGAATTGATCAACAGATCTGAAAATTGGCTAAACAAAATGTATTTCAGTGCGAGCCCTGATGTATGTACAAAATATTTTTTTAAATTTTAATTGTTTCAGCTTCAAAACATGAAATCGGGTAACATCTTCATCCCTGAGTTAAAATAAAGTTTGAAATTTCTCATTTCATTTTACTTTGGATATAAATAATTAGTATTAAAAACAAACATTTGGACTGTATTGGTCTGCTTTACATGTATAATAATTTGCATTAAAACCATTTTGTTTATCAATTATTCTCAATATTATACAGGATGTTTTTCAGAGCCGTCTGTTAGGTACAGCAATATGCGTGGCAGTTACATATATTGATACTTACATGTATGTTCATGCAATAAACTGGTAATGCAATGAACCATTAAGGCAGGAGCATAATATTAGCCGTTGACAATAAATGCTTTGTAATAAACAAATCACCAGGTTTATTTCTTGATGTGAATACTGCTTCAGGCCCCATGGTCATAAAACTTCATAACCTAGCCCAAAGCCACAAACTGTGTGTCCAAGCTTTGTTGTCCTAGTTATGCCACTATATATATATGACGTCAGTAATATTAAAGTTAAGAACCGTGAACTAAACTAGTTTTGTGACCACAAACCTACATTTTAACCAATAAACCAAGTACATGCATGGAAAAAACTGTGTACATGATCTGTCATGTCAACAAATATAAATACTAGATACATGTATGTTGGAACAATAGGTGCTTTTGTTTTTTCTTCTTTTGTTTTATTAAAGTCCCACAATCAAGTGATTGGTTGTGTTAAAACTGTTTATAAATACTATTGTTTGCAAAATATGAAATGAAATTAACAAAAACATTAATAATTTATTTTCCCAAAAGCTTATATTCAATAATTATCTTACTAATTTAAAAAGAAATAAAAGTAATATTTAACTATATATGCCATCCCCACCCCAGCCAAACTACGAATGTGTTTTGTCCAGGTGTCAAGGAATGTTTACAAGTCAACTATACTAGCATAATTTCTGAAAAATATAATCACTGTTTGCCTGTATAGTGCTTTGACCGTTCCTGTGTTTATATATATGATATAAGCATAGATGTTTGGTTTGTTCTTCAGCATTCAGTTTCCTAATGATTGTTTTATTTAAAATTTTATTTATCGCAGACATTACAATTTGGATGAATTATGGTATATGTTTATAATGGTCAGCTGTGGTTGGGCATTATAATTATACTGGTCCTTCTAAAATTCCAGCCAGCACTGGTACTGCCAACCACCCCATATATAAATCTGCATTGTATGTCAGTCGTTTGGATTTTATATTGCACCGACTCGTAAATTTTTAGGCAGAACCTTGAATGGTATCGGACCTCACCATTTAAGGGGAGCTATCAATCTCGCACCCCATCACTCCCCTGAAATTAGTTCAAAGAGTCATTTTTAGCTCTCCTTTGCATGTGAATTTATACACGATCCAGCCAGTGCACCACGACTGGTACACCAAAGGCTGTGATATGTGCTATCCTGTCTATGTGATGGTGTATATAAAAGATCCCTTGCTGCTAATCGAAAAGAGTAGCCCATGAAGTGTCGACAGCAGGTTTCCTCCCTCAATATCTGTGTGGTCCTTAACCATGTCGGACACCATATAACCATAAATAAAATGTGTCGAGTGCACCATTAAATAAACTGTTTCCTTCCGTCCTTATACATGAATTCAATATGGTAGTATTTTAAATGGCTCCCCATAATCTAAGTTGGGGGAGCAGTTTAAATTTTTTCATGTCGGATGTCTCAGGTATATTCCTAACAAAAATAAACAACTATGTAGGTCGTGTACTAGCAAAGATGCCAGTACTAATGTACCATGTATAATTGTCTGAGAAATGAATTTTCAAACTGAGATTTAATGGCGTCATTGTCGCTAAGAATGCATACATCCCTTGTTGGAAAGTGATGAAAACTTGTTGGTTTTTGCCCATTTAAAATAACAGGAAGTCTGCATCAGAAGAAAATATGCTGGTGTTCACAGAAAAGTCATGAGACGGGTCACATAAAATGGAATTAAAAAATGATGATTAGTCATGGAATTTGATTGATATGGTCAACAAGGTGCTAATTGTTAGTAATTTAAATAGTTGACATGTTTGGTGGACTTGAATTTCGTTCTTAACTCTTGACAGTTTGGTGGATTCAGCTGTTGTTAAAAAGAGTTCAGACCTGATGTGATTGGGACATAGGCACAAGCCTCCTTGGCCAACCATTCCCCACAACCCAATCAGTGCTCCAGAGTTGATATTTCAAAGGTTATGTAAGTGCTGAACATTCTGCCTGTGGGTAAGTGGCATATAAAAGATCTCTTGCTGATAATAATAATAATAATAATAATACAATTCTTTATTTTCAGAGGGTAAACACATTCAGTACAAGGTGACTGGTCTCCCATGAGGCCCTCTCTTAATCTATACATGATATTATACATACATACATTCAAAGAAACAACATCAACATACATGTAATATGTATAGCATGAGGAACAATAGCACATATTATGAATATATAAATAATATATAAATCAATTTGTTAAGAAACATGAGTCAGTGATAACTCAATACATCATAATTATTTTAACAAACACAAAATCAACAACAAGGTATATCTTAAAATTGATTATTATTTGAATAGTGCTTAAAATAACTGGATTTGAATGAGGCGAGGGATTGAGAATATTTTATCTTTGAAGGTAGTGTGTTCCACAGTTTAGCTCCCCAGCATGAAAAACTATGGCGATAAAATTCTGTTCTTGCTTTTAATTCATAAAGGTGATTATGTTGAGTTGACCTCAGATTTAAGGAGTGAATTTCTGAAGTTGTTTGAAACATTGTTTCTAGATATGATGGAGATAGTTTGTTGAGGACTTTGTAGACAAACTGGCAGGTTCTAAAGTCAATTCTCTCTTTGATTTTAAGCCATTTGAGAGAGCTAATTATTTCTGCAGTGGACATTTCTTTGCTTTTTTCAGTAATAAGTCTTGCAGCTTGATTTTGGATTTTTTGAAGTTTTCCTATAGAATGTTTTGAACAGGTTCCCCAAATGGGAAAGTGTATCCACTTTCCTTTGAAGACTATGGCGTAGAATTACTAAATGTTTAAAATCTAGTGTAGGGAACATTTTGTTTTTAAATTTTTTATTAGCGACAGTTGGTGATAAGTTCAGAATCGAGTAGGAAGTAATATTTAACGTTTTAACATTTTGAACAATACGACCTCTGTAATTTGCATAGCGAATCGTGACATGATAGTGAACAAAATGTTCCCTACAGGAGTGATGATTAATTAATCAGTGTGCTCTAGTGACGTTGTTGAAAAAACCCAACTATATAACTTGACAGTCGCACAGAGTTCGACACCTTGTAACTGACATTTCTGCGGATTATAAAATGTGCTGAGGTGGCATTCGAAATTCCATGATTGCTAGCTAGCTGGCTCTCGTCCATAACAAGATGCAACTGGCAGGTGAGGTCTTCCAGAGATACTAAAACCACGGTATCTCCAGGCAGCAACCTGTTATTATTCTTTCTGTCCCACCAGTCAGTTAAATTTATTTGGCACCTCGGTGTGGGTCTTGACAACTTGCCCCCTGATGAATTTATAGCAGCTCTTCACAACAATTAGTGTGTACCACAGTTATGTAACTTTTTGAGACGTTTGGCTCTGGGCCATCGGGCTGCCACCAGCAAAGATGTGGAGTTGCAAATATGCATGTATGTGTAAATATCTAGATGAACATCAGCTTGTAGCTGGGTTCATGTTATTTGGACAGAACAGGTGTTCCTGAATATATATGGGGAATATATATGGGAGGGATGTTGTTGTTGGTAGAAAAATTGAGCAATGTGTTATTGTTTCTTTTGTACTATGGAAACAAGACTCTTGGTTTAAGAAGAGATGTGGGTTTTTAAAGAGTTTTATTTGCTTTTAACTGTTTTGCTTTCTTTTCTTTCTTTTCGCAGAATATATTTCATTTGATCTTAAAATGCTGGAAAACAATATTTATTACAGTATGTTGTAGAACGTTTCCAGTCTATTAATCTTGTGCTTTTGTTTTTAACGCCTGCCCTGTTTAAGATAGTACCCAAAGTAAATTAAAAGTTGAATATGTGACAAACATATTTCACAATAAAGTCTTCAAGAGGTTGTATATTGTTACAAATTTGCTAATACAGTGAAACCCCTCTAAACCAGACACCCTTGGGATCAATAAAAATATCCGGTATTAAGAGGAATCCGCTTTAGAGAGGTTATGTTATGTACTGATTTTATAAAAGGGACTCTGTAAAACGTCCAGTTTTGAGGGAATTCCGGTTTACAGAGGGTCTAGTCTTGAGAGCTTTCACTGTATATGTATATTTGTTGCTTGCAACTGGCTGACTGTGCATAAATATATATTACATGTAATCAACTACGTGTAAGAGCCGACACTATCAGTACCACTGCCAATGTGTGATAAAATTTAAGGTGTGTGTGCAGGAATTTATTATGGAGGGAAGAATCTAGACTGATATGTGAAGTTTCTAGTGGGGAGGAGGGTTGAACCATCCTGTCCTAGAAAATACATTTAAAAGGAAAAAGAAAGTTTGCTTTGAGTAAGGGGAAAGGATTTGACCCTTCCCTTGCACACACGCCTGACTTTACAAACCAACTTAACAATATAAATGCAAATAAACATTCACCTTGAAAAAAGGTATTTGTTATATATATATATGTGACCTTTGTGTGAATGGTGTTTCTCATGAATGTAGTATTACATCAGAACACCGCTGTAACCTGAGACGCAGAGAACATTTCGTAATTTATAGGTACATGTGTATATATGTTTACCGTGTACGTGATTAATCATTTGGCACACATTGTTCCTCTAGGTTTTTTTTATCTGCATTGATTGCCACCGTGTCATATTTTAAATACACGTTTGCCAGATCCATATAACAAACACGGGCGTATCTTGATATACGATTTCATGCAGCTACATGTCCTCCTTTTAGCCACGAATTGTTTTTTGCTGTTATAGGTAACAGCTTGCTTGAGGCGTGACTCGTATGTGTACCTGTACTGTGGTATATATCAAAGTGTCAGAATCACATTACAGATAGCCCACCTGTTTGTATCGCCTGTTACTTTAACAACCTGTCACAGTGTGGTTGTCAGCTGGCCAATACCTTGGACATATCCCTTCCAGGGTTTCTACCAGAGGTTATGGAGGGTAAAGTTACATACCCTAAAATTAATGCATATAGTTTTTATAAGTATACCAGAATTGACATTACGTAGTTACTGAGAATTGCAATCCTGAAGAAGGCAGCAGGAAGTTGCCGAAACGTAGAGAATATAATGTGTTTTGGTTTTATTACGTATCCTCAACTTATTTTCTGCCTTCTGATGACTGAAATAAACAATAAAGGACATATTATATTTCATGAAAAAAATAAAATTTGAGATGTATAAATTACTGCAGTTTGTCCCACGAGAAACTTAATGTTATAAGTTGGGTTTTGAAAATTCAAAACGCCAAATCTTTATGGTGTCCATTTTATTCTACATAACCCATGATTGAAGTGTATTGTTGCTACAATGTATCAGGGATTGAATTTTTTTTTTTTTTACCATTATCCCAAAGGAATAGTGAATTTAAAAAAACACTTATTTCGTCTAAAAATGTACTATCCCTTCAATTATTAATGTGCCACTAGCTTTCCTGACTATGCTAAGTCGCCCTGTACAACATTGCGTAACGAACAATTGTTTATATACCAGTCTATGCATTACTGCGTACTAGCTGGAATTACAAACGAACTCACTCCAAACATTAGTCTCGATCAAAAAGACTTATTTTGTACCGGTAAGTGCATGAGAAGGGCCTTAGTAGTGCGAGGATTTGTTATGCAGAAAGATGTAGGTGAAGAAAAAGCGTAAGCGGAATAGTCGCAGGCGATTTTCAGTATTCCGTGCTTTATTTTCACTTTTATGACGGAATATTGGAAGAATTGTTTTACTATTCCGTTTCGAAATTTTCTATTTGCGGAATAGCGTAAAATTCGACACCTGTGTATGTAGATATATTATACTACACTAGAAACACTAAAAAAAATCTTATTTTAGTGGATCCAGTGGTTGAAACACCATAAAGCCAACTGAAGTAAATAAATGATTTTGTAGTTAACCCGAAATATATTCTATATGTCTAGTTAACACATCCATCATCCTAAAACATGAATGCGTAATACATTATATGGAATTAAAAGCACGTAATCCGTCCATCCTTTGAGTTGATTTCTGATTAAAAAACAAAACAAAAAACCATTTGTACAGTGTACAGTGAATAGAGTATTGTGTGTATACAGAAACGGCACTCTCATTTGAAAACTGTCCACTGGGTCTTTTGTTCACGTACAAGTGTGTACATTTTCCTTGCAGTCCTTTTATGGCAATCTGCGCAGACATTTTTCAATATCGCCAGATTCACAGTGGCAATATTGATTTTTTTTGGTGCTGTTATTCTTTTCTCTCGCAGCTTGCGGTGTACTTGTAGTCGTATGTGAAAGACTGTTAATTAACAAATTCAAAATGAAGCCCAGAGAAAGATATTAACGCAGAGAATGCATTCATAAAAAAAAAAGTCATATCCACAGAGTCATTGCAGAAAACATTGAATTCACCTAACCAGTCGATTTGCAATAGTCATTTCCAGGGTCTTGTTGCTGCCCTTTGAATAAGAGAGAGAGAGAAATATAAAAAACCAGGTCGTTTTCTTTTTTCTTTCCCCTAACTATTGTCAATAGCTGTTCAAGCTCTTTTCAGTGACCGAAATAGACTGCATAGCTTAGCTGGAGAAGATTGTTTGCCCATGCAAATAATGTGCTGTGGTCATGGCAACGAGATTGATCTTTACTTGCTTTTATCAAGAGGCTTGAGGCTTTCTGGCAGCATGCCAGCGACGTTTTGGCCAGGGGCCAAGCGCTGTGTTTGTGCAGTTTGGAACTGGTTTATCAGGTTGCCTATATGATAAGAGTCCTGTGCGCTAGGTCACAAGTGGGTTCTTTATGGCCAGCTAATCTGGCTTGTAGGAGATAGGACTCCTAATGGTACATTGTGACTGCCTCGGTTGGAGATTTCCAATCTGGCTCTACTCATTTGTTATGTGGAACTTTCCAGCAGCTTCTTAGTTATATATGAAATCAGATTTGGCTGGGAACAGTTTTAAAAAAGTTAATCTTGGTAGCTTGTGTATATAAATTTGTGTGCATGGTTTTTAATATTTTCGGTTGTAGACAGAAAAGGGTTGATATACATATTGTCTGTAAAAGGGGTTTTAGTTATATATGAAATCAGATTTGGCTGGGAACAGTTTTAAAAAGTTAATCTTGGTAGCTTGTGTATATAGATTTGTGTGCATGGTTTTTAATATTTTGTTCGGTTTAGACAGAAAAGGGTTGATATAAATATTGTCTGTAAAAGGGTTTTAGTTGTATATATGAAATCAGATTTGGTTGAGAACAGTTTTAAGAGTTAATCTTGGAAGCTTGTATATATAGATTTGTGTGCATGGTTTTTGATTCAGACAGAAAAGGGCTGATAAAAAAAAATGTCTGTAGAAGGATTTTTTTATTAAAAAAATATTTTGTTCGTTATCAGATTTTGTTTCAAACAATTTTTAAGCATATGTGTATGTTTTATATGTTTGTGTATACATATGTTTAGATTGTGAAATTTAGCAGGATTCTGTATGTGTATGAATCTCAGATTTTGGGTCGAAAGATTGAGATTATGAGATGGAATTCTAAAATATCTATATTCAAACAATGGAATTTGGGAGACATTGTGTGTAAAGTTTAATTTTTAAAAATTTTCATTGTGATGAAAACATTTAATGGATAACTAAAGTACACTTAAATGAACTGGTAGTCTATGTATACATACATAAACCGGTTTTATTTTAGACTGCCAATTTAACAGGATTCTTTTCTGGGATTTCAGCATTTTGTTCTGTTCAAGTTCAAGGATGCAAAGAAAAGAAAGAAATGTTTTATTTAACGACACTCAACACATTTTATTTATGGTTATATGGTTAAGGACCACACAGATTTTAAGAGGAAACCTGCTGTCGCCACTGTATGGGCTACTCTTTTCAATTAGCAGCAAGGGATCTTTTATTTGCGCTTCCCATAGGCAGGATAGCACAAACCATGGCCTTTGTTGAACCATTTATGGATCACTGGTCGGTGCAAGTGGTTTACACCTACCCATTGAGCCTTGCGGAGCACTCACTCAGGGTTTAGAGTCGGTATCTGGATTAAAAATCCCATGCCTCGACTGGGATCCGAACCCAGTACCTACCAGCCTGTAGACCGATGGCCTGCCACGACGCCACCGAGGCTGGTGTTCAAGGATGCATTTAAAAAAACGAAAACATGTATAATAAGGTTTATGATTTAAAGCTATTTGTTAAAAAAAGTTATGGGATTGCTGTAAAAAAAATCATTAAAACTACTGATTTAAATCAATTTATTTGACAAAATGTAATGACATTGAATCAAAACTATAAAAGTACATAATTTTAAGATATTTATTTTGTATCAACAAAATACCCCACCCCAAAACACACTTCCCACTTTATATAGGGATACTATTATAAGTATTCAATTAACACTAATGTATTACAGTGTATAAGATTTGGATATTCTCATAAGTGAAACAGCAATGTCTGAATCTAAAACTAAAATCTGTGCCAGTGCTGAAAACTGGCAGGTACGCTATAACGTCTGACCTACTATTTTACTATTGACTCGATGTGTTGGTGTATACAATATAGGTATTTTCTGTTTTACATGGCCTTTTGATAAAAAGGAAGTATGAAAAGCTGTAGCTGGGAAAAACTATGAGTCATGGTGTTTTTCATGAGTCATGTGAGTAGCAGCAAACAATCAGGTTTTTGTTCCAGCTGGTTTAATACATGTGTGTACATGCGTGCAGGTTATTGCCAGTATGCTTGTTTCCTTTGTGAATTTATCAAATGAACTTCTGCTGTGCTTTTAATATACAGTCATAATAAAGGGAGTTTCATTAAGTCTGTACAGGAAAGAAAAAAAAGGATGACCGAATTTATGAAACCTGTTTTCTGCTCAGGTGTTTAAACATTGTTTGGGTGTGGTCAATACCCCCCCAAAAAAGCTTTGTAACTTTGGCACATAATTTTTTCTTTTATAATCCACTTCAGTGCTGACATTGGACATTTTAAAAGTTTGAAACAATTATCAAATATGTGGGATATTTGCTTGAAAATTTATAAAATGTAGCAGATTAAAATATATTTTTGTCAGCCAACTAATACATTTTATAGGCACTTTGTATTCAAATTAGTATTTGGCACAACATATTTTTATTTACAGTTATATGGTGTTGGACATACGGTTAAAAGACCACAGATAATGAAAAGAAATTTAGTTCTGCCACTCCATGGACTACTCTTTTTAGTAAGCAGCAAGGGATCTTTTATATAAACCATCATTCAAGACAGGATAGTACATACCATAACTGTAACCAGTTGTAGAGCACTGGCTGGAATGAGAAATAGCCCACCTATGAGGATCTATCCAAGATTGATTCTGCATCAGGCAAACATGGGAAAATGTTCAGCGATCTATAATACATGTATACGCAAGGCCTTTTTAATATTTGTTTTAATTGTTCGACTTCTTCTCTTTTGATATGCACTACCAACTACCTTCATTGTCCTTACCTGATGCTGCACTTTTAGGATCTTTTAGTGCTCAGTTAATAGCCTACCAGTATCATGCACCAAGCATGCTAAATATTGCGTACAAAGATGTATTTATGAAATACAACTGTAATGGACTTTGCCACTTTATATATATATATATAGACACACACATACACACACACACACACACACACACACACGCATTAACTAATAAGGGTTGCTTATCTACACAGCACTCATGTTTTGGGGGGAAAGCTTAGTGTAAAGTTACCACACCTCTGCTAAACTTTCCTATGCGGGTTACATGTAGTGTAATAAATATAGGAGATCATTTTCATCCAGGCATAAAAATGTCCCTTACAGGCTCAATAATGGTCTCACAACAGTGTTTGACATCATTATATACTTTGTGTGTAACACAATATTTACAGCAGTTTATTTTAAGCCATGTGAATAATCTTTTTCTTTTTTTATGTGCTGGTAGCCAAGAGTTCCAAATAAAACTCTAATAGTATGGTAATCCATGCAGCCATATTTCTAATATGCTAATGCACATTTTTTATTATCCAGCTCTATAGAAATTAATACAATTTCACTGACCTAGAAAGCTTCTATGATACAAGTTTTCATGAATATCATTTTGTTTGGTATCAGAGATACCTGCCTTTTTTGTTTTACACACACACACACACACACACACACACACACACACACACACACACAAATAAATTGAACTACAATTACCAAGATAAACAGATCAATGTTGGATGTATGAATTAATTTAAATAATTAATGTGTATCTTAAGATGAAAAGACTGTTCATAGCTGAAACTATTTTATATTAATAATTGCATATAGACATTCCACATACCGAACTGGATGCAAAACATATGCACACACAAAACACAAACAAACATCGTACTATTCTAATGACTAAATAAGGCTTAATTTTTGGCAATACATTTATAATCATGAACAAACTTGCACACCGCACCAGCATATAGGCTGCATTTTGGTTCTGCATAATAAATATAAATTTCTTTTTTTCTTTAGGTGTATGTAATAAAAGATTACAAGGCAAATAAAATTACAGCTTGTAAATTACTACGGACTGAAAACCACCCTAAAGCATGCTACTCGAACTCAAAGGTCTTTGTAAAAGTCATCAAAAAGCATGAACACAATTATAATGTCAGACTTTAGTTCACACATTTTTGTTTATTGTCTTAAAACAATTGCCCTTGAGGTAGTTAGTTGTTGCCTGTTTATCTCGGAAAATCTATTTCTGGACTTATTAATGTACCACCTGAAGGTCGGGTCAAATTATTTCGTCAGCCTACATGTACATAGTTGGATGACTCATAGTGGTGTGTTTATGAGTTCACACTGTTGCACTTTGTACCAGCTGTTGGCAGATATTTTCCATTACATAGATAGCACTGGGAAGAGGTAGTAAGGCAGATCTTGCTAAAAAAAATTGATGAAAAACTGCTTTGCATGGGTTGTTCGTTCGATAACGTGTAATGGGAATGAGAAGGAAAAAATGGCGGATAAATATTTTACGTCTGGTATAATCTGTATTGATTAGTTCATTGTGAGAATGCAATAGTGTATTGTCAGAGGGTAATGAAAGTGCATTTTCATTCAGATTTCTAAAAAGGCAGATTATGACTTCAGGTGATTAATAACATTTCGTGAAATAGTCCCGATGATAACAGATTTTCCTGTTTGTGATGATAATACATGCACCGAAGAAAAACATTGATAGATTGTATATAATACTGGGATAGTCATCTTGCACACTCCGGTGGCTGTACGTGTAGATTAAATATCTGATTAGCACGCAGTAATGGCTATTTTTTATAGTCCTGCATTTTCCCACATATATTATTGATTGTGTGAATATAGGGTGTGTGTAGGGCTAGCTCTTGGTGAGCAAAACATTTCGCCAAATTGTCTATTAAAGTTGAAAAATTGCAGAAATCAACAGATTATTTTCTTTAAAATGTCAATTATTACCTGAAATTATTTCACCAAATTAAAATAAAATTCACCAACTGCTTTCAAAATTAACAATTGGCGAATTTGGCATGTGCCGTGTGTGTGTGTGTACATCGATGTCTATCGGATGATTAAAAAAACAGAAGTTAAATAGCAGAAAAAGTATGTAATGCAGAACCTTAAAATTGCATTGCACAAAACCAGTTTATGTGGTCTGTTGAGAATAATAATTTTGATACATGACTTACTTTTAAAAAGGCACATGATACAAAACAATGTCAAAAAAGGTTAATAGTTAACTGAGAACCTACTCAACATTTGCTGTGCATATTAGAAACTTTTCTCACTATTTCATTTTGCAACGGATTACAGCAGGGTTTTTTATAGGATAATTTACACTTCTTCATTTCTGTGTTTGTAAGTTTGCTGCCATCATTTCAAGATTTCATTTTTACGCTCTTCTTCCACTACCAGTAAAATTGTACGTTTGACTACCGTCTTTTTTTCTCGGAAAGATTGTCATATTGAATCAGTCATATAGTTGTAGTCGGGGGACATTAAAAATAAAATCTCTAGATGTTGGGGGCAAAACTCACACCTAAAGAAATGAAGTATATTTTATCCTAGAAAATAAATAAATTATGGGCCGTATGAAAATAAACCAGCTGAACAATTGACTATTTTTACACCGCCTATGCAGGAATTAAGCTTCTGTTTGCTAAAGTAGCTAAATATTGATAAAAATATTTAATAATAAAAGAAGAAAAAAGAGAGAGAGGCTTATTTCAGAAATACTATATTTAAAAAAAATATTTTCATTTTGTTGGTAGTTTATTTACAAGATTTGTCTTGACTTTTTCAAACAAAATATTGCACACTGTAGACAATATTACAGTTATTTTTTGTCCAACTTAAACATTGCTACGTGTACAGTATTGAGAATATGCTAGTTGGCGGCCTGGACATGATCGATTCATCTTCTGTGATCTGATGTGCTGTTGCTCAGAGCACCAACCTCACATCAATCTGTTGCAGGAATTTCGCTATTGATTTTTTTTTTTCATTCTGTTTGCTGGAGGAAATGCCAGGTCATTAGAATTGGTCAACTTGGGAGCCCAGCAGGAGTAAGTTGGTGTCGTCTGCAACATAACTAATGGCTCGTGTTGACGACGTGGAAGCACAAAAGAAAATCGATTGTATAGCCTGCGACAACATGGAGGCTTTTCAAGACATTGTAGGTACATCCAAGAAGAATGCGAGAAGACTACAGCTCCTTATTCATTCTCGCTCCAGCTAGTGCACCATAACTTGTACATCAAAGGCTGTGGTATGTGTTATTCTGTCTGTGGGATGGTGCATTAAAAAGATCCCTTACTGCAAATTGAAAAAGAGTAGCCCATGAAGTGGCGACAGCGGGTTTCCTCTCTCAATATCTGTGTGGTCCTTAACCATATGTCCGATGCCATGTAACTGTAAATAAAATGTGTTGAGTGCATCTTTAAATAAAACATTTCCTTCCTTCCTTCCTTATTCATTAGCCTGCAGTGACATGGTAGCTTTTCAAGATATTATAGGTACATCCAAGATGTATGCGAGAAAACTATAACTCCTTATTCATCAGCCTGCTATGACATTCACTATGTCCAGTGGTGTAGGAATTGGAATATTCCGTCTGCACCGTACTAATTTGTAAGAGAAGCACAAACACATGATAAAAAATGATATCCCAGCACATTTGTTAAATTTGTGAATATGATGTACATCTTTAGAAACAAATATGGTAGTTGTGATAGTTGGTGTAAAAAAATTGGAGAAAAACCCCTACCCCTCTACAACATAATGAATAGCAAGTAGCAGTAGTGTATACACTTTATCACAGACAGGATATGGTACATGCTAGGTGTGGGGTTTTTCACCACACACCAGATGTTGGGTATAATTCCACCATCCAGTATGGATGATTTCAGTTCAGAATATGTTTTAAAACTGCAATTCCATAAAATGAATACATGCACATGTACCTAAAACTTCTATAAATAAAACAGAAATAAAGTACCATACAGTATGTTTAAGATGGATGATTTCAGTTCTGTTACTAAAACTAAGAATCCACTTACACTGTATATAGACAATTGAGATTTAACAATATACATTTTAAAACTATTTCCACAACCTGAACACATGTACCTATACCATGCCTATAAAAATTACAAAATTAATAGTCGTGCTACATCTAGGAAAAACTTTTTTGTGTATTTAAATTATCCATATGTTGTTCTTCTTCTGCGTTCAATCAAGATTTGGCTGTATTAGATCAATAATCCGGATATGATAATGAAATGTGGCGTCTTCCGGAGGTCATCAAGAAGTCCCCAGAGTTTGATATTTAGGGGTGTGTCTTGTGTCCAAACTTTCTGATGGTTCTCTTCCAGGTGTGGGCAGTTTTGTAGGATATGATCCATATGTTGAATACATGTACACCTCATCCTGACAAAAAAAAAAAAAAAAAAAAAAAAAAAAAAAAAAAAGGAGAAAAGAAAGAAAAATAAATAAATTAAACAATGAATACAGCTCTAGATTTATTTCGTTACCGTTAAAAAGAGAACTAAAACTGTTGTAACAATGCGGCCATTGTTCAAACAAAATGATGTAGATTCTTCCCCAGCTGAATATGCCCAGGCCACCTGAGCTGTCTGAAGTCGGCCTGCTGGAAAAGCATGTGACTTGCAAATGGGTCAGACAACCTTTGAACCCACTTGGGCCTGCTTGACTGGCTGCTATATACTACATCAGTCTGGCCAGATAGCCCAACCATGGCTCTGTGTGTAGAGAGAGAGAGAGAGAGAGAGAGAGAGAGCCGCCAGCCATCTAGCTATCTAGCTATCAGTTAACACAGAAAACAGACCACTGCTCAACTCACACTAAGATGTTGTTGCCCACAACTGGGCAAGCTGCCAACTCCTGCTGGGTGTGTGGGATCTTGAAATAAGCTAAACCTCTTGGCCCTGCAGGGCTTTCCCAACTAGTTTGCCTGGTGTAAATAAAACCCATTTGTCATGTTCCACGCTAGACTGGTAGACTTTCTCAAGTCTTTAAAAAAAAAAAAAAATAATTTATAGGATCTGAAGCTGTTGTTGGCTAAAGCTTGTTGGCCCTACAGCTCTTTTTCCCCCCCACTGGTTTTTGTCATGTAAACAAAAGGCTGTTTGTCACATTCAGCACTAGACTTGCTTTCTTCTTTTTTGCTTTCTTCTCTTTTTAAAAATAAGTATGAAATGGAATTGGAGCCTGTAGTGAACTAGACTTTTAGCTCAGCAGGTCTTTTTCCCCCAACTAGTTTGCCCTCTGTAAATATACAACTGCCATGTTGTTTGTCTGCAGTAGACTTTCATAAGGCTTTTTTCTTTCTTTTCTTCTAACATTAGGTCTAAAATCCATGGATGGATATTTTGGATACACTCATTATTTTGTGGTCATACATTTGCTGTTTTTAATAAAATTATGTATACTTCTCATGCTGACTCAAAGAATTACTTGATTACAAATTGACAAAAACACTAAAATGACACAAAATTGATATTATCTAAAATAATTGGGTTTTACTGTGAGAAATTTACAATTATTTTTTTAAAACCAGTTTATATAAATTGTACTTTTTAGTACTGATAGTAGGTTGGGGTTTAACATTTTGGTTAAATGTTTTTCATTTAAATTCAAAACTACAATTTATCAATAAGGATCATTATTGAATCGATATGATGTTTATAGATTGTTCACACATTTTTTTATTGCCCAATTTCAAACTAAGGTTGTTTGATATATGTAGCATACAATTATCGTGACACTTGGTCAGTAAAGAGAGGAACCCACAGTTGCCATATGATATGACGTCGTTAGAATGCACAGAAATCCAAGGTGTAATTGAACGTCGTATCCAAAATGTGTAAGCTCAAACTATTTATACCCAAATTTAGGTACAAACATGCTGGCCTCAAAACCACTGAAATGTTAAGCTTTAATCAAAACAAATTTTTTTGTAATAAAAATACCTTACTGTGCTCAGGACACACAATTTAAAAAAAATTAAAACCACTAAAACATCTCAACCCTTTTGTACCCAAATTAGTGACATCTAAAGTCCTGATGGAACAGGGCATACCATTGAGCGCTGGTTGGAATGGGAAGTATCCCTGGATTTATTGAGGACTATTAATCCTATAATCCATCGCAGTGAGGACTGCATACCACTGAGCAACATCCCAACCTGAGCAAAACAAATAAAAATTAATACCTGGTTAATAAAAATCTGTATCACATAGCCATGCATAAGTGAGTGTTATAGTGTATTATTATTACTGCGGATGGCTTCAGAGACCTAATATAGTCATAACTGTCACTGATGTTTGTCATTTTCACCAAGCCACAAGAATGTCGCAGTGACGTTTGATGTCTCGATGATGTGTGAAATTTGTATAGCCGGTGCGATATGCATTATTTTTTAGCACTGTTTGTTTTAAAGGCATTGTATAATATCAGATTATGAACATTTTATTATACAACTTTTACATTTTTTTTTATCTCACTGCTGAAAGAGGTCTGTTTTATTGGGATTCTGTTAATAGAACAATGCACTTTGTCCTGCAGGAATCATAAGAGAAAAGTAGTTCTGGTTCAACAAAGGCCATGGTTTGTGCTATCCTGCCTGTGGGAAGCGCAAATAAAAGATCCCTTGCTGCTAATCGGAAGAGTAGCCCATGTAGTGGTGACAGCGGGTTTCCTCTCAAAATATGTGTGGTCCTTAACCATATGTCTGGCGCCATATAACCATAAATAAAATGTGTTGAGTGCGTCGTTAAATAAGAATATTTTTTTTATTTTTTATTAACTAAGGAATGGTATGAAATGACTACCAGGTAAGTCTTTGATCAATCCCAGTATGTGGGCCCTTTCGGCTATGTCTCACTTTAGCCAGTCTTCACAACTGTTGTAACAAAGGCCATATACTAGTAGTATATTCTATCCTGCCTGCAAGATTGTACATATAAAAGATCCCTTTGTGGTTATTGAGTGTGAATCATAGCTATTATGATAATTCACCAACAACCACGGGGGTTATTTCTTTCTGCGAGATATTTTATGTGTATTTTTCCAATACAAAGGCCAGCACATATATAACAAGCTTCTTACAAAAGACATCTTAAACAAGAAAACTTGTTCCATATAAAAGAATTAATTCTCAAAGTTATATATCATATAACTTGTACATAATATAATTATCTATTTTTTAAATTCCGGTTTTTATAGGTACCAGACAACTATTCCTATTTGTGTTTAATAAAAAACACATTGAAACTTAACACTATGTACAATACTGCAAAGTTTCCGGATTCTTTTGTCCAGTGTCATTTTCATCCCTGAGAAATAAAGTGGAGCAAGTCTAGTTTTATTGTAATAAAGGTGACATTGAAAAAGCCCTGTCTGAAACGACCAAGTCTATTGTTTCCCCATGGCTGGAGAATAACATCACTTGCCTGTTAGCAGTTTCAACCCATCTAGCATTTTTTTCTGTTTTAAAAATGACTTGGTTTAAAAATATGCTTTTGTAGGGGAAAAGTTCAGTAATGGTAGCCAACAGTACATGCACATTATACACAATTTCAAAAGGTAATTGGTAGGAGGCCTAGCTAGATGTACAATTAAGTCGGTCAGTGGATGATGGCTGAAGTTCAACCTCTGGCATTTCAAAAAGTGCTGGTTGAGCCAGCTTTTAGCTGCAGTTTAAAAATAACACACATATGTAGCAGCCATTTTAAGTCATTATTTTAAATGCAGTTTGCTATGTCCATTGGTCGTTTTATTGTGGTGCCATTTTGAATGGTTAACAAATATTAAGCAAACTTAGTAGTTCATCTAGTAGATTGCATTTACAAAGAAAAATATTTAATTTGTCCCAAGTACTGTTAAATTTGTTTAAAACATACAACAGATAAAGTTGTTGAAATTATTATCTTACAGCCAAGGCTCTGAAAGCTCAGTATTATCCCTAAGTACTTTGGCTTGGCTATGATATATCAGGAAACATTTTGTTTTATAAAATCTTGATCAGCAACATTTCTTGTCAATTAAAAATTGATCACCAAGTACTGTTTAATGTTTTAAAATTGTGCAGAGATCTCTGGAACTTTCACAGCAAATCATAACATGATACTGAACAAAATGTAGGTATTGCATACCAGCCCTAGCTATTTGGTCTTTTTTGACAATAAATATTGATTTATACTAAACTTCCATTGATGATCGAATTGTTAATGAAAGGTTAGGCCAGTGTAATTGTACTATTGAATTTGAAGCTAAAAAGGTATGTTAGAGGTATACCTAAAACATACCGCAGTGCAGACTTTGACAGAAGTGGATAGTTTCTCAAGCACAGTTTAAGCTTTTGCTCACCAAATTGCCAAATGCAAATTAAAGTTAGAATGTGGCAAATATATTTTATTATGATTCGCCAAGAAGCTAATTTCGAAAATCATGTCATTTATAGATGTAAAACCATTTTTGCTGTACATTTTTCATTAGCAGCAAGGGATCTTTTGTAAAGTACTGTTGTTTTATTTAACAACACCACTTGAGCACATTGATTTTTTATCTTATTATCGGCTATTGGACGTCAAACATATGGTCATTCTGACACTGTTTTTTTTTTTAGAGGAAATCCACTGTCGCCACATATGCTACTCTTTTATAACAGGCAGCAAGGGATCTTTTATTTGCGCTTCCCACAGACAGGATACAGCAAGCATTTTGTTCAGTATCGCGTCACAATTAGCTAAACAAGTTTCACAGATCGCTACACAAGTTTAAAACATTAAACAGTAGTTGCTAATCAATTTTCAATTGACTAGAAATATCGCTAATCAGGATTTAAAAAAAAAAAATGTTCACTGGGGTAGCACATACTATATGGCCAATGATATACCACTCAAGAGGCACTGATTAGAATGGGGAGGGGTGGGTGGGGCAATCCGAGAATGATTCCACCGAAAAACTTGATGCTATGACGAAAGTAGATCTACATCCTGCTTGTATCACTGAACAGTGGACTCCAGGGCCTGAATATTTGCTTACTTTGCCTGCAGACTTTTAACACTTGTTACATGCCAAATGTGACAAATTGGTTGGCTGCATGACAAAAGCCGATTATGCAATACGTACCACAGCCCTAACAACGATAATACATAGCAGCCAATTTTTGCTCAGACGAATGGATACATATAGAATAAGGCTCACGAGTGAAAAGGGTGATTGATTGTATGATATTAGCCATGTACATGCATGCACAATGACCAAAAGAATACCAATATTGTATTCCAGGCTATACATGTATATCAACACATTTTGGCACCACATGTTGTTTGCCTGTTTTGAGCACTATGAGATCTTTTAGTGCAAAAATGTTAGTAACAGCTGTTCGAGAACTGTAGCTATTTAGAAATTAATTTTCGGTTATTTTTGACAATCTTACTAAAATGTAACATTTCATTGGTTTTGAGGTGAAATGTTTTGTTTCTACTTAATTTTGGGGTGCTTATTTTAGGTATTCATGTCTTGGGCACAGTGTTTTATCACCTTAACATTGGTGCAATCTAAAATCCTGGGTATGACAAGTACTATAGTAGCTGTGTATATATAACTGAACTTTGAGCAAAAGGAATCCAAACATCTCATTTACAGTTACATTTAGAAAACAAATGATTCCCAAAAATGTTTTTATTGAACAATTTCAGTAACATTTTTAGTTCATTTTAAAACTAAACATTTTATGGGAGTATTTTATGACCGACGGGAATAAAATTGGGACACCATCAAAATGTTGATGGTATGAAAATGCCACTTTTGAGAAATGCTTATCTTGTAGACCACCAGATTTACATGTGAAACAAAGACATTTCTGGTAACGGCTAGATTCGTTTGTCTAATCTTCTGTTATAAATTAATCATCAGCTAATTAACCACCAGTATAGAATCTCCTTGGGAGTGGCTGCTCCTATAAATGAGGCAGTAGATGGAGATTCAAGGCTGGTAGGTACAGGGTTCACAGCCCGGTACCGGCTCCAACCCACAGTGAGTTCTTAAGGGCTCATTGGGTAGGTGTAAGTTCACTACACCTTCTTCTCTCTCGCTAACCACTAACAACTAACCCACTGTCCTAGACAGTCAGCCCAGATAGCTGAGGTGTGTGCCCAGGACAGCGTGCTTGAACCTTAATTGGATGTAAGTGCGAAAAATAAGTTAAAAAGAAAGAATATGATGGAGATTCATGGAATAAACCACTGTTTGGCAAAATATGCCCATTTGACTTTGCCTTATGCAGAGATACAGTCTTGATAGCGGTGAACGGTTTTGTCGTCATTCATATTGGATGTCAGACATTTGGTAATTCAGATATGTACATATACTCTTTAGAAGAAACCCACATCCATTTATTCCATATATAGTAGCAAGGGATATTTTGCATGCACTTTCCTACAGGCAGAACAGCACTTATCACAGCCTTTGATGTACCAGTCATGGGAAACAGTTTTGAAAGAATTAATTGCTGGCAGTTATTTTTGTGTTGAACTTGGTTCAGCATAAGTTGACAAAAAAAGTTTGTTTTGTTTAACGACACTAGAGCACCTTGATCATTGGCTATTTTGACATATAGTCATAGAAAGGAAACCCACTACATTTTTCCATTAGTAGCAAGGGATCTTTTATATGCACCATCTCACAGACAGGATAGCACATACTACGACCTTTGATATACCAGTTGTGATGTACTGGCTGGAACGAGAAATAGCCCAATGGGCTCACCGACGATGATCGATCCCCTGACTGACCGCGTATCAAGCGGACACTTTACCAGTGGGCGCATAAAGTTAACACTGCATACATACATTTAAAAAAAGAAAAAAGAAGTTTAATCATCATTATCATCATAATCGTCATCTCATCATCATCACTGTGCTTGAACCTGATTACAGTACCAATGGTTGAAGGGATCAGTTTTAGTTTTTTATTTGTTGCTGCAAAAGTTACTTGTTTAAAATTGCTGTAAACAGGCTTAAAATTGTCTTCTGTGAGCTTTTGCATATAGCAAAAACATTAAAATATTTCTATAGGTAACAGTTTCTTCAGTTAAAGTCCTGCATCTTCATCACACATGTCTATTTACAGAGATGTACACAATTAGATGTACCATAAGTGTGACACTTCCAAGGTTTCTGCCAGAAGGTTAAAATACATGCCCTAAAATCTTAGAACTTGCCGTAATGAATATATTTTAATAATTTTTAGAATGATTTTAGTAAGAGAACTGTATACCGTTTGAAACTTGTGAAAGTGCATGAAATGGTGTCCAATTTTAAAACATTTCAAACCCATAACCAGCTAATAGGGGAACTTATGGTCTGTTAACAATCTGAAATTATTTTCTGGCATAAAGCCCGTATTGTTCACATATTAAAAGAGAACCCTCATCTACCGGAAAGATTATCCTGGTGAATGGTACTACAGACAACTTGGCAAGTTACAAGTAACATCAATTCAGTAGCACAAACCTAGTGCTGCCAACAAAAGTCTGCTGTGTTGCAAGACGAGATGGTATGAAATCATAGTAAATGGAAATCAGCTCAATTATTTGGGATATGACAACTCCGATTTCCATGTAATTCCATTATTTCTTAAGTGTCTAACATTGGTTATCTGGTTTGATTCTGCAAGTCTTTATAAAAAGAAGAAAGATCCATACACTGGATCCAAATTATTTTTCTGGTAGCAATTAAATCTTGACCTTAGTGGTAGCCCAGAGTGTCTTGGCTGTGACTATTCGGCTTGCATGGACAGCCAGTTTCCAAGCTCTCGTTCAAATACTCTTTTTATAAATAGTGCAATAATCTATGTTTTGTACATATTAAAACACTAATTAATATTATATAAGTAATGCATTATCTCACTTTGTCATGTATTGCTCGTTTTTGGTTTGTAGTTGGGGGGTTTTCAGTTTCCCAGCCCTCACACTTGAAACATTTATAATAATTCAATTTGTAGAGGGGCGAGACGTAGCCCAGTGGTAAAGCGCTCGCTTGATGCACGGTCGGTTTGGGATTGATCCCCGTCGGTGGGCCCATCGGGCTATTTCTTGCTCCAGCCAGTGCACCACCACTGGTACATTATAGGCCGTGGTATGTGATGTTGTCTATGGGATGATGCATATAAAAGATCCCTTGCTGCCAATCAAAAAGAGTAGCCCATGAAGTGGTGACAGAGGGTTTCCTCTCTCAATATCTGCGTGGTCCTTAACCATATGTCTGACGCCATATAACCGTAAATACAATGTGTTGAGTGCGTCGTTAAATAAAACATTTCCTTCTCTCTCCGTTTTCCGACGTCATATAACCGTAAATAAAATGTGTTGAGTGCGTCGTTAAATAAAATTTGTTCTTCATTTCCTTCTCTCTCTCCGTTTTTCAGATATGGTAAAATCCAGAGTGTGAAGCTTCATCCTGTCAAAGAAAATGAAACATCCATATCTGCGACGGTTGCGTTTATGGACATCAAGTCCGCCTCGAAGGCGCACAGCTCTGAGAACATCCTCGACGGGTGCACGGTGAGGACGGACTACTGCGAGGGCTCGGCCAGTGGGTGCGCCGCAGGCCGGCCCAGGGAACCCTTCATCCCTCCCAGCAACAACCGCGGCACGGGATCATCTTTCACGTGGACTAAAGGGTAAGTTGACAATGGCCACGGATCTTTCATGATGTGTGCATTCACACTGACAGTGGGCGAATCGAGCTATCCAGAGCTAGCTCTGTATGGTGAGAACATTTTGCCAGATTATCTCACAAATGCTAAATCTGTAACTATTTTGCAACAAAATAACAATTATTACACAAAAAAATTTCTCCACCAAATTAAAATAAAATTCGCCAAAAGTTCCTAAAATTCGCAAATGGCGAATTTGGAGAGTGGCAGAGCTAGTCCTGCTATCTTTCGAAACTATGGGTTTGTTATCAGTTTTTTTGTTTGGGACATTTCTAATACCTTTGAGGTACTTTTGTTGCTTGGCATTGGAATGGACAGTTTGTTTTGGAGTCCATAGGAGCCATGGCATTAGAATTTACCATTGTTTTTGGTTACTTTGACATTTGGTATAGTGCACAGTTACTAAAATTTGGGTTGGCATTACATTGCAAATGCCACCAAACCATGCAACATACTTGTACCATTCTTGAATGATTAAGGCAGCATCTTGTGAATTCTGCAAGCAGTGTTGCAAGATAGAAACTTTTTTTTTTTTGTTCAAAGTAGAAAAAACACTGTTTATATCTTGATTGATTGGAATTTTTACTCTCATTTTACCATTGGTCAGTATTGTTTTGTTTTGTGCTGTGACTTACGTGACTTATTTGCTACGTGGTGACACCTTTTTTGTTTTTCCTTTCTTTGTGGATCTATGTGCCCTTCTTGTAGTAATGTTGGAGTCATTACCTGTTTTGTTGTACAACATACCAAACTTTATCATGATATTTTTGATCCAATCACCAGTGTGGATATGTCATTTATTTTGGATGTATTTTAACAGTCTGATTTTCATCTTTATGGATATATGTGCTTCTGGTTTTGCCCCAGGTAGAAGAACGTGCTATGGAATATTTTAATGGAATTTGCTTTAATTTTCAATTAGTGCAGATTTCATAAATCAAAAAACAATTGGATTTTACACAAAAACCAAAGGAACCACATCCTCCTGTTGGATTATACTATTTGAGCAGTTCACTGCGATTTGCATTTGAAAGCAGAAGACTGGTGGATTTTACCAATGGCATGGATTACATAATTTTGTCTGTGACAATTGGATACCATCGTGGAATTTAATTGTACGTTTGGATTATCTTTTGAAGAAGAGCATGAAGGAAAGTTTGGCCCTAACTTTGGATTACAAAGACAACTTGATACATCGTACCAAGAAGATCATGACCAAAAGGAGTATAGTCCTGGATTAAGGCTTCGCATCTGCTTCAGCACTGACCATCAAGGTTTGGAATATTTATAAATAGGATGCACCTCAAAACAGAATGATGGAATATAATGAATCACCTTTCGACTTTTGGAATACAAATTTTAAAAGGTAGTTACGTTCAGCTGCTGCTATCTGGAGTCCTACATTGGAGCTTATTATTATAATTACCTTGACCTTGTATCGGGAGCCACCGGAGTATCATTTTTGTTCATCGACAAGAGGAATATGATGGACGTCTGTTCCAGGAATACCTCTTGCCTTACGGATTACAAGAAGTGTATGTCTTCTGGTGGATCTATTTCCATGTGGATTACTTATGACATGGAATACATTTTGTGTTGTCTTTTGTTTCAGAAATGGTTAAAGGGACATTCCTGAGTTTGCTGCAGTTTTTAAGATGTCGACAAACAGACTTTTTTACGATTATAATTACATATCAAATATATTTTCCTGCTTGAAATATTAGTGGCTGTATATTAAATATATATCTAATAATTCTAATATTTGTACTAGGTTAAATTTCATCTTATTTTCTAAAACATTGTTTTTTTGTATGTATGAAATTATTTGAAGACAAAATCCAGTTTGGGCTTGTTACAAATATTAAGATGACCAAAAACACATTGAATATACAGACACTGATATTTTAAACAAGAAAATATATTTAATATATCAGTTTAATCGTAGAAATATTTTATTAGTCTGAAACATCTTACAATGCAGTAAACTCAGGAATGTCCCTTTATATATGTAACTAATAGCTTTTTCCTCAGTGGATATATCCTGGAGTATCATGATCTATCCTGTTGTATCATGACCCTGTATTTAAATGGAAAAGTGCATACCAGATGGATAAATATTTTATGTGAAGAAGTTAATGCATGGGAGTATCATCTTATCTTTGGCTTTTTGAATTGATCTATATTTCAAAAGTACATTCCAATACTTCAAGTTTAAGGTTTAGGTTTTTCTTGAATGTTATATGATTAGTTCTGTAAAACATAAGACAAGACTGATATTCTGTTAGATATGGAGAATAATTTATTCAGTTAATACTTGATAAAAATTTGTCTTAATAAGTGACACAGGGATAGACATTTGCAACAAGTTTTCTTTTTCAACATGTATAATATATATATTTTGAATTTTGAATTTTTTTATTTATTATTATTATTATTATTCTTTTAATAACCTGATATATAACCATTGCAGCAGCTCCATTAGTATTTATGTACGCACACACACACACACACACACACACACACATGCACACCACACACACCACACACATATACACACATCATGTATTGAAAAGCTGACCTTTTATTTTTTGTTTTTAAACATTTTTGTATGGTATTACTGCAGTGATAAGCATATTACTGAGTGAAGTACTCGGTTCTGTTGAGTGCGTGGCCTGTGATACACGGTCGAATATCTACATTAGTACATGTACTGCCAGTGGAATATTCTGGATGGCTGCCATATCACTGTAGAGATTCCAACAGCTGCTTTAGCTGGAGTTGAGCCAAACCAGACAGAAGGTGACTGCTACCAGCATGTGACTGGCTCACCTCTGCATGTATTACATGTAACTGTTTTTAAAAGAGAAAATAATGCCCTGGGCCCCGTGCTTATAAAACTTAAAGTTTAGACTTTAATAAAGTCCAGACTTTAACATAATGCTATCTGAATGGCGTTGCCATGACGTTAAAGTCTAAACTTCATTAAAGTCTAGACTTTAAGGTTTATAAGCACAGGGCCAGGTCCCGTGGACATTTCTGTTGTTCATATCCATACCACTGTTATTAGGAAATGTTTTATTTAACGACGCACTCAACACATTTTATTTACGGTTATATGGAAAGAAATCAAAGAAATGTTTTATTTAACGACTCACTCAACACATTTTATTTACGGTTATATGGCGTCAGACCAATGGTTAATGACCACACAGATATTGAGAGAGGAAACCCGCTGTCGCCACTTCATGGGCTACTCTTTTTCAATTAGTAGCAAGGGATCATTTATATACACCATCCCACAGACAGGGTAGTACATACCACAGCCTTTGTTACACCAGTTGTGGAGCACTGGCTAGAACGAGAAATATCCCAATGGGTCCACCAGCGGGGATGGATCCTAGACCGACCGCGCATCAAGCGAATGCTTTACCACTGGGCTACATCCTACAATTCTTGTTTTAAAGGGGAAAATAAAGCCCTGGTCGTTGTGGACACTTCTGTTGTTCATATCCATATCATTATTGAGTGCATCGTTAAATAAAACATTTCCTTCCTTCCTTGTTTCAATGGTGTAGATTCTTGAAGAGTAGTCTACACCTAGAACAATAGCATGACCTGTACTGGGAATATTTGGTTCAGTGTCGCATTGCAATGCACTACACACGTTTCAAGGATAGCTATGCAATTTTAAACATTAAACAGTAGTTGCTAAAATTAATTTTTAATTGACTAGAAATAATGCTTATCACAGGAAATATTTTATTTAGTATCGCATTGCGATTTGCTGTTCATGTTTCAGAGATTGCTATACAATTTTTAAAACATTAAACAGTAGTTAGTAATCAATTTTTAATTGACTGAAAATATTGCTAATCAAGATTTTGAAAACAAAATGTTGCCTGATGTATGGATTATATCATACTAGTATCACATTTATCTCATTTTGTTTTGTTTAACAACACCACTAGAGCACACTCATTTATTATTAATAAATAAATGTGTTCTAGTGGAGGCTTGCAAGCGGGCCCTTATTTTCCTAATTTTCCTTATTTTTTGACAGCAGCCCTAATATTCCTTATTAAAGCTTCAAAATCCTAAAAAGCCCTAATTTTTTGGTGAAAATCCTAAATTTTCATATTTTCAAATTTTTTGATAAATGCAACATAAAATAAGTGTTGGAATTAATTAAATCTAGCCTTAGTATACTTTCAGATAATGAATATGTTGAATTAATGTATTTCTCAGAAGACATCTTGGTGGTTATCAGCATCATATTCAGCATGGATTTGCACCATATCAGATTACTTTAATCTGGTTGTATTGATATGCTGAATATCGCTGTTGATGACCATTGGCATGATCTTCTGAGTTGGTAATTTTATGTTCTCCCTGGAGGTGAGTACAGAATGTTTTTCTTTTATATTGATTATTGAATTTCAGTCCTTATTTTTGTCAAAAAAGTCCTAAAAATTCCTAAAAATAGCCCTTATTATTTAAGAATTTTCCCCTAAAAAAAGCCCTTATTTTTCACAAAATCTTGCTTGAAAGCCTGTATTAATCATCTGCTATTGGATGTCAAATATTTGGTAATTAAGAAAGGAAACCCACTACATTTTTTCATTAGTAGCAAGGGATCTTTTATGCACCATCCCACAGACAGGATAGTACATACCACCTATAGGTCCACTGACTGGGATTGATCCTAGACTGATTGCGCATCAAGCGAATGTTTTATCACTGGGCTGCGTCCCGCCCCTTCCCTTCTACTGTTATCAGGGCTCAAAATAGGAAGTAAAATATGGCCTGCTAACAAAAAAATATACCAGTCATGGTGCACGGGCTGGAACGAGAAATAGACCAATGGGCCCACCGACGGGAATCGATCCCAAACAGAGGGCCTACTGACGGAAATTGATGCCAAATCAACCGTGCATCAAGCCAGCACTTTATACGTCCCTCCCAGTTATCTCACATTAGGTGCAAAAACCAGTCTAGCAAGCCACTGTGATGGTTCACCCCTTTGAACATACCTCTGGCTTCTGTGTGCAGGATTCAGATGTCACACATTGCTGATGATGTGTTTGTATCAATAAGCTTGTGTAATTTTAATGTTCCAGCACATGGCTACCACTGCGTACATGTGCATGAACTGGTGGAGGTAACACGGCTAATGGAGACACGGTTCATAAATTAATTCTTTAAGGCCATTTAACATTTGAATGGGATAATTTTTTATGTTTATGAATCACAGAACTGCGTTATACAGCACATTCGCATGAAGGTGTTCATACATAGATATGAGCAATTCTGTGGTTCATTATTCGATGATTCTCGTTCCAATCAGTGCACTACAACTGGTCAAAGGCTGTGGTATGTGCTTTCCTGTCTGTGGTAAAATGCATATAAAAGATCCCTTTCTGCATTAGGAAAAATGCAGCGGGTTTCCTCTGATGGCTACATGTCAGAATTACCCAATGTTTGACATCCAATAACCAATGATTAATTAATCAGTGTGCTCTAGTGGTGTCGTTAACCAACACAAACTAACTTTTCTTCCATGAATGTTAAAATTATCACGTTCAGTTTTTACAATTTCAAATGTGTAAGTATTTCATTAATATGAAAAACAGTTAAAATTATCTATTTTGTTTATTAAGCATTGCCAAAAATGTGTCAAATTGAGATTCATGGAGTTATGAACATTTTTTTTTTTTAAAGTCACATGATATCATTTGGACCAGTCCAAGCATTTATAATAAAAGAGTAGCTATAAACTGGAATTTGTTACTTTGCTCGGTGTTTTGTATTTCAAATATCCTTAACATATTTTACATTTTGAAAAAAAATATTGAATGAAAATGTAGCCTATATTTTGTCATCAACAATTGCAGAGATCTGTGTATTCTGAAATAAAAATAAAAAGCACAATGGAATACTTAAAATATTTATTAATATGGAGGGAAAGGCTAATCCGTAGGCAGCGTGCAGTATGATTTCTTTTCAATTAAAGTTTTTACTGGGAGAGGCTAAAAAGTAGGTCAGTATGTTTCATTTCATTAAAATTAAAAATCTGTGCTTTAAAATTATAATGGCAGAAGCTGAAAGCACAGTAAAGGCACATTAAAAGACCATTTCTAATCGAACCAACTTGGAAAAGATGAAGAGTACACATAGAGGTAGATGACAGTGTATGAAGGAAAAATAAGACGCACTCAACATTTTATTGAGAGTTATATGGCGTCGGAGACAGTGTATGAATGCCTATGCTTAATGTGTTTGGAAAAACGATAAAAAGAAGATGGCAATTTAACTATGTTTTATTTCAGATTAATTCTGTGCTAAACATACTTTTATGCAGTGAAAGCCATGCTTAAAAATAGTTTAAGCACCATGTTATAAACAACATCATGGTTAAAAAAAATAAAAAATGCAGAAAACAAAATACAGAAAAAAGAAATTCTGAAGCAAAGTGTACATTCTGTCTTCTCATGAATTCTTAGAAACATGCCTTCTCTATTTACAGTATGAAAATGTGTTGGTGTCACTGAGGGACATTGAGTCCTAGACATGTACTGATGGGTCCATATTGGCTGGCATTCCTTACCTAAGTTCTATTATCTGTTGCATTTTAACAGAGATGAACGTTTTCCACATATTCGTAGAATTCTGCGCATATTGTCTTGCAGTGGATGGGACATAAAATAGATGTTATGGATCTATACCCTCAAGGCCTATTTCTCGTTCCAGCCAGTGCACCACGACTGGTATATCAACGGTTGTGGTATGTACTACCTTGTCTGTGGGATGGTGCATATAAAAGATCCCTTGCTGCTAATCGAAAAGAGTAGTCCATGATGTGGCGAGCGGGTTTCCTCTCTCAATATCTGTGAGGTCCTTAACCATATACCCATAAATAAAATGTGTTGAGTGCGTCGTTAAAGAAAACATTTCTTTCTTTCTATACCCTCAAAAGTTAAAGTTAAAGTTAGTTTATTTTGTTTAACGACACCACTAGAGCATATTTATTAATCATCGGCTAATAGATGTCAAACATTAGATTTTTCCTAGTGTAGTAAGGGATCTTTTATATGACGTTTCCCACAGACAAGAAAGTACATACCACACAGCCTTTGACCAGTTGTGGTGCACTGGTTGGAACAAGAAAAAACCCAATAAGTTGAATGGATCCACTGAGGTGGTTCGATCCTGCAACACAAGCACCTCAAACGAGCACTCTACCGACCTAACTAAATCCCTCCCCACTATATGCTCAAAGTGCAGATGAACTTTCTGTAGAGAGATTTAAAAAGTAGTTAAAATTCCTGCATGTTTTTCTAAGCGCCACTAACTGTAATAAACCAATCTGTCACGTTTAAAAATATCAGGTGAGTGATAAATCACTCTTTTTTTTTATAAGCTCCAGTCTAGTGATAAAACTTGAGTAAAGCTTGCACTATCTGACAAAAATAAGCTTTGAGTTTAGCACATGTATATTGAACAATCACTGAATCAGTGTAATGATATTCAAACACTAGCAGCAGCTTTTTAACCAACCAGCAGAAGGCGCGCTGTTACCACAGTTCAGATGGATTATAAACAAAAAACGCTTCTGAGAAAGAAAAAAAATAGTGTGCGCTTGGGCGATCAAGTGTGATCACTCGCGTCCAACGTGGAGGACTAAAATACAGTGTTCAATCATCATTCATTTATTATTAATACACTCCATCAGTGAAGCTTTGCGTCCTTCCTTGCACATCATGCAATGACTTTGTGTGTCTCCGGTGGACAGGACACCTTTGAAGTCCGTTCCCTCTAAAGAAAGAAAGAAAGAAATGGTTTATTTAACAATGCACTCAACACATTTCATTTACGGTTGGGATCTTTTATATGCACCATATCATAGACAGGATAGCACATACCACAGCCTTTGATATACCAGTCATGGTGCACTGGCTGGAATGAGAAATAGCCCAGTAGGCCCACCGATGGGGATCGATCCTAGACTGACCACGCATCGAGCGAGCGCTTTACCACTGGGCTATGTCCTGCCCCTGTTCCCTCTAAAGAAAGCCTGGTGGAAACTGATTGAGACTCAATGCTGTGCCTGGAGTAATACGGTAAATCAGGCCACTGACAGTCTGTCATGCACACACACACACGCACACACATACACACACACATACACACACACATACACATACACACAGACGCACACACATACACACATACGCACGCATGCACACCACACACATATACACACACGCGCGCGCCCACACACATACACACATACATACACATACATACACATACACACACAGGCACACACACACACACACAGGCACACACACATACACAGGCACACACACATACACACACAGGCACACACACACACACACACACACACATACACATACACACACAGGCACACACAGGCACACACGTACACACACACATACACACACACGCATACACACATGCACACAGGCACGCACACACACGCCCACATATACACACGCACACATACATGCATGCGCACACGCACATACATGCGCACACATACACATACACGCACACACACACACGCACATACGCACACACACATACCCATACACATACACGCGCACACATACACACATACACACGCACGCACACACACTAACGATTCCCCCCTTCTGGTGGTGTACAACCATTAGAATATTTTTCACTTGAACATGCAACCAGGTTCATCTGTCAAGTCTACATATGTACTGAAAAATTGTGGAAGATTTAGAAACAGTCTTGACTTCTCTCTCCCCCCCTCCAATCCCCTATTCCTCTTTCTGGTGGTGTTACAACTATTTGAATATTTTTCACTTGAACAAGCTACAGCCGAGTGTAAATTGATTCTTCTACCAAGTTCATCTGTCAAGTTGACATATGTACTGAATAACTGGTTCATGTACGTGATCCACATTGCTTTTAAAAATGTAACTGATATGGTTAAATGACCCACATTTCTTTTTAAAATGTAATTGCTATGGTTACATGACCCACATTTCGTTTTTAAATCCAATTGCAATATACAGGGGTAATGCTGTATTGCACATGTCCCCAACTTGGTGTAAACATCATACATATATCCAATCTACACTGTCATACTATCTGAATGATAAAATCGTAATCCTCGATCAAGACTGTATCTTGGCACAATGCAGAGTCGAATGGGCATTTGACAAAATGGTGGTTCATTTTCATTTAATTTCAGCATATTTTCGTGATTGTATCCAATTACGGTTCAAGCACGCTCTCCTGGGCACACACCTCAGCTATCTGGGCTGCCTGTTTTGGACAGTGGGTTAGTTGTTAGTGAGAGAGAGTAGAGGGTGTAGTGGTCTTACACCTACCCATTGAGCTGTTAAAACTTGCTCCAGGACAGTGGGTTAGTTGTTAGTGGTTAGTGAGAGAGAGTAGAGGGTGTAGTGGTCTTACACCTACCCATTGAGCTGTTAAAACTTGCTCCAGGACAGTGGGTTAGTTGTTAGTGGTTAGTGAGAGAGAGTAGAGGGTGTAGGGGTCTTACACCTACCCATTGAGCTGTTAAAACTTGCTCCAGGACAGTGGGTTAGTTGTTAGTGGTTAGTGAGAGAGAGTAGAGGGTGTAGGGGTCTTACACCTACCCATTGAGCTGTTAAAACTTGCTCCAGGACAGTGGGTTAGTTGTTAGTGGTTAGTGAGAGAGAGTAGAGGGTGTAGTGGTCTTACACGTACCCACTGAGCTGTTAAAAACCTGCTCTGGGTGGAAGCTGGTACCTAATACCTACTAGCCTTATGCCGATAACTTAACCATGACACCACTGAGGCCAGTAATAGTGGTTGATTCGATGAGTCTTTTATCTAGTGCCTCGTCTATAGGACAGCCACTCCCAAGGAGATCCTTTTCTGGACAATACATCCTTCCTTCACCACTTATCCACTCATCCACCTCCCAATGCACATGGCCGGAAGCTTAAGGAAGCTGTAAAAGTTACAAAACACGAGTATGATCAGTTATAAACTGAACATTAATATTAAATATGTACTCTATAGATATAACTGTCATACCATTCTGCGGACGAGAAGCTTAAAGCTGTATAAAAATTACCATCTGTTCTAAATGGTTAATATTAAATAAATACTGAACATTAATATTAAATATGTACCGTATATCTTCGCCTATAAGTCGAATTTTTTTCACCCAAAAATTATTTTATAACTTGGGGGGGTCGACTTATAAGAGGGTAAAAAAATTTCACCCAAAAATATTACCGTTTTGGGGATTATTTTACAAGTTTTATTGTTGAAGTTTGCCCTGTATTTATACTCAAATATGTTAATTTGACACATTTGTTTTTTATAACCTTTTTTTGTTTTGACATTAGAACGGTTTTGGTTATGCAAAAAGGCGTGCGATCTCACTCGCATGCCAAGAGAACAGTCCACTTAGTTAAAATAACGGTCATCACTAATAGCAAAAATGTAAACTACCTGTTGCCTGAGTTTATTTTGAAATCTGGTCACTGGCATTAATGGTTGTTCAAACAATGTTTTGTTGGTGATTAACTTCATTTTAGACGGATATCAGGCCTCAGACCACAATTAATTTCGCTATATGTTTCTATATAGCCTTAGTGGCTATAACATTTTTATTAATATCAGCAGGCCCGTGAAGTTTTGTATGTACCTTTGCCTGCATGGGGGACACATACCCTGAAAAGGACAACCCCTGTTGTCCAGCTCTTTCTCCCAGCATATTGGTTTAAACAGACACACCCTCTAAACCAGGCCGGAGTACACCCATTTTACACAAAAAGCACTACTTTTGCATGGGCCGGAATTACCACAAACAAGTCTTCAATGTCAACAAGTTACACATGTTTACAAACTACATGCTATCCCCTGTCACTTCAGTCAAACAGTTGCCACTTCATAGCTGTCTGCCATGAAATAATCACAGTCAAACAGCAGACTACTTGCGCGGTGAAACTTCCGGATTTTGGACAACCAAATGGGAAGATAACTGTAATCTGAGGCCATATCTGTAGTTCACTAGCGCAATATGGACATACATAAAAACCAGTGTACTTTCCAGAGTTATCCTCCTTACATGTATTAATATGGCGGCAAAACATGTGATTAACTGATACTTTCAGTTTTATTGTAGTGATCTGTTGTCAGTGTTTATAAATAAAGTTGTTTTCTGTGCACAAAACCATGCTGTACAGTGCCATACGGTATATAATTATAACAGCCAAACAGCTTTCACTATCTACTAAGGGAATATTTCGTTTTGATGCTATGTTACTTGTTTGCGATGTACAAAACGTTAAAACCGAACTTTGTAAAATAATTTTCATTTGTTCAAATATTGTACATTATTGTTCTCATGTGCTAAAAATAAGAAATACTTCAATATTTATAAGTTGTTTTTCATGGGTCGACTTATAAACGGGTCAATAAAAAAAAAAATTTTTAGGGCTTGAAATTAGGGACTCGACTTATAGCCGAGATCGACTTACAGGCGAAGATATACGGTACTCTATAGATATAACTGTCACACCATTCTGCTGACAGAAAGCTTAAAGCTGTATAAAAACTACCATCTGTTCTAAATGGTTAATATTAAATAAATACTGAACATTAATATTAAATATGTACTCTATAGATATAACTGTCACACCATTCTGCTGACAGAAAGCTTAAAGCTGTATAAAAATTACCATCTGTTCTAAATGGTTAATATTAAATAAATACTGAACATTAATATTAAATATGTACTCTATAGATATAACTGTCACACCATTCTGCTGACAGAAAGCTTAAAGCTGTATAAAAATTACCATCTGTTCTAAATGGTTAATATTAAATAAATACTGAACATTAATATTAAATATGTACTCTATAGATATAACTGTCACACCATTCTGCTGACAGAAAGCTTAAAGCTGTATAAAAATTACCATCTGTTCTAAATGGTTAATATTAAATAAATACTGAACATTAATATTAAATATGTACTCTATAGATATAACTGTCACACCATTCTGCTGACAGAAAGCTTAAAGCTGTATAAAAATTACCATCTGTTCTAAATGGTTAATATTAAATAAATACTGAACATTAATATTAAATATGTACTCAATAGATATAACTATAACACCATTCTGCTGACAGGAAGCTTAAAGCTGTATAAAAATTACCATCTGTTCTAAATGGTTAATATTAAATAAATACTTTATAAAAAATAATTTAAAGGTAGACTAAACAAGAACCTTATTTGTTGGAAAGATGCATACCCGGACCACCAACACATACTGACACTTTAACAAATGAAAAATGCGTAATTTTTGAATTAATAAAAAACCGCGATTATTCCTGCTAACTGGGGGCAGCCATTTTGTTTCGTTTTTGTGACCTCCGGTAGTATAGCTTGAGGGGAAGTGACGTCAGCTCAGGTCCAACTTCTCTATTATGCACAGTGTAAACAAATGCTCTAATTTACGACAAGGCGCTTCGCTTTCATCAACATGACTTGCAAAACAACATAAATGACTTGATATTATAATAAACTATTTAACTAAATATATTTCAATTTGCATCAATATAACGAAATGGAGTTATAGTATTTTTTTCTTTTAAAAAATCCAAAGAAAAAATGCACATTATTAGGGCCTATTGGTAGGATACGTTCGAGCAAAAACGACCACTCACGATACCCAAGTGATAATTTTCTTTTCTCTGGGACTACGTAATTGGTCAGTTTTGTGATTTTAGATGGGAAAGTCTACTTAATCAAGGGTTTTACAGAATTACTTACAGTAATAAAGCTGGTAAAGTCCATTACGATTTGAGGTTATCACACAATACCCTGTGATCTTAATAAAAGAGGCACTTCTTTTTAGTGTGTCTAGACACAGTGTCTAGGGACCATCTAAATATACACCTGCCAATCAAGAACCACAGGTACAAGCCACGGAAAGAAAAGACCAATTAAGCAAGAAAACACTCCGACTATTATTTCAGTACGTGGGTTAATTTATATACAAAGTATAATACAGTTATTTCAACACTTTGACAATGGTGGTTTATTTGGTATTGAAAAATAAACCACATATACACGTTGCTGTGTTATTGGGATGGATATTATTACAGAAGATTGTGATGCATCTGCAAAAATCAGGTATGTTTTGTTTCTTCAGTTCGAAGACTAATTCCTGACGTGACACGTTAAGTATTACGTAACCACCAGCTCGCCAGAGGGCGTATTCACTGGGATGGTACAAAATGGCTGCGCCCGTTATATATAATAGCCGTCACATTTAACTGTTTTATTAATTAACTATACAATTATACTTGTTGATATTAAGCAATAATGTGCATTATGTATCGTTGAATATACATACCAGGTCAAATGCCTTGATTGTCCCTTCCTTTAATTAGATTAGAGATGGGATCTAGCTCAGTTGGTAGAGTGCTCGCTCGATATGCTTTGGTTGCGAAAATCGAATCTCTTTGCTGCTTCCATTATCTGACTGATCTGTGTGGTCCTTAACCATATATCCGACACCATATAACCGTAAATAAAATGTGTTGAGTGCATCATTCCTTTCCTTTATCTGACTGTGTTTTTCCCAGAACTTTAAAACAAGTGCCCAACAATTGATATATCAAAGGCTTTGGAATATGTCAAACCCATTGCCCATGGCAATCGGCATTGCCCTGGAGATTGCCATGGAATTTTTAATTCTCCACAGCACTTTTTTTGCCTTGGACTATATATATTCAGGGTGGGTTTTTTCAATGATATATTTTTTTCCCCGTGGACAGTTTCTTAATTACAGGGGTTTTTTGTATATAAAATGTAGTGGGTTTCCTCTAAGACTATATGTCAGAAAAACAGAAATGTTTGACATCCAATAGTTGATTCTGAATACATCAATTTACTCTAGTTGTGTGTTTTTAACTTTTCTTTAATTAGATCATTAGGAATGACATCTAGACGTGTCACAGACTCTCTGGAATGGATTTAATTGAATGCCCCGATATAATAACTTTGTTATCTGGCCTCTAAAGATGGCGCGTCACTGTACTTCCGCGCGTATGTACCACCAGTAAGTCTGTGTGGCCGAGAGGCTACAGTAATTATTTCTGTCTCCGTGATTGAGTTGTCAGTAATTGAATTGCTGACTATCTGGTTCTCCTGGCAACAAGCCGTGGATTCCAGTTAATAATATATTATTGATTAAAATAGCCTCCTTGCTTTTCACGCTGGAGTAAGAATGAGAAAAAAAATGGATGAAAGTGTTGTACATGGGTGTTACAGTCGGTTTAGTTTTGCCATTTATTTAAAGCTTAATTCAAATTAGAAACTATTTTGGGGCATATGTTTAAGTATTATATATAGCGTAACAAAACACATTTGGTCTATGGGAGTCCGTATTATTGCTGGACACACACTGTGTGGTAGACATTTACCAGAGCATTGTGACATCGCAGGGCTCCCAAACAGCCTGTGACCAGGTCGCGAAATGTGACCAGTATCCTGTTTGGGGGACTTAAATATTAAAATATGATGGAGTTAGCCACCCAAATAATATTATCATCTTTAGAGCTATAACATATGAGCCACTATTAATATTTGTATATCACATTAAAATCTTGCTTGTGGTTCGCTTACAATAATTTGCCAATATGCATTATTATATTTTGGGCCACCATATTTTTTGGCGAGTTTCGAAACCTGCATCGAACAACAAAATAAGTCTTGAACATTCGTTTAGACTATCACTAGATTAGCACATTTAAAAAGAAAGTTGATAATGGTACTTCATTCTCTCTCTTCTTCTGTTCCTATTTTAAAAGTCTTGACTATCAAAATTTGCTGGTGTGGAATATATGGACCATTCTTCTTCTTCGATAAGATTTGTGAAAATTGTCTCATACAGATATTCTGATCTGAGTGATGAATTGGACAGACACTAATTTCAATAACATACCAGCTTGGTATTTTAAACGCCCTAATTTCCAGCAGGGTATATATATATATATATATATATTTGTTTTTAGCAGGACATGTTTCTGTTGACCTGCTATTTTAAAAACTTAATGGCAGGCCATTTCATAAATCAAGGGTTTCTGCTAGATGGTAAAATGGGTATGGCGCAGATTTTTTTGTTTTAAGTTAACCTTTGGACAAAATTAATTACTCTTACGGTATCATTACTGTATGATTTTCTAAATCATAACCCTAAACTTAACGTAATTCCTTTCTGGGGAAAGCCTCCCTGTTGAATGTGGTTGCATTCAATTCCATAGCGCTATACCCAAATATTTCTTTCTGGCAGAAACGTTGATCCTATTTCACGCCCTGTTTTGAGATCTTGAAATAGATGCCAGTCCATCCCAATGTCTCCATCTTGGCAGTATTCGTGTCATAACTGTCAACTTGGGTTTGATGCATTTGAAAATATAATAGATGCTGGTCCATTTCAACAAATAACCTGGAAAGGGTAATTTGGTTTCAATAAAATGGCATTTATTCAATATTGCGTAAAATTCTAAATATTCTGAAATATTAAGTGATCAGTTGGTTGAATCCTCACCAGAGTTGCCCATATCACATGATCGAAGCACCTCAGTTGATACATTCAACTGATTGGGGGTTTTCTCGTTCCAACCAGTGCACCACACCTGATCAAATGCCATGGAATGTGCTTTCCTGTCTGTGACACCTGCATGTTTTCAGACTGTAAATAGAAAAGGCATATTTCTAGGAATCCTTTGCCTTGCCACCACCACTCCTGACCAATCCCACTGACCACTTCCTGTGCTTGAGATGCAGAAATATAGGCCAAATCATTCAAAAGCCAAGTTCTTGAAGAAGGACCAGGTTTGAAAATAGATGCTTGCATTTTGAATTGATGGGCAGTAACCATTCACTTCATCTCTACCTGGATATTTCTGTTTTAGGATGTTAGTGGTTTTGACAAGAAATGTGTGACTACATCTTTTCCTCGAAGTAGGCCATCACTAATGAAGACATCCAAGTCAACTTTTTCCAAAGTTTATTGTGCTCATTGTGAACAACGTGATTGTAAGATGGCGACAGTGACACTTTGAATTTCATTTTGTTCGATTGTCGCTTTTTTTTTCTTCTTCTTTTTTTTACAATACAACTTCCATCACCTGATTTCTGTTTTACTTTAAACAATTTCATACTGCAGTCTTTCAATGGAAATGTTTTTTGAAGTAAGTAAATTGATTGCTCATTTTTTCTAATATAAATATTCAGTGAAACAGTCAGTTTATGGATGTGATTTGTAGCTTTTTGTTTTCAGGGTTGGATTTTTTGTTTTGTTTTCAGCAGGACTGGACTTCTAGATTATGGTAGCCCCATTTCCATAGTTAGTGATATTCAATGTTGGGCTAGTAAATTACTACTATTGCCATGCCCGACGACTAGTGAAACCCCCCATCAAATACTGCATTTAAGTCTATTTTGTAAATATGAATATCCTGCCCACAGCGCGCGTGCGCACACACACACACACACACACACACACACACACACACACACACACACACACACACCAATCTTGGTGTTTTTAATCGCTATCTCTCTCTTTGGGTAACATATCTGATTATTACTACATGTATTAGTAAAATTGTATTAGGTAAAGTAGAACAAGTAATTAATTTTTAATTATGGCTAGTAAAAATTTTTAAATCACTGATCCCATGGCTGGTGGATTTTGTAAAAATTCTAGAAGCGCTGGGGTTTTTTTGGGGGTTTTTTAAAAATAATTTACCCAAAGTAGTAGACTAAATGTGATATGAAATGCTGATAAATGACATTTACAGAGTGAAAACCATGGTCACCAGCAGTTGAAGAAAAATCTTACTGGCCCTTCTCAAATTCAACTAGCCCTCCAATTATCACATTGAAATTTAACTGCACAGCCAAATACAAATCTAGAATGTTCTTTGTTGAATAATAACAATGTGCTCATCGTATATACTCTGTTTGCTTCAACAGTTAATCGAAGAATTGGCATGTAACTTCATAATGAATAAAGTTAAAATTCATTTAAAAACATGTTATTGAGTTTTAAACCCACAACTCAAGAACACTTTTTGAAAAAAGAAATCCAGTATAAATAAAAATATTTCTTTACAAATTACCAGTAAATTAGACATTAGATTTCATTTTTAATACAGGGGTGAAGACAAAATGCTAGAACAGCCAAGTTATGCAGCTTGACTTGCATTGTCTCTGAAGTAAAAAAGTAAATAATGCAGTACAGAGAAGAAAGGTAGAACTGCATGTGCTTGAGTATTATAAACTAGGCTGGGATGACAGTCATCTTTGTGGTGATGTAAGAGGGATGAAATCAATTTTGTGGCGATACAATAGGGGTAACATTTCCAGTAAAGGATTTTCTCGGGATTGACTGTCCTATAGATGAAGCACGCACATGTATGCGCTTAATTCGGATATTGTAAATGCTATTGTAGTAGGCTACTAATAAAATAAATATCAAAAGAAAAATAAATCTTTGACAAAAAAATACGAACAATATTTTACCAAAATATACAATGTATCATATTACAAAGCATAAAAACATATTTATTGTTTAGTACAATAAAATTTAGACGGTTATGTCATCATGTAAGTCTTGGTGACACTTTAGATCTGATCTGTTCTTATTTCATGCAAATCGCTTTAAACTTATAACAATACCGACAACTAACGACAATAATATCGATGGTCGCCCAATGGACTACCTTTGTAAAATTCTTAGTCGCCCATAGCCAATAAAGGTCATCACGGGCGACTGCTAATTTTGAACCCTGAATTTAAGTGTGGTATATGTATAGTTTTTAGCTGTTTAAAGATCATTTTATATAGTTATCACATCATTGAACATTTCTCTGTATCTTTAGTTTTGTTCCAACTTAAAGCCAGTATGCCACCTTTTATCTGCTATTTATTGGCCTCTGAGAAGTGAATTTATAGGTTACGTAAAAATAAATTCAGTACATCCATTTCCCAGGGCTCAAACGTAAGAATTGGTCTCCCACAGCAAATAAACCAAAAAATTGCCGTGGTCATGCAGAACCGCCCACCAGCAGCAATTTTGAGCCTGCCTATGGCAATTTTTTTTTTTTTAAAGGGACTGTTGCAGCAAATAAACTTGACTGAAAGGTTATTTTGCTGTATGAAGACATTTCAAAATGTGCAAATGTTAAATACTGGCAGATAATGTACACTGGGTGTATTATATTGCAGTTGTTGAGGTTGTTTACCAAAGTGCCACCAGTGATGCTTCCCTGCCTATACAGCAATTTAGATCTCAACAATAGCAATTGCCAACGTTGTGCCGTTGTTACAGTCGTTAAGTTCGAGCCCTGATTTCTTTCTTGCATAATCTGTTGTTTCCATGTAACTGAATGTCTTAATTTTACTGTGTGAATAAAAAATACGCTATGCACAATTATATTTTGTTGAGCAACAAAATGATTATTGTACCATAGGTACCGTATATTTTCGCCTATAAGTCGAATTTTTTCACCCAAGAATTATTTTATAATTTGGGGGGTCGACTTGTAAGAGAGTAAAAAAAATTCACCAAAAAATATTACTATTTTGGGGATTATTTTACAAGTTTTATTGTTGAAGTATGACATGTATTTATACTCAAATATGTTAATTTGACACATTTATTTTTTATAACCTATTTTTTTTGGGCATTAGAACGGTTTTGGTTATGCGAAAAGGCGTGCGATCTCACTCACATGCCAAGACAACAGTCCACTTAGTTAAATTAACAGTCATCACTAATAGCAAAAATGTAAACAATACTAACTACCTGTTGCCTGAGTTTATTTTGAAATCTGGTCACTGGCACTAATGGTTGTTCAAACAATGTTTTGTCGGTGATTAACTTCATGAATATTACTGAGCTTTCCCTTAAAATAGACTGATCTCTGCAGTTTATTAGAGCAATAGGGACACGCATCATTTGGTACAAAAACCAGTGTACTTTCCAGAGTTATTCTCCTTACATGTATTAATATGGCGGGAAAACGTGATACTTTCAGTTTTATCGTAGTGATCTGTTGTCAGTGTTTATAAATAAAGTTGTTGTATGTGCACAAAACCATCTGTACAGTGCCATACAGTAACAGTCAAACAGCTTTCACTCTCTACTAAGGGAATATTTCGTTTGATGCTATGTAATAATGATAGTTTGATTGGAATAGTCTGATTATATTGCGATGTACAAAACGTGAAAACCAAAGTTTGTAAAATAATTTTCTTTGTGTAAATATTGTACATTATTGTTCTCATGTGCTGAAAATAAGAAATATTTCAATATTTATAAGTTGTTTTTTATGGGTCGACTTATAAACGGGTCAATAAAAAAATACTTTTTCAGGGCTTGAAATTAGGGACTCGACTTAAACCGAGATCGACTTACAAGCGAAGATATACGGTAGTATCCAGCATCTAGCATTGATATATAATAAGGGTGTCATGATGCACCAATGCATCACAATACTACTGATGTCGATACAACACACAATATCATTGCTTGTGTATCAATTCCTAATTTAACCATGCATGTATTGATTCCTATATTAATTTCATTTATCATTTATCAACACCAATTTGTACTGGTATTAACTTATTACTTCCTTAAAAGAAAAAGAAAAAGACAGTGGTTATGTTAATATACATGTATCTATGATATTGTATTTCTACATTAAACCTGCGGCAATCGGCAATGCAGTGGAGATTTCTGCAGAGTTTTTCATTCTCAGTGGCATTTTTGTTGCTGTGAACTATATTGGATTTTTTTTTTTTTTTAACATGGATTTTTTCCTTATTTGTTAAAAATAAAATATACTTTGTGAACTGAAAACATATTAAAAGTAAATATTAAAACAGTAACTGCACCGTTGTTACTAAGTATCTGAATATCAGCGTTATCGGGCATGATCGTAAATACATGTCAATTACCAGCATTAAGCCAGTATCAACTAGGTCATTGAACTCTGTTGACTGTTCATAGCATGTATTGCAGGGTGTGTGTGTGTGTGTGTGACAGCTTATGCATCGCTGAACCGTGGCTATGGTGCATTTTGGGTGTTTTATTTTCAGTAAAATGTTTAACATACACATTTTCACAGATATAACAAATATAACCCATACACACTTTGAAGAGTGGTCATGTACCGGCCGTACCATCTGCGCCGCTCCTTATATCGCATTAAATATATTCTCACACTTTGATGTAATATAATTAAAATATAAAGATTGAACTGGCACGTCACTGCGGACTAACTACGATGTATATGATAAATTGTCATCCCCTTGCAACCCCATTGTTCTTGAACGTGCATGTGTCATTTGCAACAAATACCGCCACTGGTATAAATAAATCTTACAGCATATTGGCAAATAACACAAATAACAAACTAACCATTCACATTTTCTTACAATCCAGAGTTGCAAACATGTTGACGGAAAAAATGCCATGGACACTATTTTTCAGCAAATAATTTGCCGTGGACATTATCTTAATTACAGGGGTTGTCTAATCAGTGTTTTACTTTTATCAGGTTTATTTCTTATTTTTAACCAGCCTCTGTGGCGTTGTGGTTAGGCCATCGGTCTACAGGCTGGTAGGTACTGGGTTCGGATCCCAGTTGAGGTATGGGATTTTTAATCCAGATACCGACTCCAAACCCTGAGTGAGTGCTCCGCAAGGCTCAATGGGTAGGTGTAAACCACTTGCACCGACCACTGATCCATAACTGGTTTAACAAAGGCCATGGTTTGTGCTATCCTGCCTGTAGGAAGCTCAAATAAAAGATCCCTTGCTGCTAATCGGAAAGAGTAGCCCATGTAGTGGCGACAGCGGGTTTCCTCTCAAAATCTGTGTGGTCCTTAACCATATGTCTGACGCCATATAACCGTAAATAAAATGTGTTGAGTGCATCGTTAAATAAAACATTTCATTCTTTCTTTCTTTCTTTCTTATTTTTAAATCACTTCACCTAAGCTTTAAGGTCTTGTTTTACGGGGAAATCATTGTGAATCGGGCATCGCGGTACGTGTCGTATCGTTAACTGGACATTGTGATAGGTATTGAATTGTGAGAGCCCTAATATATAACTAATATAGTACACCAGCAAATTACAGGCTTTCTTTAATGATTTTGACACCCAATAGCTGATGTATTTCCCGTGCTGGGGTGTCGTTAAACATTCATGAATTCATTCATTGTTTAATGACACCACTTGAGCACATTGATTTATTAATCATCGGCTATTGGATTGTCTAACATATGGTCATTTTTGACATAGTCATAGAGAGAAAACCCGCTACATTTTGTCCATTAGTAGCAAGGGATATTTTATATGCTCCATCCACAATTGGATCAGAAATAAATAACTAGTAGTAAATTCCATAGTATGAAAAAAGGCGTTCCCTGTTGGAAGAACTATGTTAATATTATTTTAATAAACAATTATCTAATGGGGACTGTATATTAAGTTGCTATAATGAGTAACGGCATGACAAATGGTTCTGTTATGACTGTAGTGTAAAGTGTGCTGAGATTTCATTTGACATACTCAACAACAAAAGTTTAGCTAATGTTAAAAGAAATGGCATAATATTTACAAATTAACCTATTTTTATTAATTAGTATTAACATCTGAAATGTTTACCACTTACAAATAACATAAACTCATCAAGCTTTGCCTTAACACAACCGGAGGACCTGGTTTTCTTTTAAATTTATTCAACCGTGACAAATTTACAAGTCATAAAAGATAGTTGCTAAACTTTCGTTATTGAGTATATATTTCTTTCCTTTCCTGTGTTAGCTAATAAATCCAGCATAGCACTATTTGATGCATGCACGTACTGGACAAAACAAAAGCCCATTGAGTGGGGAGGCCATATTCTCTAATGGAATATGGATTTGTGAGTGTGTTTGGAAGTTAATTTCCTGACGACAGCCGTGAGAATAGATTGGTAATTTCCCCAGTGAGATCATACTAGTGTACATACGTGTATGTATGGCGGACATTAATTCACCAGGTGCACGGTCCGTTAACAGCCGCACATCAATAAGAATATAATAATAACAATATCACTAGACCTTCAAACCAAGGCTGAATCTAAAGGGAATCATGTGGGTGTGTGGTTACCCTATTCCTCGAGATGACGGATCCCATTTTGTATGGTTTATGTTCATTACACAATTTAAAATACCAACATATTTGACTTTGTGTTTGAACATAAAGTTTTCGCATCTCCCTCTTACAGTGTCATTTTGCTCTTTCAGACATATGGTTATTGAGATGAAATAACCTTTTTCAAATTCTCACCCACACCCCTCGATAATCCTAGATCCCCTAAAACTTTAGATTTGTACATGTTATTCTGAATAGTGGTAGCTTCTATGCATCCAGAATAAAATGCGTTTCTATGCTTGGGGTGTGTCGGTGAGGGAGGGGTGGGTGGTAGTGGTCGTCAGTGATAGCTTGCCTATCAAGGACAGTATTGTATATCCTGTATATTGTATATATTGTAAAACCATCCTAGTAATAAAAAGTGTGTGTGTGTGTGTGTGTGTGTGTGTGCGTGCGCGCGCGTGCATGCATGCATGCATGCGTGTGTATTTTTTGTGCCTGCATATGCCATATGTGTGTGTGTGTTGAGGACAAAAGGTTAGCCCGACTATCCTAGCAAATATCGTACATTAATATAAAAGCAGTATTTCTAACAAAAAGCTGGGCGATAGATAATGTTTAGTTCATTTGCTATCTAGAGACCCTTTGTATCTAAACATATGCATGAATAGGAAGCGAGAGAAATGAGAGAATATTGACAGTACATCTCTCCAGCTAGCTGTGTGTGCTCTGGTGAAGGAGGACCTGGCAGGCTGTTAGAGTTTACAGTAGTGGATCCAGTGATCCAGCATGTTCAGACAGGAATAACCTACAATAACAACAGGCGGTCACGCTTTCATTGCCAGTCTGACCTTGACCAAGGGCGTCTGCCTGCAGGCCTCGGTTACAGGCAACAAGTGAAGCTTTTCATAGCTTGTATTAATAATATGCATAGATAATGATGTTGATCCAGAAACAAACGTTTCTAACGAGCTGTTCAAAGGGGTGTTTTTGTTTTTCTTTGTATTTCTCTCTCTCTGTGTGTGTGTGTGTGTGTGTGTGTGTGTGTGTGTGTGTGGTTATAATTTACAAAAAAATATTAATTATCCATTTCAACTTATTTTTGTGCTTATATCCAATTAAGGTTCAAGCATGCTGTCCTGGGCACACACCTCAACTATCTTGGCTGTCTGTTTAGAACACTGGGTTAATTGTTAGTTGTTAGTGAGATAAAAGAGGGTGTAGTGGCCTTACCATTGAGTCATTAAAACTTGGTCTGGGTGGGAGTCGGTATCAGACTTTGAACCCAGTACCTACCAGCCTTAAGTCCAATGGCTTAACCACGACACCACCGAGGCCGGTATAGTATTCAAGTATTCCTGTCCATAGGGTTGGGTAGATGTGTGTTGGGGAATTCTGTGAAAAAATAAAAAGATACAAATTTTATTGCATATAAACATTCCACATGTATATGGAACTGAAAAACCCCCATATTTGAACAAACAGGATGCATACAAACACCATACTGTTCTTATGACTAAATAAGACCAGCGTTGTGGTTAAGCCATTGAACATAAGGCTGGTAGGTACTGTGTTCGCAGCCCGGTAACGGCTCCCACCCCCAGCGAGTTTTAACGACTCAATGGGTAGGTGTAAGGCCACTACACCCTCTTCTCTCTTACTATATAACCACTAACCACTGTCCTGGACAGACAGCCCAGATAGTTGAGGTGTGTGCCCAAGACAGTGTGCTTGAACTTTAATTGGATATAACCACGAAAATAAGTTGAAATGAAATTACTAAATAAGGACTAATTATTGACAATACATGTATTAGCATGAACAGACTTGCATACCACACCAGCACAGGTTGGAGTTTGGTTTTGCATAAGAAATATATATTTTTCTTACATACTCGTATTTGTAAATAGATAATTAAGGAAAGTTGGATTCTCATGATAGCAGCATGAGTCTTGAATGATACATATTATACAGCTGAATGTTTGCTTTATTTAACTACACCACTAGAGCACAATGATTTATTAATTAATCAGCTATTGGATGTAAAGTATTTAGTAACAGTTGTCTTTAAAGGACATAAAGTTTGTGATTAATCTACTTTAATAACAATAGTGAAATCATAAATTTTATATCTCCAGGGGTTATATTTTCATTTTTTAGGGGGATGGCAAGTGTTGCCTTCGGTTTAATAAAATAAATTAGGGCATCAATGCAAGTTGGAGGGGAACTAAAGTAAACTTTTCCATCAAATGGGGCACCAACTTACTTTTCTCAGTCAAGTTTTCTCAGACATACATGATTTTATCTTGTTGTCTTGGGCTCTAACCTACGCAATTTGTTGGATATGGAAGGAAATGTTTTATTTAACGATGCACTCAACACATTTTATTTATGGTTATATGGCGTCAGATATATGATTAACCTTTAGACTACTGGATTAATTTTTAACAAAAACCACGTTGAGTGGGTACAAGTTTATAATTTTTACTCACATATATTCACTTAAATGTTTTATAAATACATGAAATAAAGTTCATATATGAATCGGTAAGTATTATTTTTGTGTCTTTTTTTGTAATTTTTATTATTTTAGATCGGCTAATGGTGATTAAAATTAGGCAAAAAATCTAAAAAGTTGCGTTTACTTACAGGCATTTGTGGCCAGCTGTCCAGTATTTATGTCCATTATTCCCGATAACAGTGGTTTTCTGACCAGAATTTGTTTTAAAACCCTAACTACGATTCATATTGCAATATTTGGTAATTTTCGTTGTTGGTAAATCGATCAAATTTATTATCAAATTAGCTGTCACAATCAGATATCGATCCCTGAAAATGACCGCGACGTGCCGCCATTGTTGTCAAGCGAAAATACTTGCCGAAAACCACTTTTTAAATTCAAAATTTCAAGGTATTTTCAATTAAAAAAATCAAAACAAAAGCCACCATTTTGAAAAAAAATCTTTTTTTAAAAATTATATTTCCGTTTCCGGTGAGTGTTGTGTGCAAAACGGCGGGAAATATGAATTGGGGAATGCACTGTATACTAGTGTACAGTATATCGACTGACGAGACGTCGGGCGAGATATCTCGCCTGCAAGATATCTCGCCTGCAATACTCAGAAGGTTAATGACCACATAGATATTGAGGGAGGAAACCCGCTGTCGCCACTTCATGGGCTACTCTTTTCGATTAACAGCAAGGGATGTTTTATATGCACAATCCCATAGACAGGATAGCACATACCACAGCCTTTGGTGTACCAGTCGTGGTGCACTGGCTGGAGCTAGAAATATCCCAATGGGCCCACAGACGAGAATCGATCCTAGATCGATCCCGCATCAGATGAGCACTGTACCACTGAGCTACGCTCCTCCCCTTGTTGGATACAGATGCCTTTTATCATATTACCAATGATATTAAAGGGACATACCCTACTTTTTAAACACTAAGGCATATTTTTTACTATCATAGCCGTTTTTGATAACTGAAATCATATTTTACTTACATTTTATGGCTTAGATTATCAATTTACGTACATTCGAAGTATTTTTGGTCATCCTGGTGTTATTAATATCACAAAATGCATTTAGGCCAAACAAAAAAATAGGTGTGCTTCCGGTCGACCGACCGTCCCTAGTTTTACCACACACCCCACCCCCCGACCCTAAAAAAAGAGTAAAAATAAAAGAGGACAACATCACCAAACGAGTATTTCCTTCCTTGCACATTGTTTACGTACTATTATACAATACATTTTGCACATGTAATTCCCTTCCGAAAAACATCGAGAAATTATGGAAAAGCTTTTGTAATAGAGTTCCTTCCCCTGATGTACGAACATAGCCTTGGTACAGGTTATTTCGATATTTTAAACATCTGTTTATGCCACAAATCCATATATATTATTTATAGATAATGTTATATAAGTACACACACATTAAGGAAGAAAGGGAAGGGGGAAAAGAGATGCAATCGGAAACACACCTATTTTTTTGTTTCGCCTTATCATATTTTTAAATACGCACATGCATCTGAGAAGTAACAGTTATGGAGTCGAGTTTTACTCTATTTTTAGATGATATTTCACCATATCCAAATGTATTACAGGTTTCTATATTAACTAAACTTGGTGTTAAATTTCACAGATTGAAACTAGGGTCTGTTTCTTTTAAAGAAAGTCCAATATTTGGGTCACAATGACAAGTACATTTGCCATTATTGCTACATGTATGGTAAAATTCAAACTGTTACAAAAACAAGAAACAAAAAAAAACAATGGAAATTTGGGGGTTTGTTTTTTTACTGGTTACAGTTTTTGGTAAGTAAGACTAGTAGATCAAAGGATATGGTACATACTGTCCTGTCTGTGGAATGTTGCATATAAAAGAGCCCTTGCTGCTAATAGAAAAATGTAGCGGGTTTCCTTTCTAACGACTATGTTTGAATTACCAAATGTTTTGACATCTAATAGGCGATGATTAATAAATCAATGTGATCTAGTGGTGTTGTTTAACTTTCTATGGGAAACCTGTTTTCTGTATGTATAACTGCTGTCTCTTAACTGCTGTCTCCAGCTGTTTTATGTAGCAATATAAAACCTGACATGTTAAGATACATTATATGCATAAAACCACTGGCATCTGGCATACAGGTATAATTGTACCTACGGCTCATGTGACCTCCATTAATTTTTTTATCATCAATCATTTGGGCAAATGATGGACCATTTCACTAATCTGACTGAACTGGTTTGATAGATTGACTATAACACATTTACTCCCCAAATGACCTGTTTGGGGTGACATTACAAAATTCATGGTCCATTTTATAGAGTGAATTATTAGGAAGTAATTCACACACACACACACACACACACACACACACACACACACACACACACGTCTGTACACGTGTGTACATGTACAATGTACATATCAGTCCATTCTTTTTCATTTTTGTCTTTCTTTTAGTCTTATTCAACTTACTGTACTAGCACAACAACTAATGTATGCTATACAACCTGACTCATCTCCTCCACTGCAGAATTGTCTTCCCTTGCCGGATGTATATCCATATCTGCACATGGGCAGACCGTCGTTCTCAATTATGCAGTCTCAGGTTGTATAGCACAGTATAGTTGTTGTGCTAGTACTAGGTAAGTATGAATAATAATGCAAATTAGACACAAATGTTCTGACTTTATCAATCTTTTGTTGTTAATTACCAGCTCATTATAATAGTAATATGACAGTTTTTGTTACCTATATTATTTGGTTTATTGTCACCACCAAGATGGCAGGATTTAACTCACTTGGTAGAGCACTTGCCTGGGGTGCCTGAGTTGTCGGATCGAAACCCCTAGATGGATCCACTCTAAATGATTTTTTTTTTGTTTTTTTGTTTTTTGTTTGTTTGTTCCTTGACTGGTTTATCAAAGGTTGTGGTATAAATACTAGAAAACATAGCCAAAACACAGCATATTTCCTATATATGACCTCATCTAAAGCACACATTTGTGTTGACGCCTGTAATGTGTGTCGCAGAAGTGGTAACCGTTACAGCAATGTGTTTTCATGTCTATTCTATGTATGTACAGTGAAACCCCTCTAAACCAGAATTTCAGTTTACAGAGGGTCTGGTTTTGGGAGGTTTTACTGTATATCGGAGATCGTTTTTTCTAAATCTTGATTAGTGATATTTCTTGTCAATTCAAAATTAATTAGCAACTACTGTTTAATGTTTTAAAATAGTGTAGTGATCTCGAAACTTGCATAGCAAATCGCGATGCAATACTGAACAAAATATTCCCTGTATATATATATATATATATATATATATATACATATATATATATATATATGTAACTATCTACTCACATGTTACATGTAAGATTAATGCTTGCCAGTATTAAGTACCCTGAACATATAACGTTAATCCTGAAGCTTTCCGCAGTTCTTTTTCTTTCATATCATACATCACATGTACTGCGTGCTCCCTCTGAACAAAGCCCATCTGTCTCTGGGGAAACAAAAGGCATGTACCAAACAATGGATTCGCTTTCCAGCTGTGCGCCATTGTTGTACGAATCAACAAAGACGACAACCCAACAACAAAGAATACAGAAATTAGTGACATTCTTAGGCTGGCAGCATTATAGTTAGCTTCTTACTCTATGTAAAGTCTTAACTAATAGATGTAAACAGATCTTGACATATGCAATACTGGACTACCAGCCTCATAAACAGATGTTGACATGTGTAATACTGGACTACCAGCCTCATAAACAGATGTTGACATATGTAATACTGGACTGCTGGCCTCGTAAACAGATCTTGACATATGCAATACTGGACTACCAGCCTCATAAACAGATGTTGACATATGTAATACTGGACTACTGGCCTCGTAAACCGATCTTGACATATGTAATACTGGACTACTGGCCCCGTAAACAGATATTGACAAATGTAATACTGGACTACCGACTTCGTAAACGGATCTTGACATATGTAATACTGGACTACCGGCCTCGTAAACAGATCTTGACATGTAATACTGGGCTACCGGCCTCGTAAACAGATCTTGTCATGTAATACTGGACTACCGGCCTCGTAAACAGATCTTGACATGTAATACTGGACTACCGGCCTTGGTGGTGTCGTGGTTAAGCCATCGAACATAACGCTAGTAGGTACAGGGTTCGCAGTCCAGTACCAGCTCCCACCTAGAAAGAGTTTTAATGACTCATTGGGTAGGTGTAAGTCCATTAACCCTCTTCTCACTCACTAACCACTATAACTAACTTACTTTCCTGGACAGACAGCCCAGATAGCTGATGTGTGTGCCCAGGACAGCATGCTTGAACCTTAATTGAATATAAGCACGAAAAATAAGTTCAAATGAAATGAAATACTGGACTGACTGATTTATGTAAACAGATCCTGATAAAAATAATACTGGACTGACTAATATATGTAAACAGATCCTGACATGAGTAATACTGGACTAATTGATAGATGTAAACAGATTCTGACATAAGTAATACTGGACTAATTGATAGATGTAAACAGATTCTAACATAAGTAATACTGGACTAATTGATAGATGTAAACAGGTTCTAACATAAGTAATACTGGACTGACTGATATAATATAAACCGATTCTGACATAAGTAATACTGGACTAATTGATAGATGTAAACAGATTCTGACATAAGTAATACTGGACTAATTGATAGATGTAAACAGATTCTAACATAAGTAATACTGGACTGACTGATATAATATAAACCGATTCTGACATAAGTAATACTGGACTAATTGATAGATGTAAACAGATTCTGACATAAGTAATACTGGACTAATTGATAGATGTAAACAGATTCTAACATAAGTAATACTGGACTGACTGATATAATATAAACCGATTCTGACATAAGTAATACTGGACTAATTGATAGATGTAAACAGATTCTGACATAAGTAATACTGGACTAATTGATAGATGTAAACAGATTCTAACATAAGTAATACTGGACTGACTGATATAATATAAACCGATTCTGACATAAGTAATACTGGACTAATTGATAGATGTAAACAGATTCTGACATAAGTAATACTGGACTAATTGATAGATGTAAACAGATTCTAACATAAGTAATACTGGACTGACTGATATAATATAAACCGATTCTGACATAAGTAATACTGGACTAATTGATAAATGTAAACCGATCCTGACATGAGTAATATTGGACTGACTGATAAATGGATGGGAAAGGAGGTGTGGGGTGATTTCTTGTCTTACATTGAACAGGATTGATATTTTATTGAGTAAAGTCTGAAATCCTATTATACATGTTGTGTTTGTGCAACAACGAGTGTGGTATCAAAAAATGTAGACCTAATATTTGACTGAAAAGTTTTTGTTTTACTGAATAATTGTTATCAGTTGTGAAACTATCTGATGTGGGTTTTTTTTTTTTTGGTGGGTTTTTTTTTAGGGGGGGGGGGGGGTGAGGGGTTTCCTTCCCAACTAATGGCACCGACTAGTATACTAAATATCTTTGTTAACTGTGATATCCACTGTGAGCAAGAGTGTGTATAAATGATCCCTTGAAAGTATTCTAGATCGGTTGATATCACTCCCCTGAGGTGTTAGGATCAAAGGATCTAAACCCCTTGTAGACCTACAAGTATTCTCTTAACTGTGTGTTCTTCTCTCTCTCTCTCTCCCCCCCCCCCCCCCCCATTGCAGCCAATGCCCCACAACTGGTGTATTAATTAAGAGCTATGGTATGTGCTATCCTATCTGGGAATATGCATGTAAAAAGATCCCTTGCTGCTAATTGAAGCAGGTTTTGTCTGATGTGTCACAATGAATAAATGTTTGACAGCAAACAATCAATGATTGATAAGTCAATGTTCTCTTGTGGTGTCGGGTCGGGATTTAGCTCAGTCGGTTGAATGCTTGCTTGAGGTGCTTGCATCGCAGGATCGAACCACCTCAGTGGATTCATTCAACTGATTGGGTTTTTTCTCTCGTTCCAACCAGTGCACCACAACTGGTCAAAGGCAGTGATATGTGCTTTCCCGTCTGTGGGTACATATAAAAGATCCCTTGCTGCTAATGGAAGAATGTAGTAGGTTTCCTCTGATGACCATGAGTCAGAATTACCAAATGTTTGACATCCAATAGCCAATGATTAATTAATCAATGTGTTCCAGTGGTGTCGTTAAAACAAAACAAACTTCTTGTGGTGTCGTTAAACAATTTAACGTTTTTTAAAACTTTAACTTTAAACTGACATTTCTGTCCAGAAAAGATGACTCAGATGCCCAGCCAGGACAGTATGATTGAACCGTAATTGGATATAAAGATGAAAATCAAGTGAAATAATATTTAAGCTTGGCCTACAGCAGTGGGTTTCCTGACTCACCGTCTAGACCAAGTGATAACCATTGTTTAAAACAAAATAAAGTTTGTTTGTTTAAGAACACCACTAGAGCACATTGATTTTATTAATCATTGGCTATTGGATGTCAAACATTTGGTAATTTTGACCCATGGTCATCAGAGAAAACCTACTACATTCTTCCATTAGTAGCAAGAGATCTTTTATATGTACCATTCCACAGACAGGATAACACATACCATGGCCTTTGATATATCAGTCGTGGTGCACTGGCTGGAACAAGAAATAGCCTAATGAGTCCACTGATAGGGATCGATCCCAAACCGACCACGCATTGAGCAAGTGCTTTACCACTGGGCTACGTCCTGCCCTTTAAACTAAAATGTGCTGAGATGTTGTTGAATATTATGTTATTTATTTATTTCATGCCTTGCCATATTTTGGGATAAAAAGATAAAAACTTTATTGCATATAGACATTCCACATACGGAACTGGATGCAAAACATATTCACAAACAAAACACAAACAAACATCATACTATTTTAATGACTAAATAAGGACTAATTATTGCCTTCCCACATTTTGGGATGTCATTAAACTAGCATTGCCTTTCTTTTTCTATCTTGATTAAAACATCAACAATACAATTGGGGGTGGGGGGGGGGGGACAAAGAAAAAAGGTTTCTTGTAGTGCATGTCTCTTCCTTGTAGCAGCAGGATGCTCTGAGAAACTGGCCTGCTTCGATTGACATCTGCAGGCAATTAGTTGTTCTGTGGGAATTGGTTTTGGCAGCATGAATCACAAAAACATATCCCATTTCAACAGACTGGGGCCCCCTCAGACAATTAGTTAATGAATGACCTCGGGTCACACTGACATTCCCTGGATCTTGTCTGTCTGAAGGCAGTTGTCTGCCCATGGTGACCTGATCAGTGGGTGGACTAACAAATGGTTCTAAGTGTTATTATTTTTTTTGTAATCTTTTGTTTGATTGTTTGTCTTTCACATGACATTTATGAATTGGAACCGAGTAGGTTGTCATTGTAAGCTGTTATTGATGTGTTGCAGATACTCTTAGCCTGGGAACTAAGAACAAGGAATACGCATGACAAAGATTTTTAGAATTTTGAAGTTGAACGGTGGTTGAGGATTGGGTTGATGGATAGATAGATAGATAACTAGTTTAACGATAAGATCGGACTCTGTGGATGTAAAAAAACCATTAGATTGATTTTGAAACCCAAAGGAATTGGAAGCAAGAGATAACAGTTGTGTTATTAAAGATCGGTCACAAAGTTGCATAATGGTGGTTTGCTGCCAACATTTTTACTGACTTTTGCTTTGAAATGTAAACCTTATACTTTCAACTTCCACGAAAAAAGTATAATCCAGTAATTTAATTTACTAGTTCATTAAAAAATGTTTTTTTAATTTGGGCATGTTTTGTTGAGGCAAACACTCCGTAATGTAAGTAACATTATTCCAAGCAGATGTTGCTGACAAATACACGGTCTTCGTGCAGCTCATCTGTCTCTGGTCGACAGCCCCATTCAGTCAACATGCCAGTTGCATATAAGATCTAGTAATACTGAACACGATTGCTTACGCAGCATACAAGCACATTACAATTCTGATATCCTTGAGTTATTTTCGCAAACATTATTTTGGGAAAAGATTAATTTGTAGTTATTTAGTACAAATAAATGTAAAAATAGCAAAATATGGCATGTGTAACTATGATATAGCACCTTCAAGTTTGGAGGGAGATCATGGTCATATAAATAAATGTACAAATAGCAAAATATGACACTTGTAACTAATATAACACCTTTAAGTTTGTAAGGAGATCATGGTTATTGCCAATCTTGCACCAAGTCTTTGCATCTGGTATGCCCTTTCAATAATAATGATTTCAAGAAAGGAAGGAGGGACGGAAGGAAGGAAGGAAGGAAGCAATAAATGACCTCAATTTTGAGCTCTAAATGATCTTCAGTACAGCAACAACAGGCAAAACAACACTATTATCCCTTACTTGACTGCCTTTTGATTTCATCATGACAATAACACACCAAGATTTGTGAATACACACCGGTGTGTCATGGTGAACACTTATTATTTATACATGCACATGTAGGCACTTGTAGGCTTTACTACACACAATATTAACTCAAAAATTACACTTAAGCAAATACTAGCAAGTTCCATTTAGAATATCAACAATGCAATGAGGGTGGGGTTTGGGAGACGAAAAATACCCATTTTATAGTATGTATGCTCTTTCCCACTTACAGGACAGCATTTACCAAATCATTTTGATGTACCAGTCATGCAGCCTTGGTTGGGATACGAAAAAAAACCCAGTCTGAAAATAGATCCATCGAGAGGGGGTTTCTGCAATTGACACTGGTGTAGGAGGGGGGGGGGGGGGGGGCAGGGGGCAGATATTTTGTTTTTTATTCGCTTTATAATAGTGTAAATATAAGTGTAACGCACGTGGCTCCCCCCCCCACACACACACACACACACACACACTTTTTGGCACCTTCCTACGCCACTGGTTGTGATTGTAGAATTGCGATGCGTGACAGTAGTGATCACCATCGACAGACAGACTTGTTTCCTGACCCCCCGCCCCCCCATCACAATCATGACTGGTGTATCAAAGATCATGGTATGTGCTGTCTTGCCTGTAAGAAAGTGCATACATAGAGGATCTCTTGCTGGTTTTTTTTTTGGGGGGGGGGGGGGATAGTAGTTGCCTGTATGGTAGCAGCAAATTTTCTCTCTTACATTCTCATAATCAAGTACTGAATTAAGCATGTTACATTGTTAGCAAATAGCTGTAGTTAAAAATATACTGAGGTTTCGTTTTCTAACATGATTAAAGTTTGTGTTTTTTCAGTGACACAGTTAGAACACATTGATCAATTTTTTTGTATTTTTTTTTGTATAGTGACACAACTAGAGGGCATTGATTTAATTAATCATCGAGTATTGGATGTCAAACATTTGGTAATTCTGACATGTACACTTAGTGGAAACCTACATTTTTTCCATTAATAGCAAGTGATCTTTCACTGTAATTTTTTTTTTTTAAATTGCCATATGTAAAAAATTATATTTTAGTACCTACTAGAGCATTGTTAGTCTAATAGAGTTACACTTAATAGTACAGGGCTCAAACTTAATGACGGCACCGACGGCAGTTGCTGTCGTTGAGATATAAATTGCTGTAGGTCGGGAGTATATCACCGACGGCACAAAAGTGCTGTCGGTAATGTTCCTCAATGTTTACACCTGGTGTACATTAGCTGTCAGTATATAACATTTAGTACATTTAAAATATGTCTACATATAGCAAATAACCTTTCAGTCGTATTTATTTGCTGCAAAAGTCTTCTTTTTTTCAAATGCTGTGGACAAGCTTTAAATTGCCGTTGGGCCGTTTCACTCACGGCAATTTTATTTTTAAATTGCTCTGGGAGACAAATTCTTAAGTTCAAGCACTGTAGTATCCCTCGATGCATGGTTGGTGTGGGATCGATCCCCATTGGTGGGCCCATTGGGCTATTTCTCATTCCAGCCAGTGCACCATGACTGGTATATCAAAGGCTGTGGTATGTGCTACCCTGTCTGTGGGATGGTGCATATTAAAGATCCCTTGCTGCTAATCGGAAAGAGTAGCCCATGAAGTGGAGACCGCGGGTTTCCTCTCTCAATATCTGTGTGGTCCGTAACCATATGTCTGACGCCGTATAACCATAAATAAAATGTGTTGAGTGTGTCGTTAAATAAAACATTTCTTTCTTTCTTTCTTTGTACCAACAGCTAGTTCCTGCCTGCCTTCTTTCTCATATTATTGGGTTTAAAAAAAAAATGTATATAAAACAAACAATTAATATTATTAATATTATTGTTTATTTTCAGGACTGAAGAAAACACAACTGACCCCTCATACACCAACGATCAGCAGTTCCGAGGTCGAGCAAGGGAACGGACGTTTAACCAGACAAAATTTCCACATGGGAAGCAGTTTGAAAGGTACAGCATGATTTGATGGCACTGTCTTGCCTTAGAATTTAGACTGTTTAATGTTCGGGGGTGGGTCGTAGCCCAGTGGTAAAGTACTTGCCTAATGTGTTGTCAGTCTGGGATCGATCCCTGTCAGTGGGGCCCATTGGGCTGTTTCTCGTTCCAACCAGTGCACAATGACTGGTATATTAAAGGCTGTGGTATGTGTTATCCTGTCTGTGGGATGGGGAATATAAAAGATCCCTTTCTATTAATGGAAAATGTAATTGGTTTCCTCTCTTAAGACTGTCGGAATTACCAATAGCCTGATGCGTGGTCGGTCTAGGATCAATTCCCATCGGTTGACCCATTGGGATATTTCTCGTTCCAGCCAATACACCACCACTGGTATATCAAAGGCTGTGGTATGTGTTATCCTGTCTGTAGGATGGTGCATATAAAAGATCCCTTACTGCTAATCGAAAAGATTAGCCCATGAAGTGGCAACAGCGGGTTTTCTCTCTCAATATCTGTGGTCCTTAACCATATGCCCAACACCATATAACTGTAAATAAAATGTGTTGAGTCCGTCATTAAATAAAACATTTCCTTCCTTCCTTGCAATAGCCAATGATTAATCAGCAAGTAAGGCTTTCTGCCAGTAAATAATTTGAGGGTATGTAATAAAAACAAAACGGTTCATAAGTACTTCTTCTATGTGGTTAAGGGTTTGAAATCTTAAAATTGGACACTGTATTTCATGTACTTTGACAAATTGTAAACAGCAGTTCTCTTACTATATTCTTATCTAATAATTATAAAAATGTATTCATTAATTTCAGAGATTTTAGGATAAGTAAATTTACCCTTCGTATCCTTTTGACAGAAACACTGTCAGTGTGTTCTAGTGATGTCGTTAAACGCCACCCACCACCCACCCAACTTTTAACTCTTTTGACCAAGTGTTGCCATAACCATATTGTACGAGTAGCCATTGAATTTAAGTAAACATTCCTCTCCTCTCCTTTCAGAAGTGGTAGTTTTCAGCGGCAGACGGGCACGCTACGACAGTCTGAAAATTACTCTAGCGAGAAGGAAGTTTTGGATAAGTCGCGGACATCATCACCACATCACTCTCAGACGAGCAACCGTGTGCGCAAGAAGACGTCACGGTCAGCTAGTCATTCAAGGTCACGGTCGAGCAGCAGCGGGAGCTGGTCCTCCCGCAGCAGTGGATCCCGATCGCGATCAAGAAGGTAAAAAACAAATTGAGATCATTGTTTTGCTTCCATTTTTCTTTACATTGTAAATTACAAAGGAAATACTGTCAGCTGTGACCTGATCGTTCAGTAGGGGTGGGGTGGGACCCCCATAATTCTGAAGATAATACATTGACCGACCCCTCTTCCATTGAAATTAAAATTACGTCAGTACATCATTAAATAAACATTTCTTTCTTAGACCTCGTAAGTGTAGTTTGCATAACCCAGTTTTTGTTCACGCATTGAATTCATGACTTCAATTACATGTTCACGACGGGTTATGTGAAAAACAAAAATGGGTTACCTGAATTTGTTTTTGTGTAACCCATAAATGGTTTACAAAAATTTTCCATTCCCAGAGGCCGGGGTTTTTTTTGGGGGGGGGGGGGGGGGGGGGGGTTGATCTCAGTTATAGGTTTAAAATTATTTGCAAATTAGTAATACTTTCTGCTCTCACTTTTTTTTTTATAACATATCATTTGTCCTAGTGACCTAGTGATGTAAATTAATTGCTATCTAATTTTAATCTCTCTGAAATGGTTTGGAATTTCTTAAGTACAAAATATTGGCTATCTAATTTTAACTGTCTTTGAGTCTCTGCCAACACCAATCTTTGAGATTGCAGTTGAATTGACATGTGGATTTTCAATTTGTGGAAAATAAATAAGATATGGCTTCTAGATTATGGTAGCCCTACTCCCGTGGCTAGTGATATTCAATGTTGGGCTAGTAAATAACTACAACTGCCATGCCCGACAGGACTTCTAGATTATGGTAGCCCTACTCCCGTGGCTAGTGATATTCAATATTGGGCTAGTAAATAACTACAACTGCCATGCCTGACGGCTAGTGATTTTTTGAAAAAATCTTTTTGTAAAATGTTGTAGTTAAGTCTATTTTGTAAATATGAATATACTGACCCCACTCCAACCCCAGTGTTTTTAAGCTCTATCTCCCTCTTTAGGTGACATGTCTGATTATTACTATTATTTAGTAAAATTATATTAACTTAAAGTAGGGCTAGTGAATTTGTAATCTTGGCTAGTAAATTGTTTAAATTACTGATTCCATGGCTAGGGGATTTTATAAAAATTCTAGAATCCCCATAAGATGTTAAAAATGTTTTGTGTTTCTCACAAATCAATCTGCCATTTATTGACCCTTAATAGCTATGTTCAGTTTTGTGTATTTCGCGTACATGGCTGCTAACTATATGTAAATAACTTGTGACAAATACTACTATTCACCTAGCAACATCAGTTGTGAATACGAATGTAAAATAATTGTCAGGACAACAGACAAGAAACTGCTCCCAGCCTATTGTGATGTCAACAGAAAATAAATGGTCGTGATGATAATATTTCGACCCCTGCTCTAGTGTTGTTGTTAATCAAAACAAATTTTATAGCAGCAGGTACTTGTTTTTATAAGTTGTGAATAGTCATGTAAAATAAAAAAAAGTTCCAGGGCTATTTAGACCCCTGCTCTAGTGGTGTTGTTAGACATATAACAAAGTGTATAGCAGCAGGCACTTTGAGAGCAGTGGCACTTTTAAAGAGACATTCCTGAGTTTGCTGCAATTTTTAAGATGTTATCGACTAACAGAAAGAAGTGTTTTATTTAACGACGCACTCAACACATTTTATTTACGGTTATATGGCGTCAGACATATGGTTAAGGACCACACAGATTTTGAGAGGAAACCCGCTGTCGCCACTACATGGGCTACTCTTCCGATTGGCAGCAAGGGATCTTTTATTTGCGCTTCCCACAGGCAGGATAGCACGAACCATGGCCTTTGTTGAACCAGTTATGGATCACTGGTCGGTGCAAGTGGTTTACTCAGGGTTTGGAGTCGGTATCTGGATTAAAAATCCCATGCCTCGACTGGGATCCGAACCCAGTACCTACCAGCCTGTAGACCGATGGCCTGCCACGATGCCACCAAGGCCGGTCGACTAGCAGAGACTTTTTAATGATTGTAATTACATATTAAATATATTTTTCTGCATAAAATATTAGTGGCTGTATATTAAACGTGTTTTTGATTGTTCTAATATTTGTACTAGGTTAAATTTAATTTTATTTCCTAAAAATTATTTTTTGGTACGTATTTTTTGGTACGTATGAAATTATTTGAAGACAAAATCCAGTTTGGGCTTCTTACAAATATTGAGATGTCCAAAAACACAGTAAATATACAGATACTGATATTCTAAACAAGAAAATATATTTAATATGTAAGTTTAATCGTACAAGTATTTTATTACTTCTTACAATGCAGCAAATGCAAAAATGTCCCTTTAATGGCAGTGGTTTTCGTAGCAGCAGACAAGGTAGGGCAGCCAGTTAGGTTGTGGACTTGATTGCATTGTCAGTTAGTGATGACAGCCACACCTAACACTGATACTGTGACGTGTGACCAGTAAAGAGAATACAATTTAGATCTCTGATTTTTCCCGCAGCAACAGGTGTTTTTTTTTGTGTGTGACACTTTCTGTCAAAACAGTTTTCGCTACAGATTTACAGAAAGGCCTTATATACTAGACATTTTGAAAACAGTTTTTTCCACAGCAGATTTGCCAAATGGCTTTCTACTGGACATGTTAAAAACATGCTTTTTTTATGCTTTACCCGAGATATTTTCTGTAAATGACTGAAGATTGTTAATGGCAAGAGGCATCATGTAAGTATATCGATGAATACTGTGTTTTCCCCATAGAGAATGTATCCTGGCCAGGGCCCAGTTCCACGAAGCGATCTTAGCCCTAAGATCAACTTAAGTGCATAGGGTAGCTATGTGCTTAACGTAATCTTAGGGCTAAGATCGCTACGTGGAACGGGACCCTGGTGCTTATAAAAACTTTTAGAGTCTAGATTCGGGACTCTTAATAGAGTCTGATACACTAATGTCATGACAATGCCATGCAAATTGTATGCGTGTGATTGTCATTAGAGATTGAGTCTGTATTCTAAAAAAGTTTTATAAGCACGGGCCCTGGTGTTCATTCTAACAGTGTTCGACAAATGTTTGAGAAAGTCACTGTGTATTGTAGCAATACAGTTGATAATTTCACTAGTTCAGACCAAAAATTCAGTAGCCAGGACCGAGGGCTGGTGGACTTGTCAAACCCTGGTTATAGCTTTGAAACTAAAATGCTTTTTGAGAAACTAATAAATGCATGAACATTTAATGACACCCCAGCCAGGGTTCGAAACTCGCCAAAAAATATGGTGGCCCAAAACATAATAATGCATGTTGGCAAATTATGGTAAGCGAACCACGAGCTAGATTTTAATGTGGAATACAAATATTAATAGTGGCTCATATGTTATAGCTCTAAAGAAGATAATATAATTTGAGTGACTAACGTCATTATTTTTTAATATTTAATTCTCTCAAACAGGATATTGGTCGCATTTGGTGACCTGGCTACAGGCGGTTTCGAGCCCTGCCAGCACAAAAATATACATCGGCTATTAGGTGTCAGAAAAGTAGGCATTTCTATCCACTGAATGCCATAAGGCTTACATGTAGTTGTAAGCATGAAAAGTAGCCAGTAGTAGCTGCTGAAAATCACTGCCTGCAGTGGCCTACTAATGAACACTGCGACCTACTAATGAATACTGTGGCCTACTAATAAACACTGCAACCTACTAATGAACACTGGCCTACTAATGAACACTGCTGCCTACTAATGAACACTGCGGCCTACTAATGAAAACTGCGGCCTACTAATGAAAACTGCGGCCTACTAATGAACACTGCGGCCTACTAATGAACACTTACTAATGAACACTGCTGCCTACTAATGAACACTGCAGCCTACTAATGAACACTGCAGCCTACTAATGAACACTTCGGCCTACTAATGAACACTGCAGCCTACTAATGAACACTGTGGCCTACTAATGAACACTGCGTATAATACTGTCTGGTACATACACTTTCACACAGATGTGATCTTGATGAGATAACAGTACTGTGGTGTCCAATGTAGTTCTGTGAGATGGATTCATGAAACGAAACAAATTGTATCTCTGCTAGATACTGGAATAGAAAATCTCCAGATTTAATCTGGGTTTTGGTGGTTCTGGTTGTTTTGTGGTTTTTGTTTTTGTATTTTTCGTCTCACCTTAATGAATGAAGTTAAAAAATATCTATTTTCTGATGGTGTCCATTTTAGTGTTTATCTCAGCATTAAAGTTTCACATTCATCTCACAAGTTGTAACTCCTACATCAATGAAACTTTATTTACACGCACAGATACATGCATGCACACATACTCACACACATGTATATATGTTAACAAACTGTTCATACATGTACACACACACAGCCATGCGCATGTGCACAAACACACACAAAGAGAAAGAGACATACTTGGACATTTGAAATAATTGGTAAATATTTGTTTCCTGCATTGCATAAAAATTATGTAACTTAGATATTTTGGCATTCCATCTACGCTTGTGACTCAAAATCAGGAATGCACGGAAAGAGAATCCCACTCTGTATATTTGAGATGTGATGGGGATGTTTCGTTCTTAGTAATTTAGCTCTTGACTTTCCTGAGTCATTGATTTATTTCCTTGTCGGCCAGTTCTCGATGACTGGTATATCAAAGGCCATAATATATGTCATCGTTTCTTTGGGACAATTCTCCTTACGAAAGACCTATCGACTGTGGTCAGAAGAAATAGCCTAGCCTATGTGGGACCAGCGTATTTGTCAATGATCAAATAATAGTGTTCAGGCACAGGCTTTTGTGGCAGCAGTCTGATGCCATATAACCGTAATTAAACTGTGTTGAGTGCATTGTTATATCAAACATTTTTCTTCTTCTTCTTGTAACAGCAGCATATTTGTCCGTGATCTACTTTCAAGAGTTGAAAATTTGTTTCACACTAACAGATGTTAATTAGGCAAGTCTCTTGGATTATGTATTAAAATGCTGTTTCAGAATTGATCCGATGTCTCGGGGTGAGTGGCTGTTCAATTATATATCCATAACTCGCAGTAGTTTTTATTTAAGCCAACCATACAAGACGAAAAAGAAAAAAAATTCTGTACATTTGCCAAGTATAAAATAGGAATTATTATACCACCCACTCCACTCCGTTTGATCAATACTGGAATAGACCTAAGTCAGACTTGTCGAAATAACCTGACATCTTGTACAGTTTATTGGATATTCGTGGCTAGCTCTGGGCAAACACCATTATTATCTGATACTAAACTTCAGAACTATTATTATCTGATACTAAACTTCAGCAGAAGTGGCTGAAAAGCCAGTTATTTTTCAATAGAATATCAATCATATCAAATTAAAATACAATTCCCCAGTTGTTTTTAAGATTGACAGTTGGTGAATATGCGCAGCGGGAGAGGTAGTCCTGGGTATTTTAGACATCTGTACAGTCAGGTTATTCTGCCAGAGTGTAAAACGGGTATAGCGCCATACCATAATGTTTGGCAGATTTTTTTTTTTTTTTTTTTTTTTTTTTTTTTTTTAAAGTTAATGTTTGGACAAAATTAATTACTCTTTATCATTACTGTATGATTTTCAGAACCCTAACCCTAAACCTAACCTATTTTCTTTCTGGGGGAAGATCCCTGTACCCCCTATCGACTGTGGTTGCATTCAGTTCCATAACATCATACTCAAAAAATTATTTCTGGCAGAAACACTGGTACTATTGGCTGCGACTTTCTGATTGTATTACAGGTTAGTGTTTGTTCACAGTAATGAGCAAGCTGTAGGTTTTTTTATCTTCCCCTACCCATTCACCTAAATGCATGCATTGAACACGTTGACCGGCCTCGGTGGCATCCTGGCAGGCCATCGGTCTACAGGCTGGTAGGTACTGGGTTCGGATCCCAGTCGAGGCATGGGATTTTTAATCCAGATACCGACTCCAAACCCTGAGTGAGTGCTCCGAAAGGCTCAATGGGTAGGTGCAAACGACTTGCGCCGACCAGTGATCCATAACTGGTTCAACAAAGGCAATGGTTTGTGCTATCCTGCCTGTGGGAAGCGCAAATAAAAGATCCCTTGCTGCTAATCGGTAGAGTAGCCCATGTAGTGGCGACAGCGGGTTTCCTCTCAAAATCTGTGTGGTCCTTAACCATATGTCTGACACCATATAACCGTAAATAAAATGTGTTGAGTGCGTCGTTAAATAAAACATTTCTTTCTTTGAACACGTTGATTTTGTAAGGAATATATTTAGTAGCATTTTGTGTTGTTTTAAAAGTGTACTCTGGTGTTACATACTCGCAGCTCCCACCCCTAACGTACAGTTTGTACTCGAGAACATTTTTATAATTGTGAACAACCTCTTAATTATTTTACATCAATTGAGAAATATTTAATGCATGTTCGGGCGTTTGAAAATTGTGAGAACGATAGTTTTGTTTGCAAATTTTGCATATTCGATTTTCTTGTTTATGTATTAAATTGAGGACATGGTTCACATGGTAATAACGGGTTATAATGTACAAAAATGAAATGGTTACCACAACTTGTTTTTGTGCAATTCTCAGAGGTCTGTACCCTTTGGATAAGCAGGGCTAGTTCACCGAATTATCTAATAAACTTTGGAAATTGCAGAAGCTGTACAACTAAATAGGTATTTTAAAACACAATACCAAGCATTCAGGGCTTCTAGAATTTTTATAAAATCCACTAGCCATTGGATCAGTGATTTTAAAAAATATACTAGCCACAATTAAAAATTCACAAGCCCTCTTTACGTTAATACAATTTTACTAAATATTGTCACCTAAAGAGAGAGAGAGATATAGCTTGAAAACACTAAAACGGGGGGGGGGGGGGGGGGGGGGGGGGGCGGCAGGATATTCATACTTACAAAATAGACTTAACTGCAACATTTGACAGAAAAAATTCACTAGCCGTTGGGCATGGCAATAGTAGTTATTTACTAGCCCAACACTGAATATCACTAGCCATGGGAGAAAGCATGATCATTACATGAACTTATTTGGGCAAATTATTGTGTTTAAAAGTCACGATTGATGAATTTACTAAACAGCGGATCTTACCATATTCATTAATCAGCATCATACTTTAAAATGTTGAATCCATTACTAATGTTTTAGTTTTTTTCTTTTAAATTTTTTTTTCAGCCGTACTAGTAGTCATGGAAGCCGACCTCAGAGTTCAGTAATAGGCCTGGTGTTGCCAGTGGAGACGAAAGAGTCGAAGACCGACAAGTCGAAGAGTGGTGATGACCAGTCGAGTACAGGAGAACCGAAACACCTTGGGATCTGTGTGACGGGGCTGCCCTTGAGATCAAGTGGTATGTAGTATATTGGTGTGTGTGTGTGTGTGTGTGTGTGTGTGTGTGTGTGTGTGTGTGTGTGTGTGTGTGTGTGTGTGTGTGTGTGTATATATATATATATATATACTCTTCAAAAGAAGAAATGCAAAACCACATTGTCGTAACATTTGGAGAATTGATTTAATTATTGAATGGTGAGTCCGATAATTACCAAATGTTGCAGGATTGTTCACAATTCACTCTAGTCCATTGTGAGTAAGTGATAGGACACACCACCAAGGTCAAGGTCATCTGGAGTCAATACCGGGTGTGGCCTCCGCGTGTGTTGACAACTGCCTGGCACCGCCTGCCCATTGAAGCAACCAGAGTACGGATGACGTCCCGGGGGATGGTGGCCCACTCGGCCTGCAAGGCTGCTGCCAGCTCGGGCAGGGTCTGGGGCTGTGGTTGTCGCTGTCGGAGGCGTCGGTCCAACTCGTCCCATAGATGCTCAATTGGGTTCAAATCCGGTGATATCGATGGCAAAGGAAGGACATTAATGTTGTTGTTCTGTAGGAAAGCCGGTGTGAGACGTGCTGTGTGAGGCCTGGCGTTGTCATGTTGGAACACTGCGTTGGCGTTGGCCATAACTGGAACGATGTGTGGCCGGAGGATCTGGTCAATGTAGCCCTGTGCATTCAGGTTGCCCTGCACGTGGACCAGGTCAGTTCTGCCAGTGTGTGAGATGGCTGCCCACACCATGACACTACCCCCGCCGAATCTGTCCACTTCCTGCACGCAGTTTGCTGCATAACGTTCACCACGACGCCTATACATGCGACATCTTCCATCATGACGTCGGAGCAGAAATCGGGACTCGGCACTGAACCACACCTGTCTCCATCGCAGTTGAGGCCATTGTCGATGAATCTGGCACCACTGCAGTCGGAGTCGACGGTGTTGTGGTGTTAAGATGACACCTCGAACTGGACGTCTGGCACGAATTCCTACCTCACGTAGGCGGTTCCGTACGGTCTGGTCGGATATCCTGCGCAAACCTGGTATTGCTGCGGCTGTGGAGGTGGCAGTAGTCAATCGTTCCCGAAGGTGGCGTACCCGGATGTAGCGGTCCTGCCCGGGGGTAGTGACCCGTGGTCGACCGGATCTAGGGAGGTCACGTGTTGATCCATGTTGCTGGTAACGGTCCCACAGTCTGGAGATGGTGCTTGGGGACACATGGAATGCCCTGGCAACGGCTGTTCTGGATTCGCCTGCGTCTAGTCGCCCGATGGCATTGTTTCTCTGCTGTTCACTGAGACGTGGCATGTCCTGGATTGTCAACTGTCGGCCAGATACAGAGGCCAGGCAAGCGAACACCCTGCACTTTTATACTGTCGGTGTTCATGTTGCACGTGCAGACAATGCACGTGCAGTGGTGACATGGTTTGCACGTGGCTGCGTTTTTGTGAATATTCACATTTTGGAACTTTATTGTACAGTAGCTGCGTTTTATCGAATGTAACCGTGGGAATGTGTTTGGGACATGCAATGACCTTATATTCACAAAGCATGAACCGGAGTTATAACCCATTTGTACCCTTTTGCGTTTCTTTTTTTGAAGAGTATATATATATATAATGTATGTATATATCTGGATGTATATATTTGGATGTGCATGCATGTATATATGAAATATGTCATAATTTTATTGTTATTGCACATTGTAAGACGATGATTCAAGGCACCCCAACCGTGACATTGCCAGTGATCTTGGGTAATAAAGTTTTTTTTTAAAATGTTGTATAGTCTAGGTAATGTCTGTCTTTCCTTCGAAAGTGGCTGACCTACAGACAAAGCAGTAGACAGAGATTCATGGAATCGACCACTGTTTTGCCAGATGCTCATTTGACTCTGCATTGTGAAGAGATACGGTTTTGATCACTTATTATGTTTTTGTTGTTCAAATTAATAAATCAGTGTGTTCTCAGGGCTAGCTCTCAGTGATAAAAAAATGTTGCCAAATTATCTTAAAAAATGCAAAATCTATAGCTATTTTTCAACAAAATATTAATAATTACATAAATTGTTTTCGTCAAATTAAACTAATATTCACCAAATTAAACTAATATTCACCAATTGTCCTTAAAATTCGGAATTTGGCGAGTGCCACAGCCCCGACTCTAGTGGTGTCGTTAAAACAAATCAAACAAAAATATTTCTCTGTGAGCTCTTAAGTACTACTTCGTATTCAGGGCTAACTTTGGATGAGCAGAAGTTTTGCCAAATTATCTATGAACCTTAAAAACAGCAGATATTCTGTTATTTACCAACAAAATATCGGTAATTACATAAAATTATTTCCCCAAAATTTTATAAATTTGCTAGTTGTTTTTAAAGTTTACATTTGATGAAATGGGCAAGTGGTAGAGCTACCTCTTTTGTGAAGTCCATCTGTACTTCATTAAATATTCTGTAACCCGTGATAATGTAACAACCATCACAGTCAACTTTTTGTAACCCATAATAATGTAATGACCATTAAAGTCAACATTTTGTATGATGTCCATCTGTACTTAAGTAAATATTTTGTAATCCATGATAACGTAACAGCCATTATAGTCCACTTTTTGTATGATGTTCATCTGTACTCCAGTAAATATTTTGTAACCCATGATAATGTCACGGCCATTACAGTCAACGTTTTGTATGATGTACATTTTGTAACCCATGATAATGTAACAGCCATTATAGTCCACTTTTTGTATGATGTTCATCTGTACTTCAGTAAATATTTTGTAACCCATGATATCGTCACGGCCATCACAGTCAACTGTTTCGTATCATGTCCATCTGTACTTCAATACATATTTTTAAACAAATAATTTAACAGCCATTAATAGTCAACTTCTTCTTTTCATCTGACAGATACCAGCTTGCGTGATGGTCTGTTCCATGAGTACAAGAAACATGGCAAAGTTACGTCTGTGCAGGTGTGCGGAGACTCTGAAAATCGTTATGCCATTGTCAGCTTCAGAAGGTAACACTTAGCACTTTACTTACTAGTCTTCTACCAGTCCAACCCGGGATTAAATGAAAACTTTATTAAAAGAAATAGTTTATTACTAAGACAGTATGTGTATGTTGTAACCAGTAGTGACAAACCATGTTTTAAAAAAAAGAAAAGAATGAGTTGTAAAATAGTAATGGAGAATGTCTTCATTTACTGTTTATAATTTTATGTATCTTTGTTGCTTTGGAAATAATTCTGGTAAACATCTGAAGGTATGAAATATATATTTAAATATTTATTCACAGACCTGAAGATGTAAGCAAAGCTTTGGAGGCCTCTCAGGGGAAACTGTTTTTTGGAACCAAGATTAAAGTTGAAGCACACGAAGGAGTTGGTTAGTATTGGATTTTATTTTATTATCCATATGGTTCAACATAACCGAGTTAATAATAATCATACAAAGCACACGTGTAATAACAAGTGTAATGACATAATTGTGGGAAGCGAGGTCATAACATGATGTTGCTTCTCCAGTCCTAGCTCAGACTGTACATTTGAAATATGATGTCATTTTGTCGTCTCCTTCTAGTTGTGGCCGAAACATTTTGAGCTGGGTCTTGTTATTCATAAAGAAAACAACAATAGTAATATGGATAGTAAAGAAATTATTAGTCGTACTGATTTTACGAAACTTGTGTCAGGATTCATGTAGTACCCTCGCTCTTGCTCTGGTAATACAATAATCCCGACACTTGTTTCGTAAAATCAGTACGACACACAAGCTCGTATAATAAACTTTATTTATTACCCTTAAGGTTTAGAATAATAGATGCTGTAGAGACTGCATAACCAACCCATGCAATTGCCCACGGTAATCATCAATGCCATGGCGATTGCTGTGGAGTTAGTAATTCTCCACAGCTATGGACTAAATTTGAAATTTTTATTATGCATGGTATGTTTTGGGCCGTGGACATTTTCTTAACTGCAGGCATTGATAACGTATTATTGGGAGAGATCTGCAGGCGCTTGTGCTGAGGGAGATTTAGGGATTTCACACACACACACACACACACACACACACTCACTCACTCACTCACTCACTCACTCACTCACTCACTCACCACCCTGTACAGTTTCCTTCACTCCCACCTGATCTAGTTCTGTTGGTAAAATGGATGAAAAATAAGTTTATAAGGGGGTGATATATACTTTGTATGCACCACTCATTGATGGGAGCACCCAGCAAAAAAAGAGAGAATATTTGAGTTCAATGATTTGAATTTGGATTATTCCTTGATATCGAAAAAACTTACATTATTTTCCTTTCAATTCCTGCCTCCCTTTTGTTATATTGTAATTAACTCCCAAGAAAATTTATCCTTTTGGAGATGTATCATCTCATTAGTAAAAATGCTTTAGATAGCTCGACTGATGCTCATAAAACATTTAAAATTTAGACTCCAAATGAGACTTGTCGATGTGGGATCGATCACTGTCGGTGGGCCCATTGGGCTATTTCTCGTTCCAGCCAGTGCACCATGACTGGTATATCAAAAAGGCTGTGGTATGTGTTACCCTGTCTGTGGGATGGTGCATATAAAAGATCCTTTGCTGCTAATCGAAAAGAGTAGCCCATGAAGTGGCGACAGCGGGTTTCCTCTCAATATCTGTGTGGTCCTTAACCATATGTCTGACGCCATATAACCGTAAATACAATGTGTTGAGTGTGTCGTTAAATAAAAACATTTCCAAATGAGATTTGAGACTTTTAACATGATAGCAACATCTTATAAATTGTGTGTGTGTGACATCATTAAAGATTTCAGTTTAGACCCTAAGGATTTATAAGCACATGCCCAGAACTTAATTGTAATGATTTGTTTTTGTCCTGTAGAAATCAAACCTAGACTCAAAACTAGTCTGCAGACTTTAATGCCATGCAAATTGTGTGTGTGTGTGTGTGTGTGTGTGTGACATCATTAGAGATTGTGAGTTTAGACCTTAGGGATTTATAAGCACATGGCACAAGTACTTAATAGTAATGGCTTGTTTTTGTCCTGTAGAAGTGGAAGATGGCGACCTGCGATCTAGCGAGGCTGAAATGGATGAGTATCACCCAAAGGCCACACGGACGTTGTTCGTGGGAAACCTCGAGAAGGATACGTCCGTACAAGATCTTCTAGAGCGATTCAATCACTTTGGAGAAATTATTGTGAGTTAAACCTCATATGGGGGTCGAAATAAAACATGAAATATGCAGCTCTCTACAATAATTGTTTCATCTAGGAGCCAGATGGCGCCTACTTCTGGGTTTTTTTATATATAGATAGATAGAAATGTTTTAGTTACCAAATTGAAAAAAATATTATCGCTATGTTGAGGGCTGAAATATGTATGACTTATTTTTTCTTTCTATTTAAATAGAAGGCTAAAAGAAATATGTCCAAGGAACGCATATATGGCTCAGTACAGGATGAGGGAATAATCTGGGATGGTTTGTGAACAAGCATTAAACTCTGAAGATATATTTTATAGCATTGTGGAATTAAAATAGAGCAGAATCATAGTCTAGGAAAGGCATAAGTATAGTGTATGTCTATATATTTTTGACATATCCTCAAAACCGGGTTCAGTCTTCTCCAGAAAAGGCGAGTGATCTCTCCTGCTAACCACCTCACTCACCTGGAAAGTTTTAGGAGAGCTATAAATCGATTGACTTTCAATACAATATTTAAAGAATTTCATTTGAAACTTCATGTGATCTCTCGTCTGGCATTATTTAAGAAGAGCTTATCGTAAGCTTGCCTTGATTTTGTTCATGGTGAAGACTGCGAATTAAGCAAATTTAAACCTCTTGACTGATAAAGTTGGGCGGTATTAAAATTTGAGGTTCATTATTGGTATTTATTGGGCAGTTTACCTCGGTATTAGTACGGTATACAGTATTGACACAATACTAATACCGATACCAATATCGAGCGGTATTTTTCGGTATACTCGGCTTTAAATGCGAGTTGAGGCTCACCCGCTAATTTCATCTAAATAAAATTAAATTCCATACACAAGTCTGATTTATACCCAACCCATTCTGTGTTCGTCAGATATATTGTTAGTGCTTTACTAAATGGCGGGAAAAACATTTTAACACCAAAATTTCAGTGTTTTGAAATTTGCTCGGTACGGTAAATCAGTATTGACATAATACCGGTACCAAACAGTATATAAGGTATACTGCCGAACTCCACTGATAGTGGTGTTATTGCGCTCTATGTTTTTCACACATTTCACTGAATGTTATATGATAGATTGTTTACTGTTTTGACCAGCAGGATGTTAAGAGGTGTATTTTTAGATATTTCACTGAATGTTATATAATAGATGTTTTACTGTGTTGACCAGCAGGATGTGGATGTGAAGCGGCAGGGCGCGACCTCAGCGTATGCCTTTGTACAGTATGCCGACATGACTAGCGTGGTGAAGGCACTCCACGACATGGAGGGAGAACACATCGGCGCTAACAAAATTAAGGTCAGTTTGCGCTGTACGCAGATAATTATAGTCGGTCCCATCCTCCTATAAAGATGTTTTTTGTAAATAATTTCATTTTGGTTTGACATGAGAAGAAAATTAAAAGTGTTTTAAAAATAACAAAAAATTACTGTTTTTGTGTACAAGTTAGAAAACCATTGGCTCAGAAATAAATAACTTCTAGTAAATTCCATAGTATGGAAAAAGACGTTCCCTGTGGGAAGGACTATAGTTCATTATTTAAAGTCGTAAGGTGAGTTTGTTTGGTGCTAAGATAATTAGTTCATTGTTTAAAGTCGTACGGTAAGCTTGTTTTGTACTAAGGTAATTAGTTCATCTTTTAAAGTCATAAGGTGAGTTCATTTTCGTACTAAGGTACTTAATTCGGGGAGGGATTTGGCTCAGTTGAGTGCTTGCTTTGCAGGATCAAATCACCTCAGTGAACTGATGGGTTTTTTTTCTCATTCCAACCAGTGCACCACAACTGAACAATGGTCGTTGTATATGCTTTCGTGTCTGTGGGAAAGTGCATATAAAAATATCTCTTGCTGCATTAGAAAAAATGTAGCAGGTTTCTTCTGATGTCTATGAGTCAGAATTACCAAATGTTTGACATCCATTAGCTGATGATTAATTAATCAATGTGCTCCAGTGGTGTCGTCAAACAAAACAAACTTTCTTTCTACCCTTAACATGTTTCATGCAGTATGACCGCATGGCTTATAATGCTTAGGTGAAATCAGGTCTTTAAATGATGTTTTTCTTTTTCCAGCTGGGATTTGGCAAAAGCATGCCAACGAACTGTGTATGGGTGTACAACATCGGCGACAACGTTGGTGAGAAGTTCCTGTGTCGTGTGTTCACGCGGTACGGGGAGGTGAGTCACGGCGTCATCGACCGCGTCAAGTGTAAGGCTCTCGTCTACTTCACCAGTCTGGATGACGCACAGTATGCCGTCAACGAGATGCGCAACAGAAGCATTGGAGGAAAGAAAATTCAGGTGCGTGGCTTTTTAGCATTACCATTTCTCGCTCCAGCTAGTACACCACGATTGGTACATCAAAGGCTGTGGTATGTGCTATCCTGTCTATGGGATGGTGCATATAAAAGATCCCTTGCTGCTAATCGAAAAGAGTAGCCCATGAAGTGGCGACAGTGGGTTTCCTCCCTCGATGTCTGTGTGGTCCTTAACCATATGTCCGATGCCATATAACCATAAATAAAATGTCTGACACCATATAACCGTAAATAAAATGTGTTGAGTGCGTCGTTAAATAAAACATTTCCTTCTTCCTACTTTTATGTTGATCAGTTCTTAACCATTTTTGTTTTTTCTCTTCTTTTTTTCTTAAACACTCATTAGAGATTTGAGTATCTGACAGTGAAAAATATATTCTGTTTTTCAGATTGATTTTGCAAGCCGTGAATGTCAGAACAAATTCTTTGACAAGATGGAGAAGACCGGACAGCTGAGGCCGGGGGAGTGGCCGGATGAGAGGGGAGGGGCCAGAATCAACCGCAAAGTTTCAGAGACCTTCACAGAGGAAACCATGTAAGTAGCCGTTTCTTTAGAACTCAGGGGTGGGAATTCTCCTCGGATCAGCTGTTTTCCTCTCATGGAACATTGCGTTTCTTCGCATTTTAATCGTCCTTTCCTCCAAAATGTGTCAGATGTCACAGATTTTAATCTAGGATTTCAAGAATTTCTGGGACCCCTCTAGATTTCCTTTTTTTTACAGTTTACCAATTCCCACCCCTGAGAACTGCATTTGTTGATTTATTTAATTTAATTTATTACAAGCCTTTGATTGACACTTATATCCTTTAAAACAAATTTGGTTAAAGGGAATTTTTATTTTTATTAATATTTAAAAAACTTAAAAAAAAAAAATTCTATTTGTTAGGCAAGAAACCCCTCCAAAAAGTCTGCCTCTGGTCAGACCAAAGTTCCAGATTTGATGCAGCTTTTTTCTTTCTTTTTTCCCCCATTTTTGGTGGGTTTTTTAAAGCATGGATTGCACAGGAAAGTTGGGTATATTTGGGTTTATGACGAAATAAGGGTCATGTATTTAAATTGGAATCGGAATGCACGTACTAGTTCATGCATGATGGCAAAACAGTTACTTAAAACACTTGACATGCGAGGGTCGAAACTGACACGCGCACTGACCAGAGACCGGAAATTTATTTCGTTTGGCCTTAATGACAAATTTGCTTAAATAGCAATGTTAAGCATTCCTTTCATGAGCAGTTTGCAAATGAAGACCACTTTTTAACACCTATCTCTGCTTGTTTTCAGCTTCCCAGCCAAATTCCCAGCCACATTTAAGAAGGGATATTATCGAGCAGGCAGAAATAGTCGCTCAGGAAGTTGGAGAGGGACAGAGCCATTCACGGAGGAATTTACTGGTACCAGAAGACAAAGGTCGGCATTGACTTTGGAACATTCTTTCTCTCTTTTTCTTTTTTTCCAACAGGGGCGGGGTTTATATTTATTGTATCAGTGAAAATGTCCTTCACAGGTGAATTTAAAAGGAGAGTCTGGCAACCTCAAGCCATACCATTATTTTTTACACTGTGCCGTCCCAGTAAAATTTCTACTTTCAATGTCTTGGTGATCAAGTTACATAGAATTTTCATCTTGTTATTCAAGGCTGTTTTAGCCAATGCTCCACAACTGGTGTAACAAAGGCTGTGGTATGTATTATCCTGTCTGTGGGATGGTCCATATAAAATATTCCTTGCTGCTAATCGAAAAGAGTAGCCCATGAAGTGGCGAGAGCGGGTTTTCTTTCTCAATATCTGTGTGGTCCTTAACCATATGTCCAACGCCATTTAACCGTAAACCAAATGTGTTGAGTGCGTCATTTAATCAAATGTTTCCTTCCTTAAAGGCAGGTAGAAAGAAAAATGTTTTTTTAGCTTGACAAGTATAGAATAAGTAGTCTTCAGGTTAGCTTGGAAATAAAAGATATACTCAACAAAATTATTTAAGTGCCAGTAGTCTGTTTGGCAAGTTTTTAAAGAGAGAAAGAAATGTTTTGTTTAACGATGCACTCAGCACATTGTATTTACTGTTATATGGCGTCAGACGTGGTTAAGGATCACACAGATATTGAGAGAGAAAACCCGCTGTCGCCACTTCATGGGCTACTCTTTTTCGATTAGCAGCAAGGGGGCAAGTTTTTAAGAGAGAAAGAAATGTTTTGTTTAACAATGCACTCAGCACATTGTATTTACTGTTATATGGCGGTCAGACGTGGTTAAGGATCACACAGATATTGAGAGAGAAAACCCGCTGTCGCCACTTCATGGGCTACTCTTTTTCGATAAGCAGCAAGGGGGCAAGTTTTTAATTTCTAAATGTTATTTATGGTAGAATATTTAATTCTTTTGAATTCTTAAGTGTGTGACAAATGTTTTAGAAAGTCACTAGCCTTTACCGAAGCTTTGGCTAGTGCTTTATGTATTTCAGTAATAATTTATAATTTACAGTTGATAATTACAACTAGCCCAAACCTAAAATTCACTGGCTGGGACCGAGGACTAGTGAATTTGTTGAATCCTGCAGAAAGGTTACAGCTTTTTTTTCACGATTAGCTTTCTTGTTTGTTATTGCTCTATGTATTATAGTAATTTACAGTTGATAATTACAACTAGCCTTGACAAAAAATTCACTAGCTGGAATCGAGGGCAAGTGGATTTATCAAACCATACAGCTTTTTTTCACTATTAGATTTCTTGTTTCTTACATTTTAATTACAGTTTTGGTTGTTAAATAAGAATTTATTTATAGTTTTTTTGTGAATTTATCAATGTATAACAGTAAAAAAAAATTTTTTTTAATTACAAACAACACTTCTACCATGAAATCTCTCAAAACCGGACATTTTTACAGTCTCTTTAAAAACCAGGACAGAATTTAAACTCTCTAAACCAGATCCCTCTTAAAACCGGACATTTGTCTTGGTACCAAGGGTGTCCGGTTTAGAGGCGTTACACTGTATTTCGTTAAAAATACCCCAAAATCAGTTTCTAACACACTTTCCATGACCAGTTTTATGTAATGATGTCATGTTTTGAGGTTTATCAAAGGATAACATTCAGTTTTTAAGTGACGTCGTGCAATAAGAATAGAATGAAGAGTGAATTGTATAACTGGTGAAAGTTTGTAATTAAAAAACCAAACAAATTGTACATTATAAAAATTTTAAAGTCTTTTTATGTTTATTTTTTCCAGGTCGACGGAGAGTTTCCCGACACCGACTAACGGGGATTACTACAAGAGTGCTGACGATTCATACGAACAGGAACTGCGTGAATATGGCTTTAGTCAGCGGGAGAGACGGGAACGGGGGCTCGGGGATGAATGCAGCTTCGACGAGAGATCCCGACTGTCTCATGAGGTATCGGTCGACGAATACGAAGAACGCAAGATGGACATTTTCCGCAGCGACAGTCCCGGCAGTGATAGGAATTCGTATGTGTCGGACAGTCGCTACCGAAACCGTTCCGAGGACAAGGGCTACCGGGAACATTACGCCGATCCGGATCGCCTTCGTGGCAGCCGGGACTTCGACCATCACAGCGACATCAGTCGCAGCCAATCACCTGTCTCGTTTCATAGCACTGGGCGGAGCCCCAGCCGGCGCAAAGACGATGATGTTGCATTGCACGGGTCGTACACGCCGCCCACGCCGACAGAAGAAGAGCCGCCCATGTACAGAGGCTCGTACTTCTCCGGCAGTGGGGATACAGATTATTCCAGGAAATCACGTGATAAAAACGACGTGCTTCACCGGCACCACTTGTCTGACGAGACATTGGTGAAGTCGCAGCCATGGAGTGTTGTTTCCATGACGATAGGAAGTGCTAAACCTCAGTCTGAAATCGTAAAGGTGCCCGAAAAGGTGACCTCGAGAAAACGTTCCTACGAGGATGCATTGACTAAAGATGGTGTGAAACTGGATCATAAGATTTCAAAAAAAGTGGACCGACAGGATATCAGTGGTGTGCTAATAAAATCTACTGTGTCTGTGGAAAGGTCCAAACTTGTGTCGAAAGCTCTCCATCCGGATAAGTTTCGATTGGATAAGAATGAAAAGGAATTACTTCTGAAGCATTCTCGATACGACAAGATCATGCATAAGGCGTTCGGTGAGGGACATGTGACGGGAAGTCCTTGTTCGACAAACAGCCATCCCGAGTCGGATAATGGCTCGCTAGGTGAATCAGACTTGTTGGAGCTTGACGAGCAGAAGCAGTTGTTGTTGAAAAAGCTGCAGCAGCTCGAGGATGGTGGTACGATGAGTGATAGTGATAACCAGAAAAACGATGTACGGATAGTGTCGAAAAAACGCGAAAGCTTGGACAGTCGCATTTTCAAAAGTTTAAAAAGCGGCAGGTTAGAATCCAAAAAGAGTAAGCTGGAAGCGGTTATCGATAGCACACAGAGTTATCGCAAACAGATGGAGAAAATGAGGATTCTTGAGATAACTAAAGTGGGGAAGGACATCGGGGTTGAGAAACGACGGAAGAAAGTAGTGGTTTCTTCCGCTGTGGTCCCAGTTGTGTTAAAAAACGATGATAGCGAGGGTGAGGAGACCATTGCCAATTCACCAAAAGAAATTTCTGCTGATTTCCGTCAGATCAAAAGGAGAAAGTGTGAAAGTAAGGACAGTGACAGCCTCAAAGGTCGTTCGTACAGGAAAAAAGAGAAAGGATTTAGCAGTGACGATGAGAGTGAGGTGCGGGGTCTTAAGAAAAGAGACTCCTATGACTTGTTGACCAAGACTATAAAAGTTCACGATTCATCATTTCATTTTCCATTATCTAAATCACCCAGGTACGATTCTCATACTCCATTAGAACCATTAGAACATTTGGAGAAAAAGTGTTTACCTGTCATTATTAAAGATGAGTGTGATGAAGTGTTAGAAGATCCACGGAAAAAGAAATATTCCAATTACAGGGAACACATTTTGTCCTCTGTGCTGGGCAGAAATGTTACACCAAACATTGTGCCAGCAGATAGTTCAACAACTTCGCCAAAGGACGAGAAATTGACTTTTGTGATACAGAACACGCCCGGGTGTCCGTCGAGTCCACGGATGGACGACTCGGGTTTACCCGAACCTAGTGATGACGTTCAGGAGATCAGTCCGAAGGACGCCAACACCGTAACGCAGAAGTGGACTAGACCTGTTCCGTTTGACCTGTCCGAGCCTGCTGTCAAGCCGGAGGACGAGAAATCTGATGCCTCTGGTGAACACATTGAAGGCTTGGTCGATTCCACATCAGTATTGTCCTCTCTCAGACCGCACAGTCCGTCTCCTCTGGCAGCCGTTGATGATGAATTCTCCGACAGCTCCGACGAGGACCCGAAGACTCCTGGTGAGCTCAGTCTGGAGGAGAGGATTCGAAGGCTGGATGAACAGATGAGCAAAGCTGCCCTGAACAAGCCTTTGGAGTTGCAGCTCTTGGCCAACACATCGGTTCCTAGTCCCTCCAGTCAACCACTCAGCACAACCAGCCTCTATTCCAAGTACAAGATTAAGAAGCGGCAGGATGCCCTGAGTTCTGAATCCACTACAGCTACAGAGGGTACGGATGCGTCATCCGCTATGGAAAAGTCCAATGAACCCTCTGACATAGTGAAGCAGTTGCTGAACAGGAGAAGTAGAAGCATTCTTGATCAAGATTCTAAACGACTGCAGCAAATAACTGCTGACAATAATGACACTAGAGAATCTACTGTGCCAGCAGCAATTTCGACACTAGTGAAAATTCGAACAAAGGCTGAAGCCAAGGCGATGCCGGTAACAACACATATTGGTCCTCTGGGAACCCAGGCTGTTGTAGGTAGCTTGGAGTCGATTACCTCTCAGTCACATATAGTGTCGCCGGTAGCTGTTAGTCATCCAACTTTGGGAGCCAAGACACCACAGCTTCCGCAGCCAGCCCAGCCAACACAACCAGTACAGATTCCACAGCCAGCTCAGATAGCAAAGCAGGAGCCTCAAACGCCAGATGATACAGAGAAGAAACAAGAAGTTGCTTCTTTACCAGCAGTAACATCTCCACCAAGACCACCTCTTAGCACGTCGGAAGCCAACAAGGAAGTAAACGTTCCACCTGCAGCATCTTCTGCAGAATCATCCTCTAGTCGAGACATGCACGAGATGGCATCAGAAAGTCTCTCTGATGTAAACCAGAGTCAGACTGCCCAACATCAGGAGGCATTGTTCGCAGGTGTGGGTCTTCCTCCAGCAACAAATCTTCCAGTACTACGATCTCCTACCATGACTTCAGCAACTGTACCTACGATACCCAGGCCAATGGAAATCCAAGCACCGGGTGTAGCAGTGCCGGCTGCAGCACCTGTTGTTACTGGTACCACTGTAAAAGAACCATCTGGCTGCTCTCCGGTTACAACGCAGGCTGGGTTTACAGGAACAGTGACATCACAGACGCCCGCTGTTGTAGCTGATCACAAACAGGATGCATCAGTTTCTCCTGTGCAGCCAAAAGGACTTGCAGATACTGTGATCACATCTGTAGGAAGTGTTATTCCTAATTCAGAGTCAAGTGTGCCATCATTACCCATGGCTACACAACAGTGTAAACCAGAACCGATATCTTCTGTTGCTCCACCAGTGGTTAATTCAGAACTTGAACCACAGAGTCGGATACCGTCAGCATCTCATATTGTAGGGGAGGTAAAACCAGAGACAAATGAAAAAATATCTGTTACAGACACAACAAAACCTTGTCCAGAAAAGGTTTTACCCCTCCCACCCAAAGCAGCTGAAACGATTCCAGAAAAGATGAAAACAGATACATGTGCTCCTCCTGTTAGCTCCATTCCGTCCACTACACCAAGTTCATCAAGTGTTTCTAAGACAACACCTTCTTATCATAGATCAAAGTCTAGTGATGAAAAGAGTGCAAAAACAAAAACTGTTAATCAAAACAGGTCTTTTGACTTCTTTGAAAAGACTCCTGACCCAGTTCCTCATACAGAGAAGAAAAAAGAAACATTCCATAAAAGTCATGATTCACATGGCCATCACAGCTCTTCTTCTCATAAGGAGAAAAGTAAATCTGAAACGTCCAGCAAGAAGGAGCATGATGCGTCGTCGTCTCATAAGCACACGCATTCAAAGTCGACGTCTCCTGAAAAAAAGTTGTCCAAATCTCACAGTCAAGATCATTCGGAAAAGAAATCTGACCACAGTTCCCACAAATCAACTGAAAAAGTGAGGCATGACTCTGGCAGTAAAAGTAGCCACACAGAAAAAATGAAGACAAAACACAAAGAAGGCGATTCCAAGAAAGAAAAGGATCACAGCTCTAGCACAGATAAAGTGAAACCGAAGGAGAAACACGATGATAAGAAGAAAGACAAAAAATCTGAGGAAAAGAAATCGGATGACAAGAAGTCCGAGAAGAAAACGGAGGACAAGAAGGAAGAACATGAGAAAAAAGTTGAGAAGAAAGTGGATGAAAAGAAAAGTGACAAGAGAAAGGAATCCACATCATCGACATCTTCATCCAAGTCAAAAGAAACAAAGTCTGAAAAACCGAAGTCATCTTTGCCAACAGCAGAGATGAAGACTGAAAAATCACAGAGCTCAAAGATTCAGGAAAAGTCCAGCAAAGAGCATAAGAAGACATCTTCATCTTCTTTGAAGGATGTTTCTTATTCCAAAGAGAAGGAAAAAGACCGAGATAGGGAAAAGGAAAAAGAGAAGGAGAAGGAGAAAGAGAAAGAGAAGGAAAAGGAAAAGGAGAAAGACAAAGATAAGGATAAAGACAAAGATAAGGATAAAGATAAGGATAAAGATAAGGATAAAGACAAAGATAAGGATAAAGATAAGGATAAAGACAAAGAGAAAGACAAAGATAAGGATAAAGATAAAGACAAATCACACAAAGAAAAGGATAAGTCTTCAAAAGATAAAGAAAAATCATCAAAGGATAAAGAGTGCAAAGATAAAGATTCAAAGAAAAAGTCCAAAGAAAGTGAAAAATCCCAGAAGGAAAGTGAGAAATCCCAAAAGGAAAGTGAGAAATCCCAAAAGGAAAGTGACAAATCTCTAAAGGAAAGTGAAAAATCCCAGAAAGAAAGTGAAAAATCTCAAAAGGACAATGAGAAATCCCAGAAAGAAAGTGAAAAATCCCAAAAGGATAATGATAAATCTCAGAAAGACGGTGACAGGTCTCAAAAACATGGTAAAAATAGTACCAGCAGTAGCAAGTCCAAGAATGAAAACACTCGTAAAGAAAAAACATCAAAATCGAAGGAAAAGGAAAAATCGGGGAAAGAGAAAACCGTTAAAAAGGATGAAAAGAAGAAACCAGATAGGAAGCTGACTGCATGGGAAAAAGATCAGAAGGCCCAGAAACGTCTTATTGCTGAATTGGGTATTGATGCACTGCAGCAGTTGTCATTTACGTCCATGTATGACAAGGTTAAACAGCGTTCAACAGAGAAAGAGAAAGAAAAAGATATTGAAGATGTGAGGAAATCGTTCAGCAGACTGCATCAGACACGTTCAAAGAAAGGCCGGTTCAGTGGTCATGAAGATTCGGACACTAGTTTGTTTGATTCGGATGGATCCGATTCAGATAACAGCAGCCGGAAGGGGCATGCCGAAAAGAATAAAGAAAAGGTCAAGAAGAAAAGCAACATCATTGAGAGTTCATCATCTGATGAATTGGAAGAGTATGTAAGAATTAGACGGAAGAAGAAACAAAACATGTTGAAGAGAACCAGGCAGATTTTAGGATCAGTTACGGACTCCCAGGAAGACATGGATGTAGAATTGCCTTCTGATGAACCTTCTTTCCCGAAGAAAGCGAAGAAAACTCCAACTAAAAAGGCAAATCCTGTACATGAATGGACTGATTCAGAGCTTGAAGATAATGTTGAGGAAAGCAAGTCTTCTACAAAGATGGAAGATTATACATCTCTCAGCCATGATGTAACCATGACAGAACCAGACACAATGGACGAAGCAGAAAAGAAACCGTTGGAGAAGAAAGAAAAGAAAAAGAAGAACAAAGATAAGAGCGAGAAGACATCTAGTGCTAAACCTTCAAGGAAGAAGGATGATGAGAAAAGTCACATGGAGAGTAAGAGCTTGCAGGATGATCACCCTATCAGTACGGCTGTTGCTGAAGTTAAGAAAGAGAGGCATGAAACAAAAGATGCAAAGAAGAAGACAAAGGATCACAAAGACCAGAAAACATCACAGAAGAGTGAAGAAAAGGTTGAACTTGAAGATGATTCCAAAGAAGATGCTAAAATAAAAGCAAAGAAGGAAAAAGACGACTCAAAGTCTAAGAAATCATCCAAGTCTGAAGAAGGGAAGGTCAAATCGAGCAAAGCAGATTTGAAGGAAAAGCACAGTAAGTCCAAAGATTCTAAAGTAAAAGTTCCTAAGCCTCATGTGAAGACGCCAGATTTGAAAGTGAAAGTGGAAAGCTCCGACTTGAAGGATGTTAATGATGTTAGCATGGATGAGAAAACGCAGGAGAAATCTGAAGAATTGCCACCAAAGTTGATTAAAGCTGATTTGAAGGAAAAGAAGTCTAAAAAGTCTAAGACAAAGAAAAGTGTTAAAGAAATGGAAGAGATTACAAGTGCAGATAAAAACAAAGATGTATGTACTACACCAGTTAAAGAGGAACAGGATTGGTCAAATGAATGTGCTTTGTCTTCACCTGTACTAGTCAGTCCAGTAAGAGACCATGAAAGAAACATATTCGGGGATTTCGAAGCATTTAGCAAACTTCCTAGTCTGAATGTTCAGAAAAGTGAATCTGAGAAGTCTTCTCTTGTTAAACAGCCAAGAAAAGAAGACCATTCTGACACAGAAGACAACATCACAAAGACCAAAAAGACAAAGAAAAAGAAGAAAAAGGAAGGAAAGTTGAAAGAGAAAAAGGAAGAATCTGGTAAGAGAACGCAGGACGAAACTGCTCCAGTTTTAGAAAAGGAGGAAGGTACAAAAACAACCGAATCTTCCGACGTTGGCAGCAGAACACCAGGGGCTGACCAGAAGGAGAAAGACGGTAATGCCACAAAAACTAAACATCATTCTATGGATGTGGATTCTAATTCCGAGAATAAAAATGCTATTATGAGTCCATCGTGTGATAAGGCCGAGAGAGGCCTATTTGATAGGCTTACAGGTTCGTTTAACAAAACAAAAAGTCCTCCAAGAACATATAGTGAATTTGGCACCAGTGACATCCTCAGTCGTTTTGTAGATTCTAGTATCAGTATAGTGGACAAAAACGTGGATACTAAAAATAAAGACTTGATGTCGGAAATTGTTATTGGAGAAAAATCTAGACAGCTCAGTGGTCAATCCCTTGATAAGAGTGACATCTGCCACATTGGCAATGAGTTGAAAATATGTTCTGGTGAGAGTGAGTTCATTGTTGGAGATAGTGACTTCATTACTGGTGATAATGATATTGAAGTGTGTGGAGATGAAATTCACTTTGACTTTGAAGAGAAAAATCTGCTCATAGACTTCGATGCAAAGGAACCCGAATCAACAGCTGAAGTGGTCAGTAGAAAAAGTGAATCGCAGAAAGAGGTGATTGGTATGAAAACTAAGACGAAAAATCAGCTGAAGAAAGATGTCAACAAGGCTGCCAAAAATGAAGCTAAGGCCAACAAAAAGGTTAAGAAGAACGTGGTTAAGGAAAAGAAAGAAAAGAAAGAGAAGATAAAAAAACCTAAGAAGAAAACAGCATCACCATCCGCTGCTTTGAAAAAGAGTGATAATGTCAATAAACTGTTTAGCTCCGATTTGAACAAACGATCTAACGACTTGTATGAATTTGATGATTCTGAGACAACCACTGAAGCCTACAGTCACACGAGGAGGCTGCATAAGGAAAGTGACCCAGGAAAGGAATCTAAATCTAGTGATTCAGGACCACTGCTCATGCGACAGGAAAGTGAGGGAAAGAAGTACTCGCTCCAAGCTCTGGCAAAAGCAGCCTTTGGACCACAAGAAGTTGTGAAATCCTCAGAAGACAAACAACCGAAAGAACAACCCAAACTCTTGGATTGGTCCCGGCTTGTTAAGCCACCTTTTATGGAGACAAAAGATGACTCTCCTCGATCTTTGGAAGACATGGATCCAAGTAACCTGATCGTTCCATTGCCAGAGGAGAAGGAAGATGAGGAGAACACACTGGGTGAAGATTTAACTGGCCATCTTGGAGTGCCAAACACAGCTGCACTTCCTCCTGTTCCAAGTACTAGTTCACCTGAAAGGAAAGAACAAGAGGCTGAACTGACTGTTGATACTTCCCAGACCGTTCCTCCAGTAGAGAACGTCACAGACTCAACAGATGTAGTAACAGCTGAAAATTCTGAAGGGAATACCCTCGATCCAATGTCATGTGATTTAGACAATGATGAGTTGGCAGTGCAAGAAGCATCAGATGAGGCTGCCAGAGCAGTCGAATCGATCCTGTTTGACTCTTCAGATCCTTACGTTATTTCTATGCCAGAAGCCACTGAGCCTAGTGTACAGCAAGACGCACAGCCTGCCGACAAAGACAATATGACACCAGAATTCCAGCCTCAAACCTCAGGTTCTAGTGAATTTGTGATGGAATCGCCACAGCAACAGGTACCTTTAGAACAACCTTCAGAGTCCATTTCTGAAGAGCTGGAACAAAGTAAATTTATATCTGATTCTGTGAATCAAGACCAAAATGTTGAATCAGCTGAACAGGACAATAAAACTGATGACTCTGATTCCAAACTTCCGGCAACTCCAAGGCGAGGACAACGCAGAAAGGCTAAAACACCCAAATCTAAAGGAAATAAAGCTGATGCTTCACAGGAAGCTTCTACTGCTGCTGAAAATCTGCAGGAAGGAACAGAATCTGAAAAACTTCAGATGCAGCCAGAAACTGGCAGTGGTTTTACGTCTCCAAAATGGGACTTTGAGAAAACCGAAGGTGACGAACTTCCTTCAGGTCAAGATCTTACCATCCCTGATGACCTTCGGAATTCTAGGTCGCCAAGAGGTGACAAGTCCAAAAGTCGAGGCAATTCACGAGCACGTGGTTCATCAAGGGGGCGACGTCAAACACGCGCTACAGCTACTGGTAAAGACAGTAATCTGGATGGAACCATTGACACCGATGTTAACAAGAACATGCATGAGGAACACAGCAACAGATCATTGTCTTTCTCTTCAGATGAAAGTTTTGGCCTGAAGATTTGTCAGGGTAACGAGCTGGATTCTACCTTGGACGATGAAGATGGTCAGCTTGACCAGGATGCCAAGTCTGAAGGTGAAGGTCATCTGGTAATTGCATCTGATGCATCGCCGCAAGATTCCTCGTACAAGACACAACGTTCCACGAGGCAGAGGAAGCCAACCAATTACAAAATGATGGATTCCGGAATACCTGCATCTTCCTCTCCCAGACCAATCCGAGCTGCAGCTTCACCTAGAGCTCAGAGAGGTGCGCAGTCACCAAAGAACATTACCTCTCCTAGAGGCAGAGGCTCTCCCAAGCCATCAGATCTGGGCTTGCCAGTGGTCAAACTTGAGAAATTGGAGATGGGTAGAGCTAAGAAGAAGGATGATTCAGCTATTAAGAAGGGCTTGAAGGATGAAACTGAGGATGATTCACAGAATATTCCATTAACGTTTGATGACTGGAAATCCGGATCTGGATCAGGATCTCATCCTGCTGAATCTGCTCCAATCTCAGGATCTAAGGAGGACATCTATAAGTTTGAGCTCAGCGAACAAGAGCAGAAACCTGAACCAACACTTAGACTGAGAGCGCGAGGAGGAAAGAAGAAATCCACAGACAACATGGACACTGTTGAGCAGCCTGCCACATTGGCTTCAGTTAATGTCACGTCTGCTCATTTTCCACCGACATCATCGGCAGCATCTTTTGTGTCGCCTCCAGTTCCGGCATCAACTGCTAGCTCTCATTTAAGCTTCACATCTCACACGTCCTCTGCATCAATGTTCATGCCCTCTTCATCACTGGCTACGACAGATGGAACAATTCCAATTTCATTTGCGTCCTTGCCACCGGTTACCTCTTCTCCAGTTATTGTATCATCAGCACCCGCTTCAGTCGGCTACCTGCCGCCTACAGTCTCAACTCCGACATTGTCACAGGCAACAGCAGCAACAGCATCGCACTATGTTCCTCCAGCATCGACACCACAGCAGACCCAGGCCCAGACTATTGCTCACATCATGGAGTCGATCAAAGCTAAGCATGCTGCAGAGCAGGAAGCTGCGTCGATGAGCAACATTGATCGAATCATCGACGCTGTGTCAAAGGGCAATTTCAGCATGCCAGAGAGTCCAGTAGTTGAACCAAAGCATGAGGCTCCGACTGCACTGGTGTCAATACCTTCGTCAACTGCTGAAGGTAAGCACTGTGTTTTAATTCTTGCTTGACTTGTGTTTTATGTCCATCTATAATTAGGGGATGACTGTCATATTTGACCATTTGAAGATGTTTAATTGCAATATTACTGTCACAGTTTGAGTTTACAGGTGATGCGAAGCAGAGATGGTAAAATGGATATTTTGGATAGTAAAAGCAACATTAACATCCACAAATGGTCAAATATAACAGTTGCCCTTTTTGAATTAAATATACTCTTCAAAAAAAGAAACGCAAAAGGGTACAAATGGGTTATAACTCCGATTTTATGTTTCCTACCGGTTCATGCTTTGTGAATATAAGGTCATTGCATGTCCCAAACACATTCCCACGGTTACATTCGATAAAACGCAGCTACTGTACAATAAAGTTCCAAAATGTGAATATTCGCAAAAACGCAGCCACGTGCAAACCATGTCACCACTGCACGTGCGTTGTCTGCACGTGCAACATGAACACCGACAGTACAAAAGTGCAGGGTGTTCGCTTGCCTGGCCTCTGTATCTGGCCGACAGTTGACAATCCAGGACATGCCACGTCTCAGTGAACCGCAGAGAAACAATGCCATCGGCCGACTATACGCAGGCGAATCCAGAACGGCCGTTGCCAGGGCATTCCATGTGTCCCCAAGCACCATCTCCAGACTGTGGGGACCGTTACCAGCAACATGGATCAACACGTGACCTCCCTAGATCCGGTCGACCACGGGTCACTACCCCCGGGCAGGACCGCTACATCCGGATACGCCACCTTCGGGAACGATTGACTACTGCCACCTCCACAGCCGCAGCAATACCAGGTTTGCGCAGGATATCCGACCAGACCGTACGGAACCGCCTACGTGAGGTAGGAATTCGTGCCAGACGTCCAGTTCGAGGTGTCATCTTAACACCACAACACCGTCGACTCCGACTGCAGTGGTGCCAGATTCATCGACAATGGCCTCAACTGCGATGGAGACAGGTGTGGTTGTGACGAGTCCCGATTTCTGCTCCGACGTCATGATGGAAGATGTCGCGTGTATAGGCGTCGTGGTGAACGTTATGCGGCAACTGCGTTAATTCGGCGGGGGTAGTGTCATGGTGTGGGCAGCCATCTCACACACTGGCAGTGACCTGGTCCACGTTGAATGCACAGGGCTACATTGACCAGATCCTCCGGCCACACATCGTTCCAGTTATGGCCAACACCAACGCAGTGTTCCAACATGACAACGCCAGGCCTCACACAGCACGTCTCACAACGGCTTTCCTACAGAACAACAACATTAATGTCCTTCCTTGGCCATCGATATCACCGGATTTGAACCCAATTGAGAATCTATGGGACGAGTTGGACCGACGCCTCCGACAGCGACAACCACAGCCCCAGACCCTGCCCGAGCTGGCAGCAGCCTTGCAGGCCGAGTGGGCCACCATCCCCCGGGACGTCATCCGTACTCTGGTTGCTTCAATGGGCAGGCGGTGCCAGGCAGTTGTCAACACACGCGGAGGCCACACCCGGAATTGACTCCAGATGACCTTGACCTTGGTGGTGTGTCCTATCACTTACTCACAATGGACTAGAGTGAATTGTGAACAATCCTGCAACATTTGGTAATTATCGGACTCACCATTCAATAATTAAATCAATTCTCCAAATGTTACGACAATGTGGTTTTGCGTTTCTTCTTTTGAAGAGTATATAAGCCTTTTTTCACTTATGTTCCTGTACATAACCTCATAACCTACATACTTGTGTTCAGACATAAGATAAAAGCACAAACGTACGCAGAAATTCACATTTGTCAAACCAGTCTTACTAAAGTGGCTGTCCTTATACGTGCATATCATAACTTTGTTAAAACATCTGTTTAACTTTGTTTTGTGCAGAGATGTGAGCTTGAATATGTTATGCTGGTGATTTTGTCAGTTTTTCCGAAGCACCTGTATGAACCCATCTTTGCAAGCCAAAAGTCCTGTTGTATGATGTTACTCCATGAGTACCCTTGGCACAAATAGGTTTTCCGACATCGAACTTCTTTGATTTAAATTTTCATTGAATTCAGTCAAAATCAGTTGGGCAAATCTCATTGTTCGTTGTGTTTTGGTAGCTATGATAAACAATGGCCTTTTTTTTGGTATGACGTGTTGATCAAAATGGCAAAATTAACAAAACTGTTTTTCAGTTCGAATGATGTTGTAATCAAATGACATAACCTTGCATGTCCATACTATAATACTGCCAAACTTTCAAAGTAAAATTGCTATTGAAATTGACGATTACGAATGCATCTGAGTGTGTTTGAACAAAGTATTATGTAAGTAACATATTCTTGGCAGATGTTACTTCCATCACATGAGAACCTGGGTGTGCGTCATGGTTACATATGGATTGTATACCAGAGCTTGTAGAATTTGTATAAAATCCACTAGCCATGCGATCAGTGATTAATTTTTTTTACTAACCACGATTAAACATTCACTAGCCCTACTTTACTTTAAGTTAATACAATTTTACTAAATAATAGTAATAATCAGATATGTGACCTAAAGAGGGAGATAGAGCTTAAAACACTAACATTGGGGGGTTGGAGTGGGGCCAGGATATTCATATTTACAAAGTAGACTTAACTGTAACATTTGACAACAAAAATTCACCTAGCCGTCAGGCATGGCAATAATAGTTATTTACTAGCCCAACATTGAATATCACTAGCCATGGGAGTGGGGCTACCATAATCTAGAAGCCCTGTCTTGCATGACAATAGTAGTTATTTACTAGCCCAACATTGAATATCACTAGCCATGGGAGTGGGGCTACCATAATCTAGAAGCCCTGTCGATACGGAATTGGGCCCATTGTTTGTAAAGATTATATGAACACTATAAATGTAGATTAAGAAGGGACATATGCAGGGCATATTTTGTTAGCTATTTAAATGGTCACCACAGATTTGACTAAAGGTGCAATTTTTAGTATAGTTTTAGAACATGAAGCCACAGACCCTAGCCCGCAAGTTTTAATTTCTGAAAGTCTACAGGTCACAACGTAACCGATTTGCGGTTCGCGTAAATTTAATTTTGCGTAACCGACACGTGAACAGAACGGCGGTTCGCGTGAAATATTGTGCCCTGGTTTTAGAACATGAAGCCACAGACCCTAGTTGTTGCTCAATGTTAAATATTTTTGGCTGTTACAGGTTCTTTTTTACCATTAACTTACACAACATTTTGCTTAAATTGTACAGTTTTGCAAATTCTTGTTTTACTGCTGTTAGTAATGGTTCATAGCATTAATTTGATTTGAAACAAAAAGGATATATTTTATCGATGTACTTCACAGTTTTATTATAACTTTATTTCCAAAAGGGTTGTACCTAAGCAAGCACTGATGTAAGATTGTAGGATTGCAGTTTTTAATTAAAAAAAAAACTTTGTGAAATAGTTTTTTCAAAAATATCTGTTTTCTTATTAAAGGTGTATTGGACAAAAACGGCATCCCAAAGAAACCTGACATATGGCGGAATCTTCGAAACAAAGAGGAGATGAAAAAGGATACCATAATAAATTCGGACTTGATGCGCATGGCTGCAACACATGGTGGAGTCCCAATGGGAGCTGCATTTCCTGGCATGGATATGGCAATACATAGCAGGAAAGACCTCAAACCAGCATCAGTGCAGCAGCAGCAACAGTTTCATCAACAGCTACAACAACAGCAGCAGCAGCAACATGCTCAGCAGCAGTCGGCACACTCACAGCAGGAGCTGCCAGGACAGGAACCACTTGCCCTGGTGTCCACAGCCGCAGCCACATCCACATCCAACCCAGTTGTGTCCAGAAGTCAGGACAATCCTCTAAAGATATCTCTGCCGATTCCAGTTTCTGAAGGAATGTTCCACAACATGCTGCCTGGTTCTGTGTCTGCTCCAGGTTCCATACCCACCAGCATGGTGTCTCACAACCCAAACCTGATGATGGGCAAACCACTGTCGGCACCAGCATCAATGTCAGGCAAACCACGATCTCTGCCACAGCCGATAATGACGCCACCTCCTGCACAGATGAGCCCAAATTCTGGAGTCCAGCCTCAGCGGCCCCAGAGTGTTCAGCTTCCTGTGCAGCATGTTCCTGTTAGTAGTCCGGATATTCCTCATGGACCATCTAGTGCTCCTCACAGTCATCCTCAGATGCAACAGCTCCTGTCATCTGGTGTCAAAGATTCGCATGGGTTGACACCAAAGTCTGCCAGTGCCAACTTGACAGACGACAAACACCCTGAGAAAGCGTACCCAGCAATGGGGGACACTCCAATGTTTGTTCACGTTCCACCTGGGTATGTGAGACCCGGAATGCCAGGTCCACAAGCTTTCATGTTTCCTCAGGATGAGGCACAGCACCATCCTGTTCCTGGTGAGGCATCTCGAGGAAATAAGGACTCTCATGCTCACGGCAAGTCAGTTGACGCGTCACGACACCAGGGTCCTGACTGTGAACACCCTTCTGGTCCACCTCACTCCAGACAAAGCCAGATGTCACCTCAAGGTCAGACGTCACCACACGGGCATCTGTCGTCGCCTCACGGTCAGCAGTCGCCACATGGACAGCAGCCGGTGCACCCGTCGTACCCTGGTAAACTTATGAGACACCCCATAACGGGAGAACTGGTGTGTCCACCCGGGGCAGTGCACATGCGACACCCTGGTCCAGAGTTGATGCTTCATCCATCTCAAGGAGAGCAGATCCGAGCGCCAGGACCTGGTCAGCCGCTGCCACACCCCAGCCCAGCAGAGGCAGCCAGGCACCAGACGAACAGTCAGCGCCGTCGCTCGACCGAGATGAGACCCCCGAGCACCGATCACCTGAGACAGCTGGAACAGCTTCGACAGCAAGGGGAACAGATGCACCGAGCAGAGATGATCCACCGCATGAGGACGGCAGAACAGCTCCCGCACATGGAGGCGCAGAGGCGCGAGGAGCAGCTCCGCATGGAGCAGCAGATGAGACACTTGAAGTCTGGGGAACAACCTCCCGCAGGTGATGCTGCTGCCGCGGCCACCGCTGCTCACCTCAGACACGCAGAGCTTGTCCAGATAGATCAGCAGAGGAGGGACGCCCACCACAACCCGCCCAAGGACTCGAGGCAGGAGCTGCAGAAGTTGGCACACAGTCAGCAGCAGGCTGAGGGCAGACACCCTGGGGCCCATCCCTCTCCCACGGGGCTGACGGGCACCATGCAGGGAGGAGGGGTGTCGGCACACCAGCGGAGACACGGACCCTCCCCGGACCAGGCCATGTGCGTGAAGACCCCACCGGCCACGTCGGCAAACACCCTCTATGCCGGAGTCGTGGCTGGTCATCCGAGGTCGCTGTCACCCAAAAGTGCCAGTCCTGTTGGTCAGGTATGTGCTGTCTTGTACATTTTCGTGGTGCAGTTTGTAGTATGAAATTAACTTTTTTATACCTGTCGGGACTCACACTGCAAATAATTTCGGTTTAACCAATTTTCAAATATATGGATTATTTATTTGAATATTCAAAAGTGGGTAATTTAAAGACATTTTATTAGCCAACAACTAAATGTTGTAGCGATATGGTATCAAAAAGAGCGATTAGCTAATTTGGCAATGGAAACTGTTTACATTGTGTTTTATTGATAATTTTGTATTGATGGTCATTGCATATCTTTGTTTAATACTCGATAGCCAAGAGTGGTGTTATATATATTTTAAAAAAAGTAAGGTAATGGGTAGCATTTTAGGCTTAAAAGGATCATGATTTAAAAAAAAACACCCTATGTATCACATAAATACCACAGATTGGTGTTACCAGTATACACCTTATATTTAACATGAAATAACATTAGATTAAAAAGAAAACCCTCCAACCCCCCCCAAAACCCCCCCCAAAAAACCCCACAAAAACAAATAGATTTTGCAATGAGTATTAACTTCCGTTACTGAATTTGGTTGTTTAGTTTCTATTCTATAAACTGTACAATAAATATTGTAATCATCTTTATTCAGTAGTACAGTAATATGACTTATGTCAATTTCTACAGTTACAATTTTGAAAACCCCCAGTAATTTAGTTAGCAGTATTGTAAAGTAGAATGTTGTTTTTCTAGATAATTGAACGACTGCCTAACCCAATGCGCAAGGTGGATCACAGCTCTGCGGTCACCAACAACAGAATGCAGATGTCAGAATCACCCTTACAACAGCTACGACAACACGCTGGGAAAGGTAAGTCTTACAGCAAAGGGACACCACACAAATTGCTCAAATTCCATTTTTAATGTAATTTTTGTTGTATGAAAAACAATAATTGTTGAATATATACTACTCAAAAGAATTTAAGGGTCAGACGATATTTTCGACATTATTTTTTGAATGTCAATTATATTAGCTAGACCATAATGTCACGCATGGTATTGTTCCATTTTGACGAAAGTGGGTCTAAGCAACCCATAAATGAATTAAAATCCACTGTCATTGACACTGTCGACTAGTTCTAATGGCGAAAACATGCTTACATTTGCACGTAAATTAGGGCGAAAGCGAAAGGTCTGCTAAGTGCCCATAACTTGCTTTTTCACCAAGCGCTTCATTTGCACCCTTTGCATGTGTATTCCATGTTCCCAATGCTGAATTTCCGTATAATTGGAGCTTGCGTTTGTGTACGGTGCACACTCCAAATTCGACAATGGTACAACTTCAACTGACTATCGAAGATCGAGGAAGGGCTATTGCTTGTCTTCAGGATGGCAATACGCAAAGAAATGTTGCTCTGAGACTTGGTGTCAGTCAGAGTGTCATTGGCCGACTGTGGCAACGGTACCAAGCAACGAATTCTGTTCGAAATCGTCCACGTTCGGGAAGACCCCGAAGCACTACAAATAGAGAGGACCGCTACATCACCAATATGGCTCTACATCAACGCACAACCACTGCACGCCGATTACGTGACAATCTGCGGACTGCGACTGGAACTCGAGTGTCTGATCAAACCATACGCAATCGTCTGAGAGCCAATAATCCACGCTGCCGTCGCCAGGCTGTTCGACCACCACTCCTACCACGTCACAGAACGGCCAGACGTCACTGGTGCACACTTCATCTGCGGTGGCAACGTGTTCAGTGGGGTCGAGTGATGTTCACTGATGAGTCCAGGTTTAGTCTCCAGTTCAACGACGGTCGGGTTCGTGTCTACAGACGTCCTGGGGAGCGCTTCGCTGACGTTAACGTTAGACAACGTCACCGGTTCGGTGGTGGCAGCGTCATGGTGTGGGGCGGCATCTCTATCCACCACAGGACCCCCCTCTATGTGGTGGATGGCAATCTGAATGGAATCCGCTATCTGAATGAGATTATCCGGCCGTTGGTTCTCCCAGGCCTTCAGCAGATTGGCGGCGGGGCAGTTCTGCAGGATGACAATGCCAGACCCCACCGCGCCAGGGTGGTAACGGACTTTCTCAGACAACAAGGTATCGCCAGGATGGATTGGCCAGCATATTCGCCTGACTTGGCCCCAATAGAGCACGCCTGGGACGAATTAGGCAGGAGAGTTCGGGATAACCATGCCCCTCCGGCCAACCTTCATGATCTGGGTCAACTTTTATGGCAGAGTGGCAGGCCATTCCCCAAGAGTTCTTCAGACGTCTGATCAACAGCATGAGGCAATGATGTGTCGAGTGTATTCGCGCCAGGGGTGGATTCACACACTATTAAACGAATGTTCTAATGTGTAAAATCCATGTTTGACAACCTTCAACTTTGACAGCATGTCATGTGACTTTCTTGTATACAGTGACGTTTATTTGTGTTTTTTTGTAAATATGGAACAATAAATAAAAAATTTGGTGTAATTTACATCATCAATCTAATACACTCTGAAACTTATTTGGTTATAAATTTTTGACCCTTAAATTATTTTGAGTAGTATATAGATCACCAAGTAAAGACTTAGTAATGGTAAATGGATATCCCTTTCTTACAGGGGCGAAACGTAGCCCAGTGGTAAAGCGCTCGATTGATGCGTGGTCGGTTTTGGATCGATCCCCATCAGTATTTCTCGCTCCAGCCAGTGCACGACAACTGGTACATCAAAGGTAGCCCATGAAGAGTAGCCCATGAAGTGGCGACAGCGGGTTTCCTCCCTCAATATATGTGTGGTCCTTGACCACATGTCCGACACGATATAACCATAAATAATTTTTTTTTGAAGTGCATCCTTAAATAAACCATTTCCTTCCCATTCTTACAGTATGGTAGTATTAATAATGATTGTTAGTAAATTTAGAACAAGTTATAATTATTATGTTTTACTTTATTGCTTGTAAAATATTCATATTGCAAAATGTAAGTAGAGATCTTAATGTAGGCTAATGCCTGTTGGCCAATCCTCAGACTTTAAAATTTTTTTTGAAAGGCAGTCATATTATTTAAACCATTTTGTCAATATGTTGTCCAATCCCCAGGTTTTTTTTTGTTTTTTGTTTTTTTTGGAACTCAAGAAATATTAAGTAAACCAATTCGCCGATATTTTTAATTCACTAACATCATTGTATCTTGTTCAATCCAAACTGTTTATTTAGGCTCTGACCAAGACAGCCCACGTAACGCCCCGTCGAAAGCTGAACACCGGCCTCCGTCTCAGGACCAGGTGTACATCTTCATCCAGCAGGAGAAGCAACGGCAGTACATGATCCAACAGGTTGCCGCGGAGGAGGCTCGCAAGTCCCAGCTGGCCGACCAGGCGATGTTGCGGGACCAGCCCCTCAATCTGAACCTGTCCGAAACGGAGAGGTCGTCCCGGAAAGGCTCCCAGCCCCACTCTGGTCAGGGGTCAATGGATCGAAAGCAGCCGTCATCCAGTGCGTTCGTGCCACCAGGGGGAGTCGTGGGCCACCGGGAACTGCCGCAGGGTGTCCCGCCCCACCTGTACGCCCACGGCGACCTCCCCATATCGTTCGGACAGGGCCCGGTTCGTTTCCCGGTCGCGGGGCTTGCGATGGACCCGCAGAATCTCTATTCGCCAGGCTCCCGACAGGCTCAGTTGATGCACGATCTTCATCAACATCATCTTCAGCAGCAGATTATGGGATCGCACAGGTATGGTGACGTCAGAACACACACTTGACGTTAACACGGCCCATCAGCATACAGTGGCAAATAACTTGTATACTTTATCTATTAAGTTCCAGGACTTCTAGATTATGATATCCCCACTCCCATGGCTAGTAATATTCAGTGTTGGGCTAGTAAATAACTACTATTGCCATGCCCGATGGCTAGTGAAATGTTTTGGTCAAATGTTGCAGTTAATTAAGTCTATTATGTAACTATGGATATCCTAACCCCCACCCCCAATATTAGTGCTTTTAAACTATATCTCTTTCTTTGGGTGACATATCCAATTTTTACTATTATTTAGTAAAATTGTATTAACTAAAAGTAAAGTAGGGCTAGTGAATTTTTAATCATGGCTAGTACATTTTTAAAATCACTGATCCCATGGCTAGTGAATTTTATAAAAATTCTAGAAGCCCTGTATTAACTTGTACATGGTCCAAATTGCTGAGGCCTAATTCACAAAGGTCTCTTAGGCTCTGCTAGACAACAAAGCATCCTCTTTGTATGTCTTTTAGCACTGCACTACGAGATCACAAAGTTGGGAGAGTTTAGTGAAGTAATAATATAGTTTTACATTAAATGTTTCTGGATTTTTTTATATAATTTTTTTCATGCATATCCTTTGAAGATAACATTGTTTAACAATTGTGATATGTGGTAATATCTCAGAAATGTTGAATATCAATATAAAGACGTCCATTTGGCTTCTTAGTGTTTATTAGTCTAGATATCAAAGTAAAACCATCCACTGAAATTAACACTTTCAAAACCAATTTTTAGCTATGATATAAATTATCTTTGCAAATGACAATGCTGTAAATAATAAGTTTTACCTGCTAAATTCTTTTATAGCTGGGTGTTTTTTTAGAATGTGTAAAAAAAAAAAATTCTTCATTTGTCCATTATGGGCTGTTCACAACTATCAATATTTTCACAAGTATACAAAGTGTACTTTAAATGTTTTTTCCTTGTTAACCTTCCCCCACATCTAAAAGCAGACATAACATTGATTTTGTAAAGGATATTTTTTATCCACATTTCTTTCTTTCAGTTAAAGACCACACACTTGACATTAACCCTCTTCCCCAGCATACTGCTTGTATGTAAGCCTTACTATAATGGTTTTTTTGTGTGTACAGCCACTTACAGGGATGTGAGAGCTATGCAGAAATGCAGAAATGCTCTTTTCCATTTCGTCTAAAAAAAACCCACCAAAACATGTTCAATACTGTTGCCCACACAGGTTCATTTGCATGTGTTCCCGATTTCAAGTTTATGATGTGTTATAAGTTATAACCACTTTAGATTTGTTAGCATTGAATGCAATTTTTTGCAGTTCCAGGGATTACAAACAACAATTTTTCTTCAGGAGCCCTTGAGTGGCCCCTGGTCTCCGGGCCACAGTGAGCTTTTTTGTTCCAGCCCCTCTCACATCCCTGTACTTAAGAAAAAAAGAAATTTCTTCCAGCAAGACATTATAACCACAACCTCTAGCTTCTCTAGCTCTGTCTTTCAGGTTTCAGCCAAGTGTAGCCAAGGGATGTAGCCTAGTGGTAAAGTGCTCACTCGATGCACGGTCGGTCTGGGATCGATCCCTGTCTGTGGGCCCATTGGGCTATTTCTCGTTCCAGCCAGTGCACCACGACTGGTATGTCAAAGGTCGTGGTATATACTACCCTGTCTGTGGGATGGCACATATAAAAGATCCCTTGCTGCTAATTGAAAAGAGTAGCCCATGAAGTGGCGACAGCGGGTTTCCTCTCTCAATACCTGTGTGGTCCTTAACCATATGTCTGACGCCATATAACTGTAAATAAAATGTGTTGAGTGCATCGTTAAATAAAACATTTTTTTCTTTTTTCCAGGTTTCAGTTGGAGCAAGCGGCCGAGATGCACGCAGCGGCCCAGAGATCGGCCCAGGTACAGGCGGCGTCGCGGGACACTCAGCGGGTGATGATCACACCTGGCCCCACCCAGCCGCAGGGAGCCAGGCTGCCAGGGCAGGTAACTCCGGATGTCATTCAGCAGCAGATGATGGCCGTACGGATAGCCACAGAAGGCGGGCCGTCGGGTGACAACATCCATGCTGTGTTGCAGGTAAGACTGGTGGATGTACGTCGTGTCGCTCTGCAAGTAGATGACCTGGGGCCTAATTCACAAAGGTCTTAGGCTCTGCTAGACAACAAAGCATCCTCTTTGCAATTGTTTTAGCATTGCACTGTGAGATCGCAAAGTTGCGAGAGTTTAGTGAATTAGGCCCATGGGTTTCAAAGCGAATCTGTCCATTGAAATTAACACTACCATAACTTACTGCTATGTCATATACTTGTATGTTAACTGTACAGGTGTTAGCACCGTAAATTTTATACGTGCAACAGGCATTTAAATTACTTTTAAACCGAGCTTTTGGATATGTGACACCTCCCCTCCCCTTCCTGAAATTTTACATGTATCTGTTACTTATTTTGCTTTATAAATGCATCCAGCTTGTTTTATTTATTTTGGTTTAAAAATGCATCCAGCTTGTTTTTTCTCGCTAGATACCTTTTGAAACAACTCTTATGATAAATGGTAATATATCTTAACCGCCACTACAGTATCCTCTATTTTCCTTTCTGTGTGACAGATTGAATTTGTTAAAAGTTTAGTTTCCCGCTTACACTGTTTTCACATAATTATTCAATTTATATTTTTAATATAAATAATCATATTCATGTACTGGACTTAGGTTTGAAGAAAAAATTTTAAATGACGCAATAAAAATTAGCACGTGACTGCAAATGCATTGGATATACAGAAACTGGTGTTCTAAACAAGAAAATGTTTTTGATATGTAATTATAGTCTCTAAAAAGAATTTGTTAGTCTCAAACATCTTACAGTAGTTGCAAACAGGTTTGTTCGTTCGTTCGTTCGTTCATTCGTTTGTTTGTTCGTTCATTCATTCATTCATTCTTTTATTCATTCATTCATTCATTCATTCATTCTTTCATTCATTCTTTCATTCATTCTTTCATTCATTCTTTCATTCTTTCTTTCATTCTTTCTTTCATTCTTTCAATCATTCATTCATTCATTCTTTCAACCATTCCATGTAACATCTAATGAATGACATCTTTTCTACTTAGAATGACACACAAACTGTATTAACCCCCTGTGTTTGTTCTCCTCCCTCACACAGCGCTATCCGGTGGTGTGGCAGGGTGCGGTTGCTCTGAAGAACGAGAACAGCCTGGTGTTGATGCACTACATCACGGGAAACAGCTCGCTGCCCAAGGAGACGCTGCCCAAGCCTCTGTCGGACGGCAGTCTGCAGCCGCTTCGTATCGCACAGCGCATGAGGCTGGAGCCATCACAGCTGGAAGGCGTGTCCAAGCGCATGCAGGTGGGTAGTTTAAGATAAATTTTATATAATTATTTGAAAAATAAATCTACATGCTTCGTATTAATCTATGTAATGGTCAGTGTTTGTGTGTGTGTGTGGTGTGCATGTCTGTGTGTGTGTGTGTGCGTGTGTGTGTGTGTGTGTGTGTGTGTGTGATTAAAGAGAGAATCACACTGCTGTTGCACAGGAAATTTTCCACATTAATTGACGTTTGGTTACAAAACTTCATGCAAAAAGCTAATAAGTTACGTTGTAAAAATAAAAGTTGTAAACTCCAACATCTCTGGAGCTTGATTTATATATTCCAAAGAGGTTTCGCACTGATTTATATATTCCAAAGAGGTTTCGCACTGATTTATATATTCCAAAGAGGTTTCACACTGATTTTTGAATTGAAGAAATACTGAAAATACAAAACACAACTCTGATAATATACCTTTAAAAATGCAAAACACAACTCTGATGGTGCACCTGTAAAATGAAAAACACAACTCCGATAATGCACCTTTAACAATAAAAAACACACTCTGATATTGCATCTTTAAAAATGCAAAACACAACTATTAATATTAATACACCTTTTAAAAAGCAAAACACAACTGATAATGCATCTTTAAACTGACTGACCTTGTGTGTATATGTGGGGGTTTTTTCTCCAGCTGGAGGAAGACTACTGTATTCTGCTGGCGATGCCATTCGGCCGCGACCACAACGACATCAGTGAGCAGACCAAGTCTCTGCTGGAGGGCGTCATCCAGTACCTACAGCTCAAACAGGCAGCCGGCATCGTCAACGTCCCACTGCCCGGATCCACACAGGTCTGTTGCCTCCACTTTTAATCAACAATTTGGTGGGGCGTAGCCTAGTGGTAAAGGTCCCACTGCCTGGTTCCACACAGGTCTGTTGCCTCCACTTTTAATCAACAATTTGGTGGGACGTAGCCTAGTGGTAAAGGTCCCACTGCCTGGTTCCACACAGGTCTGTTGCCTCCACTTGTAATCAGCAATTTGGTGGGACGTAGCCTAGTGGTAAAGGTCCCACTGCCTGGTTCCACACAGGTCTGTTGCCTCCACTTTTAATCAACAATTTGGTGGGACGTAGCCCAGTGGTAAAGGTCCCACTGCCCGGTTCCACACAGGTCTGTTGCCTCCACTTTTAATCAACAATTTGGTGGGACGTAGCCCAGTGGTAAAGGTCCCACTGCCCGGTTCCACACAGGTCTGTTGCCTCCACTTGTAATCAGCAATTTGGTGGGACGTAGCCCAGTGGTAAAGGTCCCACTGCCTGGTTCCACACAGGTCTGTTGCCTCCACTTTTAATCAACAATTAGGTGGGACGTAGCCCAGTGGTAAAGGTCCCACTGCCCGGTTCCACACAGGTCTGTTGCCTCCACTTTTAATCAACAATTTGGTGGGACGTAGCCCAGTGGTAAAGGTCCCACTGCCCGGTTCCACACAGGTCTGTTGCCTCCACTTTTAATCAACAATTTGGTGGGACGTAGCCCAGTGGTAAAGGTCCCACTGCCCGGTTCCACACAGGTCTGTTGCCTCCACTTTTAATCAACAATTTGGTGGGATGTAGCCCAGTGGTAAAGGTCCCACTGCCTGGTTCCACACAGGTCTGTTACCTCCACTTTTAATCAACAATTTGGTGGGATGTAGCCCAGTGGTAAAGGTCCCACTGCCTGGTTCCACACAGGTCTGTTACCTCCACTTTTAATCAACAATTTGGTGGGACGTAGCCCAGTGGTAAATCCAGTGCTCCACAACTGGTGTAACAAAGGACGTGGTATGTACTATCCTGTCTGTGGGATGATGCATATAAAAGATCCCTTGCTGCTAATAGAAAAGAGTAGCCCATGAAGTGGTGACAGCAGGTTTCCTCTCTCAATATCTGTGTGGTCCTTAACCATATATCCGACGCCATATAACTAAATAAAATGTTGAGTGCGTCGTTAAATAAACCATTTCCTTCCTTCCTTCCCAGTGGTAAAGCGCTCGCTTGATGCATGGTCAGTCTAGGATCGATCCCTGTCGGTGGGAACATTAGGCTATTTTTCATTCTAGCCAGTGCACCACGACTGGTATATCAAAGGACGTGGTATGTGCTATCCTGTCTGTGGGATGGTACATATAAAAGATACCTTGCTTCTAATGGAAAAATGTAGCGAGTTTCCTTTCTAAGATCATATGTTAAAAATTAGCCAACAATTAATAAATCAATGTACTCTAGTGGTGTCGTTAAACAAAACAAACTTTATTTACAATTATGTTAGGAATTCCAGGCCTGTGTGCAGGAACTTATGCAGAGGGGTGGAGGGTCTAGACTGGCAAGTGTTTGGTTTAAGCAATATTTATTGCCATTCAAACAAATAGCAGTGTTGGGGATTGGCCAGCAGGATTAGCCGATGTTAAGGCCTCTCCCAACATTTTACAGTTTGAATATTTTACAAGCAATCAAATTAAACTTGATAATTATAACATGCTTCAAATATATTAATAAATTTTTAATGAGATATTGTGGGGGGTGTTGGGGTTGGAGGGTCGGGACATAATAAATTATGCGGTAAAATAGAAAATATTGCAGCAATCTCCTTGGCATTACCAATTTCAAAGGTTAATTGCCTGAGCTGTAGCTGCAGTTAATTCTTTATAACAGTTCTGACAACATTTCTACCCTTTTTTTGTTGTATTTCAGCCTGCGTACGTAGTGCACATCTTCCCGCCCTGCGAGTTCTCCCACGATGCGCTGGTCCGACACAACCGGCGACTGGCCGAAAACGTGCGAGAGCTGGCCCACGTCATGATCATAATCACGACGGTGTGAACGGGGAGGGGAGGAGGACAGCAGTACTCTACATAAACACGAGCCCAGCTCGCTTAGACCAGGCGCTTACCAACCAGTTCATTGAGCCACTGCCGGGATAGTTGACCACGTCCGATGGTAGATGCAGGGAGAGCTCTGTGTACGATTACATCGTCATCGCTCTGAGCTGTCGAAAGCTAGAGGAAAGCTGAGCTCAGAAGATAATTAGCGGAATAATTTATCAGATGTCGTACCTGGTTAACCTCAATTCTCTCAAGAAATTCACCTAGGAGCACGCTCCACTTAACGACAGCCGTGACCGAATTTTAAAAGTGGATTTAGTTATCAAACCATATCTTGAGGATGCAGCCACTGAAGGTTATCAGCTTATAGCGATGTTTTACGAAAATGAATTGTCGCAGTTGGGGTGTTGGTACGGAAGCTGTGTTACGCCGATGATTGTCTGACTTCGGGGAGTCTTTCTGAATAGGTTCCCGTTGTCGTGGATATATATATTGGTGTTGAAGCTTCTGAGAATTACGGCTATGACATAAAAGTCTCAACTTGCTGATGAATATGGCAGTGTCACTGAGGATATATTGACGTCATACCTGCCTAATGACATCATGTGACTGAGCATTCTCAAAATATGACAACTGTTGTGCATTTCACTACACAACTGAAAATGTTCATTGGTTTGTGAAAATGTATGACAACCATCACCGGAATAGACGATATTAGCCAGAATTAACGTAACTTTCAAGGAAATGTATGACAACCATCACCAGAATAGACTATATTGGCCCGAATTAACGTAACTTTCAAGGAAATATATGACAACCATCACCGGAATAGACCCAGATTGGTGTCACTAACAAGGAAATATATTTCAACCATAAAAACATACATATAATCAGTTTCAAGAATATATATGACGACCGTTGCCCGGTAAGCCAAAAAAGTTTTTTTTTTTTATGGAAATCTACAAGAAGATTTGACCATATCAGTCTGGAATGGAAATACCTCATGGATTATTATACAGTCATCCGGCGGATTATAACTAATGTGACCATTGTCATGGATTATTATACAGTCATCCGGCGGATTATAACTAATGTGACCATTGTCATGGATTACCACTCTGTGACCATTTCTCCGTTTAAAAAAATAATCATTAAATGTGGATAAACGTGGATTATGTGCTGATGTTAAAAATTTGATACAACTAATTGTCATAGTTTTTTCACATCATCAACACTGAAAAAAGAAGAATAGAATATATATATATATATATATATGTATATATATGTATGTATATGTGTGTGTGTGTGTGTGTTGTCCAAAACAACAGGAAATGTGACCTGGTTTTAGTGTTCATTCTTCGGATACAGTTTTTTGGAAGAATGTGCTTCAGCGTGTTTCCTACCAGGATATGTCATGTGTAATACAGCTTTTGACGTTTCAGTTTCAGGGAAATATAGTTTTGTTTGCTTAAAATTCTGATTGATTTGTGGATAGCAAATAGGATTACGTAAAGATTTTTTTTTATAATTTTTTTTTTTTTTTTAATAAAGATGTTCTGATGATAACACGCTTGTTGGCTTGAGGTTCACAGATGAACAAAAAAACTTGCGACGAATCTGTCGAAACCTCAAGACAAATTGACACACAAAAAAAAAGGCAGCTATTGTTTACGTTTCGCTTTGTTGATTATTTTTTTTTATCATTGTATGTATACTTAGTGTTCATATTGATTTTGTGATGTACATACATACAGCTTTAATTGAATCACTCATGGCAGTTTATATCATGTGCATCTCTGTGTGTTTGTGTGCGCGTGCGCGTGTGTGTCTGTGTCTGTGTCTGTGCATGTGCGTGTAAATCTAAGCAACTAGGCATTGAGATCTCAGGAACCCAAACAGTACCCCTCATGGTCTGTTAGCTGTGGTGACCTCCCCTTTGTTGTGTCCACAAAAAAAACTACATTTTATGTGTGTGGGTTTTTTTTAAAGCAGCAAATCTGTTTTTGTTTGATATGTTGTAGATATGAAGACGAATTGTAACGACAGTTTCATTTTGAAATGACATGTATGTTGCTTATATTTATTGTTAAATTGTGAATACCTACTAAACAAAGCATACCGATAGGTTTTGCTGTTTGTAGCAGTTTCCAGGAAAAAATGGACATCAGGGAGGAAAAAAAGAAAAAAGACTTTCTTGTTGAACATTGTATTGATGATACTTTTACTAACCTGCAGAGCAGCAGAAAGTGGCAAAAATATATATATATATATATATATATATATAAAAAACAGAAATAAAAAAAAGACTTTGCGATGTGATTGCAGCTACCAGACTCTTGAGAATGGAGTGACGGTCTCCCATCCCCCAATCCCCCCCCCCCCCCACCCTACACAAACAGAATGCTCAATTTGGTCGTCACTCCAGTGTAAATATGTACAGATGGACATTTCGCTCATTATATGCTGCTCATCAGTCGTCATCCATTTCATTCATATTCGTGGTTTTACGATGTTGTCGAGTTTTAAAAAACGTTACTCGTCAGCTGTGCACGCATGTCGTCGGTTAAAATATTTGATACTGTATCTTTTACTTCTTTCTTTCTTTCTTTCTATGAATAATGTGAACACACCAATTAATTGTCTGTGAAGAAAATGTTGTCTGTAATAACATTAACTTGTTACAAATTATGTAGATTTGATTTTTTTTTTAACATTCTAGCTATTAAATAGATACGTTTTGTATATTGTAGTTCTTGATATCTATGTGTATGTAAAACATTTAGATCACCAAGAACATATCAAAACTGTCTGACAGTTTTATTTAAAAGTTGCTTTCCTTGTTACCATAGTTTTGTAGAAATTGAGAATATTGAAAGAAAAAAAAAGAAGAATTATCTAGCTAAACTACTCGTTGCACTTAGTAAATATCTTTCTAAATGTTGGACCGTGAATATACATGTAGTTTGTAGTGGAAACTAAAAGAATTAATATATATTCTGTTGGTAAAAATGTTTAGCAGTCTTAATATGCCAGCGTTGTACGTGTACATGTATGTTATAGAAATATGTTGTTATAATGATACTGGCACATGGCATAATTACACCAACAGTAAAATTAATATTTATTTTTATCTGTTGTACTGCAGCTAGCATCTTAGTGACATCACGTGACCCCAGTACGTGAGGTCAGAGATCAGAGTTCACTGTCATAATTTTATCACTACCTTCAATAAACAGTCATAATGAAGTTATCTTTAAATGGTTCAGCTCTAGAAATTAAGATTACAAAAAAAAAATTAAAATGTGGTGACAGTAGTGAAAAGAAAAAACAACAACAAAAAACACAAACAAAGATGAGTTCCCTTTTAGACATGTACTTCATATCTGAGGTATAAAGTTATTTCACATGTGATTTATTAGTCCCTGCACTGGCCACATGAAAAAAAGTATTGCTTTAAAAAAATGCAAAACTATTCCAGAATTATACCTTTTTTGTCTTCTAAATATTTGAAATTTGGTAACATTTATATATTTTGAAATATTTTTTCTAAACTGTTTAAATATATTTTGGTCATAATAGGATATATCAAAAATAAAGTTATAGTTGCAAGTCTTATCTGTGTTATTTTCCATTTTCTTGAAGACTTCCCTCCCCCCCCCCCCCCCTTTCTTTAATAGGCATTTCATTGCATGCACATTTAATTACATACAATGTACATGTACTGCTCACTGCACGCATATTTCATTACATGTTCATTTTATTACATGCACATTTCATGATAAATTTAAATTACTTATTTTCAGAGCTGAACTATTTATCTATTTTTAAATGATACTGTATGTAGCTGTATGACCAGGGACCAATTTCACAAAACATTACTTGTCATTACTGTGATCAGTTGGTCTTTCGTAATGGCATCATTTTTTACGTGAGATTACAAAATTTGTAAACATACCATAGGTGTTAAAGGCATACTGTCACGGATTTAAGGACCTTATTTCTCTAAAAATGGATAATAAATAAAAAATTACATTAATTGTTGAAAAATCAAATCTAGCTATAGCATCACCTTAACTGAACCATGATGGAGTGAAATCTACGTCATCCCTCTCGACAATTTTAGTTTTTGAATTCTGGACCATTGCCATAATTCAGTTATTTTTACAAAATATCATTAATAAATGGAGTATGGTGGTTATGAAGATGATTGAATAAAGTACATTTAGGGACAAGTCGAATTATTTTTGTTCAGGTAATACTTTGTTAGACCATTAAATAGGTCTGGTTTGTGACGATACGCCTTTAAACAGAAAACCATATGTATGTAAACTTACGATGCTTTGTGAAATTGGCTACAGGATAGTTCAGGGACTTTATATGATCGTAAATTACAATGTACAGTTGTAATAGTAAACTGCTATGTAATCATAAACTGCAGCATCAGAGTATGTTGTACATGAATGTGTGTAGTCTTATTTGAGGAAATTAATTTTTATAATTCAATTTTATCTCGTCACTTCCACAACACAATTCCCTTCTCTAGTAAATGGATACCATTTTAAAATAAGTCCAAATCCATTCTGTTACTTTCACGAGGTACTTTTCTTCTGTGGTGATATGGACATTTCAATTGTTATTTTTTTTATTAAATGGCCTAATCCCTGATGTCACTTTCATTCAAATACTGTTTTATTTCAATTGTTATTTTCACAGTCTACTTTTCTTTTCATCAGATTATGAAGAATAAATTTTAATTGTTCTTTTGTATTTCACCAAATCTGATGTCAGTTTCACAGGAAACTTTTCGTTACTTCTATCATAATAATTATGAAGAATATATTTTAATCGTTATTTTATATTTTGTCTAATCTTTGCTGTCAATTTTCACAGAATACAATTTTCTTCTGTGTTACTATTAGGCTAAATTGCTAATAATTATGAATATTTAAATTGTATTTTTATATTTCGCTTCAAACCAGCTGTCATTTTCACAAACTAATATTTATTTCAGTTATAAATTATGGATATTAAAATTATTTTTCACTAATCTAGAGTTTGAAATTTTCTGAGTTGGTCTGACCTTAAAGCGTGCTTATAGAGTTGAATTAGTTTTGTGATTTAATCTAATGAAAAAGTTGCTATGTGCTTTTCATTGAATAACCTGAAAGAAGATGGAGAAGTTAAGAATTCATACAGAATTTACTGTTTGTGTGTGTGTGTGTGTGTGTGTGTGTGTGTGTGTGTGTGTGTGTATGTATATATATGTATATATATATATATGTATATATATATGTGTGTGTGTGTGTGTATATATGTATATATATATATATATATATATATATATATATATATACATGTATACATGTATATATATACATGTATGTATATATATAATATATATATATATGTATACATGTTAATGTGTGTAATATGTTCAACTAGCTGTTGGGGTCAAGTAAACACAGGCACAGTTTTTTCTTTCTCTTTTTAAGATTCTTCAAATTGTAGAGGGTGTTTTTTCTACATTGGTTTAACTTTTTCCGTTATTGATATGGGCTAATACATATATGGATTTTAGAGAGGTGGATTTTTGATGTTTTGTGCTACATAAATATAGATTTTTTCATAAGCCAAATTCAATTTTTATTCAATTTTTTATTAGTATTATTATTGGGGTTTTTTGGGAGGGGGTAAATTAAGTTTCTGGTATGTCCCCTCACTTCTCTCTTAAAATTACCTACATGTATGTGTGTAACACTTGTTATGTGCACGTGATGGCTTGCTGGTACAAACCATCAATGGTTTTTTTAAAGTTATATCTTTTGCTATTTTTATAATTCTACTCACTCTGTCATATTAAAGTGATGGTCATATTAAATATATATGATAATATTAACTGTACAGTAATTTACATTAATGGAATAAAGAAAAAACTATTTCTTGAGTACATGTTGTTTGTTAATAGAGGCAGTTTTCTTTTAAATTTCTTTTTTAATATATATTTTTTGACCAAGCTGGTATCTTGATATTAATACAGTGATGTCGTTAAGAATAGAAATAGCAGGCGAAAATAAAATTATAGGCGGCTATTCAAGTAACCCGAACAAGTTGATACCAAAGGCTAACAATGACACAATTTCAATGGTTTATCTTAGGGCTTCTAGATTATGGTAGCCCCACTCCCATGGCTAGTGATATTCAGATTGGCTAGAGAATTTTTAATCATGGCTAGTACATTTTTAAAATCGCTGATCCTATGGCTAGTGAATTTTATAAAAATTCTAGAAGCCCTGTTCATCTTAAATATTAACACCATACATTAACTCGTTAAACTACCAGCTAATATATAACCAATTGGGGACAAGCTTTCAAACTACCAGCCAATATATAACCAATATGGGACAAGCTTTCAAATTTATGCCACAAGGTTATTGGTATCCATAAATTACTGGGATGTGAAAATACCAACATTTTGTCGCCCGGGTAGCATGTATTCTTTGCAGTGCTGTACTTTGCTGACATTTATTAAATAGGCAGCGAGAAATTGCCAATAGCTGTATATTGATGATATCTGTGGAGGTGATAAAAATTAATCCTCTGTCCCTTGGGACATGACTAAAGAGAGTTTTTGTTTTGACACATTTGAACTTTTATAATGACTCAAAAAACTAAGTTTATTCTTTTTAATATCTAAAAATAATATGGATTCCAGTTACAATCTCTAACAATTACTCAATGTATGTTACGTTCTTAAAAAGTAAAATAAGTCCCTCGGTGGTGTCGTGGTTAAGCAATCGGACATAAGGCTGGTAGGTACAGGGGTTCACGGCCCAGTACCGGCTCTAACCTAGAGCAGGTTTTAACGACTTAATGGGTAGGTGTAAGACCACTACACCATCTTCTCTCTCACTCAACTAACAATTAACCCACTGTCATGGACAGATAGCTGAAGTGTGTGCCCAGAATAGCATGATTGAACCTTAATTGGATATAAGCATGAAAATAAGTTGAAATAAAAAAAAATGTTTTGCAACAGGTTTACAAAATACAGGTAAATTGCTAAAATCAATGACAGCTACCGACAACAAAATACATTTTATCGCTGCTCACTGTGCATGTACATGCACTTTATAAAATAGGTTTAGTCATGTTATATTTCAAATAATATACACTAAGTAAACGGCCTGCAAATTTATCTTCTGGTTTTCTATTTTGAATTTTGAACAAAATAAATACTTTGAATTTAAAAAAATAATGTGTCCATATCTACATCTAAAAAAAAAAAAAATTTTAATCGCTGCTCACTGTGCATGTACATGCACTTATAAAATAGTTTTAGTCATGTTCGATTTCAAATCATATTCACTGTAAGTAAACTGCAAATTTATCTTCTCGTTTTGTATTTTGAATTTTGAATAAAATAAATATGTGTACTTTGAATTTAAAAAATAATGTATTCATGAATTTAATAAATAATGTATTCATAACATACATCTAAAAAAAAGTTGGGTTTTTTAAAACTATTATTATTATTATTATTAATATTATTATTTTAAATTCAAATCTGCTTCAACTGACAAAATGTAGAATACATATATCTTTCAATATTCAGCTCTAGTTTAATTTTACATACCCTACAGGGGAATTTAACAATACTGTACACTTTAATATGGCATTGCATTTGAGAAAGAAAAAAAACCAGGATAATGTTTGGTTACCTCAAATTTGAAGGCATATTTTTCCACCAAAATATTTCACATTTCATATTTTGGTAGTTATCTACTCCATTTTTTAGCACTTACATGTATGTAATTTTTAAAATCCTTTTTAAATGACTTGTTTATTTACTTAAAATTCTTTGATCGGTTGCACAAAATAACTGCAACAGGTTCCTTCACTCAAACTAGACCAAGTTTCTTAAGAGTATGTTAGATGGGGTTGGGTTTTTTTGCTTATTACATAAGATTCATAAAAATCTCTGAAATGAAAATCTGAAAACTGAATTAGCATTATGACAACATCTTACAGTGTACAAACAACAGACTTGACAAACGTCAAAAAATAGCATTTTGTTTGATATAACTGGTTCAAATTGGTTTGATATAACTAAGAATTCCATATCGACATAGAAACTTTGAAACTGACTAATCTAGTTATAGCTCTTATACTTGTCAGGTGTGATTACAACAACCAGGTGTAAATCTACATTCAAGCTGTTGCAATCAATTTCGTATAGTCTGTTTTAAAAAAAAAAAAGTTTATATAGTAGTTTCTATAAGAAAATTAAAATGTTTCATCTATTAAAGGCAGTTTCATTGTCGGTTTAATAAAAAAAAAAAAAAAAAGCTTATATAGTAGTTTCTATGAGAAAATGAAAATGTTTCATGTATTAAAGGTAACTTTTAGATCTTTTAAAAAAAATTATGTACAGTGATGGTTTGTCATAAAGGATGTACAGTTTACAGGGTTTTAATCCAGGAATTTACATGAATCGTATAATAACCCCCCCCAAAAATGTTTTGCTATAATTTTAATAAGACTTTTAATAGAATAAGAATACAAATGTTTCTTCTTTTTTTTTTAAATATCATTTTTTGTTTTAATTATAAGGGAAAATGTGTCAACAAGTGATGTTCTTGACATTTTACTGTAAAATGACGAGTAATGAGTTTTATTAAATGCTTTGTCACACATTTGAAATTTTATAAGGGCTCAAAAAACTAAGTTTATTCTTTTTAATATCTACAAATAATATGGATCCAGATATAATCTATGATGATTACTTAATGTATGTTACGTTTTTAACTACACATAGTAAAATAATTTCCATTCATTCTGGTGGAGTTTTTTTGGTGTAAAACTATTGAGATAATGAATGAGTTAACAAAATAACAATAATAACAAAAGGTTTTTTGTTTTTTTGTAGTGAAACAGAATTTCTTATAACAAATTATTTCTATTTGAATTATGGTAAAATATCAACTAATACAATGTTGTCTGTATTGTTCTTACTAGAAACAGTAAATAGAGTTTTGATTTCAATTTGTATTATTATTACAAATCTAACTGAAATTCTTCATCTTCTTTTGCTTAAAACATGATGTAACGGACCAAATATAATATGTTTATTGCACACCCTGGTACATTTTTAGTGTTTTATTGTTCCTAGCCAGTGTTTTGAAACAATTACTGATTAGGCGTCAATATCTGTAGGTGATATACACAGATTCATGTCTGTGATATATATGATTTACTAAAGCCACTTTGAAATGTGTTGTTCTGTTATATTTCATTTCTCCATGACGACAGTGTGTTTATAGTATCAGGTGGAAAACCTGTGTCGACTAGATTTAGTGTGTACATGAAAGGTGTAAGTTTTGTAAATACAAGATTAACTTAATTTGTAAATAAAACAAAACAGAGGGATACGTTTATCCAAAAGCTTTATTTTCCAATTATAATAGAAGAATTGACGGCAAAGCAGTGAATTCTTTTTTATTTCCTCTTTTTTTCTTTTTTTTTTCCATTTCAGAAGTTCTGCCAGCATGCATCTATAGTTATTGTAAATATGATTAAATATGCTGAATAGTTCTATTGATATATGTACATGTATGGGTGGGTCATTAAGTGTAAAAACTATTTTGGGGGGGGGGGGGGTGGATGTAGGTGTTGTCTCAAGTAAGTGTTCCTTTGATAAATATGGATACATAGCATTTTAGAACTCTGTTGTTCTGTTGTGGTATTGTATCAATGTATTAATCATATTTTAATGGCAAAGCCACAGTCAATTTCTACACAGAAAATGTAAATTTGTCATTTCCTATAACAAATAAAGTCCCCCTGGTGGGTTTGAACCAAAGGTCCTCTCTACAAGTCTAGAATTACTCAACCACATTTCCAAGTTAAAAACAAAGCATTTTAAAAAGTTTCCAGGTAGCAATGTAAATTTGTTGATATATATGTACAACCATCTTTAAAAAAAAAATGAGTTGTTTACCATAAGTTCAGAAATTACTTAAACTCGTTCTTTAGTATTCTCAGGACAAAATTAAAAAAAATTCTGTTCTTTTGTGTGGACTTTAATCTCAGCATATTTCAGACTATTCATCATATTTATTCAGACATTACAAATGGTGAATTAATTATTTTAACCTTCTTGTCAATTTGGCCCCTAGAATATCTTGTCTTCTACACCCCTTTGAAAAAATTTGTACGATAGAACCCAATTTTTTTTTTTTGTAAATTGAGATCGCAAAGTTCAAACTCTTTAACTTAATTTTGATGTATCTTAATTAGTGATAATAAGGTTAATCTTTTTGGGGCCTAATTCACTAAATTCTCGCAACTTTGCGATCTCGCAGTGCAATGCTGAGACTTACAAAGAGGATGCTTTGTTGTCTAGCAGAGCCTAAGAGACCTTTGTGAATTAGGCCCCAAGTCTGTGAATATCTGAATATCTGTCTATAGACTAATTAATTGATCATGTTGATCAGGGTCAGTCTAAATGGGTCTATAGGGGGTTTACGTTACATAGAACAAGATGCAGAGTTGTGTGGACCCATTTGCTTCGTACGTACGTACGTGTGTAGTCACGTCACTTTTCATGTGCTTGGTGTCATTTGTTTTTAACACATCATGAATTCTTGTATTGCTGGCAGCATTTTACGTGACAAATGTACATTTATTTTTTCAGAATGATGCGTTGTATATTTTCTCTCTAGAGTGTTAAGTTGTACATAGTCGTTGACACTGCATGATGTGATAAGACTTCAATGGAATAAATGTACATAAATGAATATGAACACATCGTTTTCGTCTTGTTTTATTCTCTGCTGGAAAGAGGGGCGGGATGTAACTCGCTGGTCACGGTGTCATATTAATTGTGATGGATCATATATAGATGGCAGTGGCGGATCCAGAAAATCCATTTAGGGGGGGCCTCAGTAACATGAGATGGAATGCCAAGAGAACTTTGGGGGAGGTTTGGAGGGGGATCGTAAAAAAAAATGAAAATTAATATATAATAAAATTTAACTATTGCAAACTTTAGGGGGGCCCTGGCCACTAACCCCTAGATCCGCCTTAGGATGGTGGTGGATCAGAAAAGCCATTGAGGGGAGGGCCAAATTCCTTGGACATCAAGAGTCGATTCAGGATTTTATAAGAGTTGTGCTCCCCAGAAAATTTTGAAATGAAGAAAGAAATGTTTTATTTAACGATGCACTCAACACATTTTATTTACGGTTATATGGCGTCGAACATATGGTTAAGGACCACACAGATAATGAGAGAGGAAACCTGCTGTCGCCACTTCATGGGCTACTCTTTTTTTTTGATTAGCAGCAAGGGATCTTTTATATGCACCATCCCACAGACAGGGTAGTACATACCATGGCCTTTTATATACCAGTCGTGGTGCACTGGCTGGAACGAGAAACGGCCCAATGGGCCCACCGACGGAGATCGATCCTAGACCGACCGCAGCGAGCGAGCGCTGTACCACTGGGCTACATCCCGCCCCTTGAAATAAAGAAGCTCAAAGACTGTTTACAAGGCAATTTAGTGTTGTATATATTGTGGAGATCCTCCACCCTGGATTCAACAATGAACACAACACACTTCATAATTTCATTTCAAATTATTTTTGTGCTTATGTCCAGTTAAGGTACAAGCACACTGCCCTTGGCACATACCTTGGCTATCTGGGCGGTCTGTTAAGGACAGTGGGTTAGTGGTTAGTGAGAGAGAAGACGGTCTTACACCTACCCACTGAGTTGTTAAAACTCGCCCTGGGTGGGAGCTGGTACCAGGCTGTGAACTCGGTACCTACCAGCCTTGTGTCTGATGGATTAACCACGACACCACCAAGGCCAGTACACTTCATAAGCCTTTCTTGAACATTAAATAATTACTGAAAGTCTGAAATATGATTTTACAGATAAGTCAAAACACTGTTAATGTTACATATTTTATTGACACTGACAAAAGTAGTCACACGCACCGCCAAATCAAAAAACATTTATACAATATGGCTTTAAAAACTGCAACAATCTGAGTATTACTGTGCTTCAATAAAACCTGGGATAAAAACAAAACGGTTAAATTAACAATGACAACAATATTTTATTGACATCGACAAAAATAGTTTTTAGCATACACAAATCAAATAAAATTTGGACAATATGGTCTTAAAAAATGCAACAATTGTGTATTGTTTTACTTCAGTAGAAACGGATAAAAAAAACTGAAAACAAAAAACAACTAAGAATTAAAATAACAATAATAACAATCAGTATTATAATTTATATCAAAATCATTTTTTATTGTATGTCCAACTGACCAATAAAAACGGCAACAATTTATATATGGTATTGCTGTAATTCAATATTGACCAGGGATAAAAAAAATTAAAAAAAGAGTTAAATAACAATGATATCAATCAGTATTACATGTACATCAAAATCATGTTATTGTGCGTTCTGATAAAAACAATCTAATTAAAATTAGCTCCACTATTACATGTGGATCTAACACCAGCCAGTTGGAGCTCATGTCCACCAATCAAAACCTTGCAGAATCCTGCCAGTGATTTAAAACTAACAACACTGCGTAGTCCCCAATGTCCAGGTAACATTTCGTCTGTAAATAATAATTTAAATATTGACCAATCACACTTCACCTTTTATAACGTTATTTGGGAGCATACAAATTCTAAAAATATCGGGCGAGTCTATTTTAGTGGCCGCAGTACAGCGAACCATACCAATACGTACGGGGTGGGTTATCAGTCTTCAATTTTACATTAAAAATTATTTATTTATTTATTTATAAAAAAAACTAAATCAGTCTTCAGTTTTACATTACAAATTATTTATTTTATAAAATAAAACATGTTTTAAGGCATTCGTAATTCACACGAAACATGTCGTACACCCTCAGGATAATTCGGAATGTTTTCAAATTATTTTTAAATCACTGGCAGGATTCTGCAAGTAAGGTTTTGATTGGTGGACATGAGCTCCAACTGGCTGGTGTTAGATCCACATGTAATAGTGGAGCTAATTTTAATTAGATTGATAAAAACACTGCTGACAAAAACTGACAGTCGTTTAAAGATGTCCCAAGGAAGAGTTGCTACTGTGAGTTGATGATAAGTGATCATGATACATGTATATATACACCTGGGCCTTGTTTCACAAAGTGATGTTAGCACTAAGATCACCGTATGTGCATAAGCCTTAAAGGTGGTTAAACACTTAAAGTGATGTTCGAAGATCGCCATAAGTGCATAAGTTATACACTTAAAGTGATGTTGGCGTTAAGATCGCCGTAGATGCATAAGGTAGTTATACACTTAAAGTGATGTTAGCGTTAAGATCATCTTAAGTGGCATACGGTAGTTATACACTTAAAGTGATGTTGGCATTAAGATCGCCATAAGTGCATAAGGTGGTTATACACTAAAAGTGATGTTAGCACTAAGATCATCTTAAGTGCAGAAGGTAGTTAAAACACTTAAAGTGATGTTAGCGTTAAGATTGCCATAAGTGCATAAGGTAGTTATACATTTAAAGTGATGTTAGCGTTAAGATCACCTTAAGTGCATAAGGTAGTTACACACTTAAAGTGATGTTAGCGTTAAGATCATCTTAAGTGGCATATGGTAGTTATACACTTAAAGTGATGTTGGCGTTAAGATCGCCATAAGTGCATACGGTGGTTATACACTAAAAGTGATGTAAGCGCTAAGATCATCTTAAGTGCAGAAGGTAGTTGAAACACTTAAAGTGATGTTAGCGTTAGGATCGCCTTAAGTGCATAAGGTAGTTATACACTTAAAGTGATGTTAGCGTTAAGATCGCCTTAAGTGCATAAGGTAGTTATACACTTAAAGTGATGTTAGCGTTAAGATCGCTTTGTGGAACAGTGTCCTGTCCAGAGTCAGGCTCCTGATCCTATTGGAGGCCCGACTCGGGATGGGCGTGTTCAAAACCCCAGTGGTATATGAGCATGTAAAACTAGTTACCTACCCACCTACCTACCTACCCTGGAAATTAATTGAACACCACCTAGATTAGACCATGTGGCTTATATTCTGTGCTTCTAGATTATGGTAGCCCCACTCCCATGGCTAGTGCTATTCAATGTTGGGCTAGTAAATAACTACTATTTCCATGCCTGATGGCTAGTGAATTTTTTGGGTCAAATATTGCAGTTTAGTCTATTTTGTAAATATGAATATCCTGCCCCCCACCCTTCCAATGTTAGTGTTTTTAAGCTCTATCTGCCTCTTTAGGTGACATATCCGATTATTACTATTATTTAGTAAAATTGCATTAACTAAAAAGTAAAGGTGGGCTAGTGAATTTTTAATCGTGGCTAGTAAAAAAATTAATTACTGATCCCATAGCTAGTGGATTTCATAACAAATCTAGAAGTGCTGCTTATATTTCACAAGTAATTGTGACCATTTGGTGATTACAAAAAAACCCTGAAATTAATGTTCTGTGTATGCAGAGGATATTGAAAGTCACAATGGCGTCACATTAATATTTAATGTATTCTAAGGCAAAATGTTTGGCAAGTAACTATGGAGCTTGAATCACACCGTTATTCTTCTCACAACAACATGTAATTTGTTCATGCCATCTCGGGGTCAATATGCAGTAGATAAAAAAATGTGTAAAAATTCTCTATATAACACTGGTGGCACATGACAACTACTAGTAGGTGCCTTTTTGGCTGCACTACAGGGTGTATACTACCAAATCAAATCCCATAGATGACAATAGTAACATATGTGGCTAAAACTCCTACCTGCAGCGTATCAATAAACTTAAACGCCACAGATATAAATACTATCACCCCTCACACTTAAAGTGAATCAGAAAAAATTGGGGGTCAAGCTGCTCGTTTCTGAGATAACAGGTAGCGTCTGTGACTACCCTAGTACTTTTTTTTTTACAGGTACCCCATACATGTTTCAAGCACAAGGCTACTTGACACATTGGTACTAGATGAAATAAAATTGCACATTTATTTTACCCAGATGAAACTATTATTTTTTACAACCAACACACTCACATTTATAACCAATCACAGGACTTGTGGTGTTCACTTCTCTATCAAAAGTTGGGTGCACCTCGAACTTTGACCCAGCCGGAAGTTATTTGGTTTAGTACTACCTACAGTTCAGGTGGTGCTGAAATAATGTCCAGGTGTATATACATATACATATACTTTGTAAATAAAAATCTTAGGCACTGGCAATAGTCTGGCATAAAAAAACAATTCATAACATTCACAGCAAAATCTCGTATATCACATCATTTCATGTAACAATAAATAACAGATTCATTTTTAAAAAACCTAAATTAAACATGTATTATTTATGTGTGAGGATGAAAGACAAAATTACAGTTGTATAAAATATTATGATTCATGTCAACGACTTTTTAAAAGTTTTAACAACAGACCTAATTAAAGGTTATGAGTAGGTGTGAGGAAAAATAAGCAAGATTCTCAGAAACCAGTAATCCTACCCCTTCACCCTCCCCCCAAAATAATAATAATAATTTTTTTTTAAAACTCACAAAAAACATGGAAACTCAGTCTTTGGAAACTTTTGTTCGTGTCATAAAAATGTCTTACAGTAAATACTATGTGCAGACTTGCTGTATTTGAGCCACTCAAAATAGTCTCACACCATGGCCCGTGCTTATAAAACTTAAAGTCCAGACTTTAATAAAGTCCAGACTTTAACGTAATGCTATTTGAATGGCGTTGCCATAACGTTAAAGTCTGGACTTTATTAAAGTCTAGACTTTAAGGTTTATAAGCACGGGGCCATAACAGTGATACACACATCTTGTGTGTTAGTCACCAAAAAATCAACGGTGACAAGTCGTAACGAGTGCAATGTACATGAAGGGAGAATGATTTTATTTTTCGTATTTAACGACACACTCAACACATTTTTGTTTACAGTTATTTATGGTGTCGAACATTTTGTATTCTTTTGTTTATAATTAAAAACAGCTAGTAATCATTCACACGTTTAAGGACCACACACCTAGAGAGAGAGGAAACCTGCTGCAGCTACTCCATGGACTACTCTTTTTCGATTAGGTCAGGTCAGGTCAGAAGGTTTTATGTGCACATTCAGAGCAAGCTGTTGTAGTGCATGCCTGTCATGGACAGGAAAGGGTTGGGGTGGGTGGGAGAAGGGACCACCTGCACTGACAGGGAGCAACAGCAGCCTGACCGGAATCGGTAACAGGCTTGGTTTTGGTAACAGGCTTGGTTTTGGTACTATGGGATTTGGAATGTCCCGTAAGATTAATGCCAAAGGGAAAGGTGCGCAGTTTGAATGAAGGAAATTTGGCGCATTTTTGAATGGTCCACCAAAAAATTAAAAAGGGAGATACATGTGGGGTTTTTTTTTAATTAGTAGCAGGGGATCTTTTATATGCACCATCACTCAAACAGGATAGTACATACCATGGCCTTTGTAACACCAGGCCCCGTACTTATAGAACTATTAGAGTCCAAAATCAATCTCAAATGACGTCACACGCAGTCAATTTGTATGGCATTGTCATGACATTAGTGTCTCAGACTCTATTAGAGTCTCGAGTCTTGACTAAAAGTTTTATAAGCACCAGGCCAGTTGTTTAGCACAGGCTGGAATGAGAGGGGAATAGTCCAATGAGTCCACTGATGGGGATCAATTCTAGATCAATCACACATCAGTATAGTGCTTTACCACTAAGCTGCATACAAGTCCCAACCCCTCTACGACAAAACTGCATTCAGTGAATTCATTTTATCATGAGTAATAATCACAAGCTATGGGAATTTTTCTGCCTCCTGCACTATCACATTTATTAACATCTAAAGTCAAAGTTTTGTTTAACGACACCACTAGAGCACATTGATTAATTAATCACTGGCTATTGGATGTCAAACATTTGTTAATTCTGACACGTAGTCATCAGAGGAAACCTGCTACATTTTCACTAATGCAGCAAGGGATCTTTTATATGCACTTTCCCACAGACAGAAAAACACATACCACGGCCTTTGACCAGTTGTGGTGTACTGGTTGGAATGAGAAAAACCCACAATCAGTTGAATGGATTGATAACATCCAGATACCAAAGCCAGTCCAATGATTAAGGAAGGTTTAGGCCAATTAATACTGGGGCCGATTTCTCTAGTTATTATGCAAAGTGTTGATTTTAATTATCTTGAACATAGAAAGTCCATATTTAAGGCCAGGTCACATGATACGAGTGCCTTATACGAGAATAGCCGATTGTGACAAGGCAATATTTTGAAAGAATGTTTTAATTAAAAATAATGCTTTAAAAGTTCACTTGGAAATAGAGTACTAATTAAAATGTCATTCTCTAATACTCTTAATATCCCCACAACTTTTTTTTACACTTATCTACTGCTGTTGCACACACACACACACACACTCACCCCCCCACCCCCCACCCCCCCGCTCTCTCTATCTCTCTCTCTCTCGTGCCCTTTCTGTCTTATAAATATCATAGATAGCATTAGCATATTTAAATAGCATATTTTGTTTAAATATGTACTTTGTAAAGCAGTGACCACGGCTCCCCAGTTTGTTCACTGCCTATGTTCTGGGGGCAATAAATCTTTTTTTTTTTAAAAGGACAATATTATGATTTCATCGCTTGCTATTCTTGTAATAATCACTCGTATCCTGTTGTACTGCCTTTAGTCCATAGTCTGTCAATACATAAGCTACGTTCACACTTACACTTTAAACTAGTTTAAACTAAACTGGTTAAACTAAACCACTTTAAAAATGTAAGTGTGAACTAGACTATCAGGACTCAAAACAAATATTAATAGTGGCTCATATGTTATAGATCTAATGTAGATCACTCAACTAATGCCATTATTTTTTAATATTCAAGTCGCCCAAACAGGTCGTTGGTCGCATTTGGCGACCTGGCCACATGCTGTTTCGAGCCCTGGACTATACCGGTATAGCTAAACCAGTATAGACAAAACACTTCAGTATGTGCATGGTTTAGTAAAACTGGTATAACTAAAACAGTTTTAAATTAAGTGTGAACGCAAACTGTTTTAGTCAAACCGGTATAAGGCAGAAGTGACAGTGACATCACAGTCAGAATAAGCAGCAAGTTGGTTAGCAACAGCCTAACAGACTCACCTTTGATTTCTTACATAAGTGCGGATAACTACACTTCCGCCTTATACAAGTTTAGCTATCACACATGTGAACAGTTGTCATTGCCAATATAGGTTTAACTGGCGTGAGTGTGAACACAGCTATACTTTGTTCATCTAAGCATAAATAAGACTGTCACCCATAAAAAGAAATATAGGAATGAATAAATACAATATAAATTAGCTGACTATAGCATGCAATGCTGCACTGCTAAGGCAAAAGTAAGTGGAGAAAGAACGACCTTGAGAAAATCACTTCCTGTTCCTTTTATCCATTTAGCAGGAAAGGAAGGAAATGGTTTATTTAACAACGCACACTCAAAACATTTTATTTACGGTTATATAGCGTCGGACATATAGCTAAGGACCACACATATATTGAGGGAGGAAACCCGCTGTTGACACTTCATAGACTACTCGTTTCGATTAGCAGCAAGGGATCTTTTATATGCACCATCCCATAGACAAGATAGCACATACCACGGCCTTTGATGTACCAGTCATGGTGCACTGGCTGGAGTGAGAAATAGCCCAATGGGCCCACTGACAGGGATCGATCCCAAACCGACCACGCATCAAGCAAGCTCTTTACCACTGGGCTATGTCCCGCCTCACCATTTAGCTTTATTAAGTAGTTGAATAATTTTCCTTCTCAATATTAGTATTTCAGGAAGATATTTCCGTGATATCTGGTTTATACAATCTTAAAATTCCACAATTCATACAACTCATTTTGTACCCGATTTTCATTTTCTACCTTTTGCCGTAGCAGAGCATAATGGACACATCTACAACTGTATTTTGATACAAAACAATAACAAATACTTGAACCAATGGCATATATATGATAAAAATATACATGATATAAACACTCCATTTTCATCACCAAGAACAATTTGTGCATTTTTTAGAAGACACTGAATACTCACCGTTTGTCCTCTTCCCCGGATTGGGTCCCTGGCCTCCCCGAGATCAAACCCCGGGGCAGACATGCTCGCAACCTCTTTGGTATACGAGTATGTTAAAAACTTACACAACGGAACTGTTTGTCATCAAGTTTACCATACATATCACAGTTGAAATAATGTCAATTTGTTGAATGCACAAGACAAACATTATTCTGCATAATATTGTATTATTAAAAAATTAAATATTTATCTTGCATTCACTGCATACACTGGCAAGATATGACTAGTTAAAATTCTATATTTTCACAAAAATTCTTGAACCCCATTCCATGAAGCGATCTTAGCACTAAGATCACTGTAAGTGCATAGCTACCGTATGCACCTAAGGTCATCTTAGCGCTAAGATCGCTTCGTGGATAGGTCATGTGACATCAGCCTGACTCGACATATTTACTAGATTTTCTGTTAAATACATACTTTTTCCAGCGATAGTTCCAATACAGTATAGATTTTTTGTTAAATACATACTTTTCCAGCAATAGTGTCAATACAGTATAATATATTAAATAACGTTTTGGAGAAGTGGTAAAAATAACAAAACTTTAAAAATGTAGCCAACATCTTACAAAGAATGACATCATGTACAGTGAAACCCTTCAAAACCGAACCCTCGGTAAACCGGAATTCCATCAAAACCGAACCTTCGGTAAACCGGCATTCCATCAAAACCGAACCCTCGGTAAACCAAAATTCCATCAAAACCGATCCCTCAGTCAACCGGAATTCCATCAACAACCAAACCCTCGGTAAACCGGCATTCCATCAAAACCGAACCCTTGGTAAACCAAAATTCCATAAAACCGAACCCTCAGTAAACCGAAATTTCATCAAAACCGATCCCTCAGTCAACTGGAATTCCATCAACAACCAAACCCTCGGTAAACCGGAATTCCATCAAAACCGAACCTTCGGTAAACCGGCATTCCATCAAAACCGAACCCTCGGTAAACCGAAATTCCATAAAACCAAACCCTCGGTAAACCGGAATTCCATCAAAACCGAACCATCGGTAAACCGGGCTTCCATCAAAACCAAACCCTCGGTAAACCGGAATTCCATCAAAACCGGACCCGCGTAAACCGGAAATGCCATCAAAACCGAACCCTCTTTAAACCGGAATTTCATCAAAACCGGACCCTCGTAAACCGGAATTCCATCAAAACCGAACCCTCTTTAAAACCGGAATTCCATCAAAACTGGATTTGTTTCCTAGTCCTTTTTCAAATATCAGTATGGAACCGAACCTTTCTAAACCAGTCAATCCTTAAACCGAGATGTTTTACTTGATCCATGACTGTCTGGTTTAAAAGGATTTCACTGTATCTTGTATGACATCATAGTTTGTTACTTTGTTCGTACTATATACAAATTTGCATGAATAAATAAAATAACTGGCTACTGCCTCAGGTCAAATGGCGAATGCCTCGCTCAGCAGAGCATTGTACATGTAGCATTGACCATTCTAACCTTGTAAGGAAAAGGCTGATGTCTTAAGGCAGTAACCAGTTATTCAGTATTTCATTATGCTTAACCTTTGAAGCCCAAATATTCCATGACACCAAAAATAAAAGCAAACACCTTTCAATCATAAAAACAGAAACAAGATAATATGTCGTGATTCAAAAGATTTAAAGAGAGAGCAAAATAGTTTGTTCATCTTTTCCTCAATACAAGGGATAAAAATTATCGTTGAATAAATTAAGTTAAATCCAAACATAATACAATTAATTAAACTTAGTAAAGTTTGACTTCAATAAACACATCAAAAGATTAACAATAAAATATATATATATAATAGTTTTTGTAAATTGAACACTGTACAAGAACAAAGACCTTGATATTCTGCCTACATTTTAAAAATACATCTCACAAAAACATAATACATACATACATACATACATTTGAGTTTAATTTAATTTGTAGTTAACACTGCAATGAACACATCATCATATGAACAGCATTATAATCTAATGGCCATATTACTGAAGCTGGTTTGTCATTACAACCCTTCCACTGATTAAAATTAAACAATCTTCAAACATCTACAAAATACATTCTGAGTATACCATATACAATACCTGTCAACTCTCACGCCAAATTTGGTGTGAGTTTCATGCATATGTAACAAACATCATCTCTCACGCAATGTTACTATAATCTCATGCTTTTCCTAAAAATAAAAATATTTTATAATCGTGGTTTATATTTGAGAGATGAATGGAATTATATACTGATTATACAGGGTCTCTGAATTCGTTACTTATTAATAATTATACAGCATATCAGTTCAGTACTAACAATCACTTGTGGGTGCTACCAATGATCGACTTGTATGGTTTGAGTAAACCATATTAATCAGTAAAATTTGCACTTGCTCGATTGTTGTTGTTTTTTTGTTTGTTTTTTTAGGTTTCCATTTTAAACAAACAACAACAAAATTGGCCCTGAATCTGACCAAGAGCCTACAGTCCCTGGACCAAGACTTCTAACTTTCTCATGCCTAAGAATTGCGATAGGTGGACAGCTCTGATATTACCCAAGGTGCACCCCTCCTCCCGACCCCACAAAGTTAAAAACCCCAAAGATTTCATTCATATACTAAAAAGTAAAGTAAAGTTTGTTTTATTTAACAACGCCACTAGAGCACATTGATTTTTTAATCTTATCATCGGCTATTGGACATCAAACATATGGTCATTCTGACACTGTTTTTTAGAGGAAACCCGCTGTCGCCACTACATGGGCTACTCTTTCCGATTAGCAGCAAGGGATCTTTTATTTGTGCTTCCCACAGGCAGGATAGCACAAACCATGGCCTTTGTTGAACCAGTTATGGATCACTGGTCGGTGCAAGTGGTTTACACCTACCCATTGAGCCTTGTGGAGCACTCACTCAGGGTTTGGAGTCGGTATCTGAATTAAAAATCCCATGCCTCGATTGGGATCCGAACCCAGTACCTACCAGCCTGTAGACCGATGGCCTAATAACGACGCAACCGAGGCTGGTCCATTCATATACTAGGCTCTGAATATCCTAATATTGCTGTTGTGGGTTGAGAGTGGGGAGTAGGAGGTGTTGTCCCAAATTTCGCATTCATGATCTACATTTTTTAAATGTTAAACTCCACAAACAAGTAAACATTCCAAGTCTCTGCACCTATGATTTCTTCAAACTTTCTCCCACCCAATTTTCCCCACCCCCCCAAAACAAAGTCATGAGTAAACAATGTTTTACAGTTATGTTTCACAGAGATGAAGGAACATTTTCCAAATTTCTGCACCCATAATTTACATGTATGTTTAAAATTTCTTTACAATAGCATCAAACAAAGCATGACAACAGTTAAAAAACACTTTACCATTTTACTTTACAGGGAGGTGTAAAAAAAATTCCTAATCTCTACTCTACACCCCAGATTAATGTTTAAAATGTATTTCCTATTGCAACCCTAAAAAGAAAAAAAAGAAAAAAGAAAAAAAGTTTTTAGTTTTATCCCACATGGATGATAAAAATTACTCTAAATTCTGCACCAATAATTTATGATTCAAAATTCATTACTACTTCTCCTTTGAAAATGGCTTTTTTCCCTTTTTTTTTAAATTAATAATTTTAACAGGCAGCCTACTGTAAAACAAAGGGAGACAACTGTAAATTATAACATTTTGTGTTCTTCCTCCGGTCTGTGACACACTTCATAATCGAGATGCACGAACGCCCGCTCAACTGTGGGCAGTTTCTCAAGCCGTTGCTGCAGCGTTTCACCGATGTTGTGACTCTCCCACAGCGACATCTCCTCAGGCAGGACGACGTCGACCTCGACGAGGAAGTTATTGCCGAAGTGGAACGCGCGCACTGTGTCGATGAGAAGAATCTTGGGATGGTGGTTCAGACACATCCACGTGATCTTACTCAGGAAGTCCGGCTTAGCTGTGTGTCCTGTCAACATCTTAATTTGCTCTGTTACAAAAATAAGAGAGAATTTGAAAGATAACAACAGAAACAATTACATCTTAATTTTCTCTGTTACAAAAATAATATAGATAATAATAACCAACAAAATTAACATCTTAATTTGCTCTGTTACAAAAATAATATAGATAATAATAACCAAAAAAAAAAAATCTTAATTTGCTACAAAAATAATACAAATAACAACTAAAAAAAATACATCTTACTTTACTCTGTTACAAAAAATATAAATTATATAACAAAAACAATTAAATCTTAATTTGGTTTGTTAGAAACATAATATAGGTAATTAAAAAAATTACATCTTATTTTGCTGTTAAAAAAAGAAAAGATAATAACAGAAACATTCATATCTTACAAATATTACATCTTAATTTGCTCTGTTACACAAATAATATAGATAATAACAAAAAAATTACATCTGACTTTGTTCTGTTACAAAAATAATGTGCCAGTAGGTAATAACAAAATAGTAAACCGTAATTTGCTCTGGTACAAAAATTATATACATGTAGTAATTAAAAAAAAATACATCTGACTTTGTTCAGGTTACAAAAATAATGAACAAAATATATATAATAACAAAAGAACAAAAAATTAAACCATAACAAAGTTACGTGATCTGGTATAAAAAAAAAATATATAGTAACACAAGATCTTATATCTTAGTTTGTTGCTCTGTTACATACCCAAAAAATAAATGTATATCATCGCCAGTCGATCTCGGCTCGCATATAGTCGATTTCAAGCCCTGAAACGTATTTTTTTATTGACCCGTTTATAAGGTCGAACCCATGAAAAAAGTTCGTCTTACTTTGCTTTTACAAAATAAAATATACAGATAATCCAATCAAATAATTTTTAGAAATTACTGTTTGATCTTACTTATGTACTCTGTTAAGAAAAAATATATAGATAGTAAAACAAAAACACCATGTAAGGAGGTCTTACAATTTGCTCTGTTACGAACTGCAGAGATCAGTCTATTTTAAGGGAAAAATGAAGTTAATCACCCGCCAAAATAACCATCTTCAGGCAACAAAAACTATTAGTGATGACTGTTAAATAGATAAAATAATAATGCCAAAAAAAAATATATAAATGTGTCTTAATTTTCATCCGTGGCATACAACAAAAAAGTAAAAATAATCCCCAAAACAGTAATATTTTTTGTTGAAAATTATAATCTTAATTTGGTCTGTTACAAAAAATGTATAAATAATAATAATAAAATTACTTCTTACTTTGCTGTATTCATATTCAAGTTATCGCAATTGAAAGGAAAAGAAAAACGGTCAAATTTGTGTAAACGTTATTGATGATGTAACGCACACATGGGTTCGATTTCTTGCTATTTGTGTAATTATAATTTCTTTTAAAACCTGTTGGATGTTATTATTTAATGAAAACTGAAGATTTGTAAAGAATGTATTCACCGAAAACAACTGATAATACAGACTTTGAAGTAGATGATGGATGGATTACTCGCCATCAATTGAAAGTGAAATTAAACTGTCATAAATAATGACATCATGGCTCGTGATCGTAGGGTTTTTAAAAAATATTTAAAAAAATTATTAATAAGTTCTTCTGTAAATTTTATTTTAGTAATTAGACTCACTAATATGTCCTCTTAGGAGATAACCATATGGATTTTTTATATTTGCGGATGTTATTGTCTATTTGATCCTGCAAATGTAATTTTTGACCGAAGGTGTTAGCCTGAGGTAAAAAATGAGACAATAACACCTGCAAATCTAAAAACTCCTTATGGTTATGTCCATTGTAAACTGAATCGTTTTTTTCTATGGAACTAACTGTATATTTGGTATTTCTTGAAAAAAATACCTGGCTACAATCTAACTGTAGACCCTTGAATCGTCAACTTTGCCTCTTCCAATTGCTAATGACGTCATTTTCTAATGACATCATTAGCTTTCCGGGTGTTATTGTCTATTTGATCCCGGAAAAAGAATGTAATTAACCAATCACAATATAGAACACACTTGCAGTCAGTTTACAATAAACTATGACCCACATCAAAATAGTGTTAAATGTAGGGGTTTTTTTTACAATCTGAGGTTGAATAACGTAGGTTCAAAATTACATATTTCTCGTTGGAAACTTGGGTCAGTGATAACATTTTCTGGTTGTAGAGCTGGGTGGATAAGAGTTATGGGGACTAACAAGGGACAAAGCAGCTGAGTTACTGAGTTAATTCTTACCTGACCCCGTAATCCACCAGGTGATCAGGATGTAAACACCAATGATGATTGCACCAATCGGATCAATGAAGACAACATTGTAGTTACCTGATCCAGACACAAACTGCTGAGAACCTAAAAATAAAATGATAAACAGATTGTGTTACCCGAGGACTTAACTGTATATGGTCTCACCCAGAGAATAAAACAATTAATTCTCAAATGGTTTATAAATTTCATATAGCAGAGATTCTGGTAATAGTTGACGGATATCGGCAAACTGCGATCAATCTCGACTATAATGCCACTACATTCTATTTTCGTACATCCAAAGTTTGATTGTATTGTCTGCACATTGCTAATAAGATCACAGATAATTATTGAAAATCCATGTTGGTCTTTTTATACCAGTGTCCCTTTACGAACACAAACAACACATACAAAAACAGAATCTTTGCATCACTTCTTCACAACGGTGTCAGTCACAGGATAAAATTCATTTCTTCAAAATCTGTCATTGGATACTTCTACCAAATTATGTGTATTTTATGATTCTTTTATAATATGCTACACATTTTTTTAATAATATAATGTATTAAATTTTGCATGTGAACCGTTTGATAAAAATTAACAGAATAAATCCATCTGCAGTTGAATAACTACATAAACCCCAATTGCGGACAGTAAAAAGTATACTGCTGGTATCAGCTATTCTAAATAGATATTTATTTTATAATAATAAACTAATTTTTATTACATTTCAATTGTGTTAAAAATGGCAGCATTGTAGGATCAATGTGGTTTGAATGGCTCAAAAGAAAAATATGACATGGGTAAAATAACTTTAACCTAATTGTAGATAATGACTGTTTTACTACATTTATTTCTGCAGAAATGTATAAAATATAATTTTAGAGATTCGATCCTGTGACACAAGCACCTCAAGCGAGCACTCAAGTGAGTTTCTCACCTAGATAACCACAGAGGATAGCCACACTGTTTGAGAAGACGTCATTCCGATGATCCTGCATCAGAACAGTTACCGATGCGCTCTGAGCTTTCTTGCGATAGAAATAACACAGCAGAAACAAGATCAGCTTGATCACTGGGGAAATAAAAGAAAGGAATGTTAATGACACCCCAGCACACAAGTCAACAAACTATATAAAACATGCAGTGCATTCACTGATAATAAATTCATATCTCCTGCCAAATCGTTTTAAAATCTACAACATACCTACTTTACTGATTATAATAATAGGCTTTATTTCAAGCTGATGAACTATAGGAAATGTTTTGCCAAGTGTAAAATCTACAACACAATAATTTAAACTGTTGAACTGTATGAAATGTTTTGCTCAACTGGTGTAAAATCTTCAACATACCTACTGTGTTATTTAATAATAATTTTAGTTTAAACTGTTAAACTGTATGAAATGTTTTACTCAACTGGTGTAAAATCTTCAACATACCTACTGTGTTATTTAATAATAATTTTAGTTTAAACTGTTAAACTGTATGAAATGTTTTACTCAACTGGTGTAAAATCTACAACACTCATACTATGCTCATTAATAATAATTTTAGTTTAAACTGTTGAACTGTATGAAATGTTTTGCTCAACTGGTGTAAAATCATCCACATACCTACTGTGCTCACTGTAATGATAACAGTTGTAATTTCAAATTGAGGAATAGTATCAGAATGTTTGCTCAGACCAATAATCCGCTGTATGGACTCAATGATTAGCTGGAACGATGCTACCGACATGATGACAGACAATATCACTATGGCAAGAGGCTCCAAACGTGTCCGTCCTGATAAATATATAAATAAATAAATTATAAACATTATAAATAAATAATAAAACTACTTACCCCCAAAAAGAACGAAACTTGACTGAAAATTGCGAGAATGATAGTTTTGTTTGTGCATCACTCACACAAATTTAATTTTACGTAACTTATTTTTTGATCATGCGTTAAATTTAGGACATCATTTACATGGACATAACTGTTTACAATCTACAGCATACTGAATTTCTAAACAAAACAATTGAAAATTGCTAGAAAACTATAGTTTCGTTTGTGTACCACTCACACAAATCTAATTTTACGTCACTTATTTTTTGATCATGCATTAAATTTAGGACATCATTTACATGGACGTAACTGTTTACAATATACAGCATTACTGAATTTGTAAACAAGATTACCAAAGTAACAAAATGCATTGACAGTAGAAACTGACATTGCACAAAACAGTTCATGAAGCAGACCGAATCTGAGTACCAAATTGGTGAACAGATCCAACATGGATTTTTAGTAAGACTGATATCTGAAATGTCTGAAATCACTTGATGGACATTTGGAATTGATCATTTTGCTGATTTGTGGGATTTGGGCCAAAGATGGCTGCCAAAATAGCATGTAGCTACCAATCCCGAATGTCCATCATGTGATTTTGGACACTAAACATTTTGAGGTCTGGCACATGAACTAAAACATCAGGAAAACTTTTCAGGGCTTTTATAAGCATGGGTTACTAAAACGTTTCATCAAATGACAGGAACAGTCTTTTGGTAGTGCTAAAGTCTGAAATTCCAGAAAAACCCTGTGGATTTCATGGATAGAAATGAAGAAATTTTCTCACTGGCTTGTGGGACTGGTAGGTTAGAAACGTTACTTGTCCCAGTGAAACATTACTAGTGACCACCCCCCACCCGCTTACTGGTCGGAATCAACTGACCGACATGTGCAGAATTTGTGGATGACGCCAGAAACCCCCCCCCCCCCCCCCAAAAAAAGCCAAATATTTATTTAATGACACGTGATTGTCAGATGTATAGCATTGCAGATGAAGACATTTGTTTTGTTTAACGACACCACTAGAGCAGATTGATTTATTAATCATCGGCTACTGGATGTCAAACATTTGATAATTTTGACCTATAGCCTTAGAGAGGAAACCTGCTACATTTTTCCATTAGTAGCAAGGGACCTTTTACATACACCACCCCACAGACAGGGTAGCACATACCACAGCCTTTGATATACCAGTCGTGGTACAATGGCAGCAATGAGAAATAGCCCAGTGGGCCCACCAACGGGGATCGATACCAGACCGACCGCGCATCAAGCAAGTGTTTTACCACTGGGCTATGTCCCGTCCCTTATTTGCAGATGATGGCAAAAAACTTCTTATTTTGTAATACATGTATATGTCTAATTGGTTGGTCAAGTGACAGAGTAAACCTGCTGCCCTCACATACATGTAGTTCAACTAGTAGTGTAACAAAGTTACTAGTTCCAAGGCTTCTAGATTATGGTAGCCCCACTCCCATGGCTAGTGATATTCAGTGTTGGGCTAGTAAATAACTACCGGTACTATTGCCATGCTCCACGGCTAGTGAATTATTTTTGGTCAAATGTTGCAGTTAAGTCCATTTTGTAAATATGAATATCCTGCCCCTACTCCACCCTCCAATGTTAGTGTTTTTGAGCTCTATCTCCCTCTTTAGGTATTATATATGATTATTACTATTATTTAGTAAAATTGTATTAACTTAAAGTAAAGTAGGGCTAGTGAATTTTTAATTGTGGCTAGTACATTTTTAAAATCACTGATCCCATGGTTAGTGGATTTTATAAAAATTCTAGAAGACCCGAGTCCCCTTGAAAATACACTACCGGCCTTGGTGGTGTTGTGGTTAAGCCATCAGACATACGGCTGGTACAGGGTTCGCAGCCCGGTACTGGAGTTTTAACGACTCAGTGGGTAGGTGTAAGGCCACTACACCCTCTTCTCTCTCACTAACTACTAACCAACTAACAATTAACCAACTGTTTTGGACAGACAGCCCAGATAGCTGATAGGTGTGTGCCCAGGTCAGCATGCTTGAACCTTAATTGGATATAAGCACGGAAATAAGTTAAAGAAGAAGAAGAAACTACACTGGTCCCGACATCGTTGGTTGGATCCATGTAACTAATGGAGCTGCTGCACTTGTGGAAGATCCCGAAAATACAAATCAAAACGAAAAAAAACGTAATCAGAGCCATATCTCTGCACAATGCAGAGTCAAATGGGCATTTGGCAAAATAGTGGTAAATTCCATGAATCTCTATCCAGTGCCTCATCTATAGGACAGCCACTCCCAAGGAGATACTTTACGGCAGATTTTATTATTCTTTCTCTACCACAGAGGACTGCCACTCCCAGACCCGTCAACCCTCCCAGATTCTGTGGGAGACTACCGGAATTTAATCAACTCTCCCATGGGAAAAAGTTTCTCCCAGGAAAGCCTTATTTTCTAAGCATAAAAAAACTCAAGCTACCGTGGCTGTGTATTGACATTCAGTGTTGCCATAAATAAAACTATCCAAATTAGTCATAATAATGCCTCTGACTTGTAAAACCTCTTCCCACTAAATTACATAATGTAACTATGGCTGAATTAACAACGACCGCATAATATAATTTTTAAATTTATTTTTAATGCCATTATCTAAGGCTGACAAGTATACATGATATTATGTAGTGTTCATATAACTTATTGTAATACGAACTTGTGTGCATTAAAAAAAATCTCCTGCTTTTTCAACACACACTCCTCCTGCTTTCTCTTGACTAAAGGTTGACAGGTCTGGATTAGTTTACTAATTCACAACTAGCACCAGACTGAGCTCACTGGAATAAGTACACCTTAGCTAGAGCTGGCTGGTATACCATACACACTGTTCGGTATCGGTATCGGTATCATGTCAACACCAATTTACTGTACCAAGCAAATTTCAAAATACTGAAATTTCGGTATGGAAAAATGTTTCCCGCCGTTTAGTAAAGCACTAACAATATATCTGACGAATGCAAAAAATGGGTTGTGTATAAATCAGACGAGAGCCATGTGTATAGAATATTATTTTATTTAGATGAAATTAGCGGGTCAGCCTTAACTCAGGCATGCATTTAAAGCAGAGTATACCGAAAACACCGCTCAATATCGGTCTTGTGTCAATACTGAATAGCATACCGATAACGAGGTAAATCACCTCAAAAATACTGATACCGATACGAAATTGCAAATTTTAATACCACTCAGCTCCAACCTTAGTGTGACTGAATAATAATCACAACAACTGAAATATACTCTTCCAAAAAAGTAGGGGAACCTAAAATATTAATGTTAATATCAACTATTAGACCGAACATACGTCTTAACCACAGACATCCTAATAAAGAATGTTCAGGTCTGTTTATCAACACACTGAAACACATTTCATAGTTTGCACATGCATCACGCAGTTGCCCCGTACACATGCGTGGGGTGTCATTCTCGATTTTGACAATTTCTAGGAAGGTCCATTAATCACTTTGGAACATTATTTCTGTCAATCTGTTTCATTCTGTTGATCATGCACTTGTTATTATTGTGTTTTTTATTGTTTGAATTTGCGATTTACTGATAAAAAAACATCAACTTTCAAATTTCACTTCTGACCCCAATCGTCCTTCAAGATCTTTGGTGGTCATAAAACCTACTGTAATACAGAACTAACGGTTGTAATGTTTGCCCAATTAATTCACTATTATCATACAGCCATTCCCCACAGCTAATATACCTTACAAATTTGGCAATTGTAAATTCTTATTAAGAGTTCCCCTACTTTAAGAGTATATATATCTAACTGTCCTAGGGGGATATAATGGCACTAAAAATGTACTTGTCCTCAGCAATTTGTACTTGCCTGGGGTGAACGGATGAGTGTTAGGTTTCGACACCTGGATTTTCATCTCTGTAAAATGACCTTACCACTGGGGTAGCGCACATCTTTCTTCCTTATGCGAGTTGATGTCCACCAGATGACTACCCCGGACAGGAGATCGACAGCGGAGTCGACCAGACTGGATATAATGGAGACGGAACTTGACAGAGCTACTGCTATGGTTTTACCAACCATCAGAACCTAAAACACAAACAAACATTGAAAGCAATGACTATCATAAGTATACAAGACAGGGGGCAGGGTGGGGGAGTAAAACCTTTCATGTAAAATGACAAGTCAACCAGACTGGATATAATGGAGACGGAACTTGACAGAGCTACTGCTATGGTTTTACCAACCATCAGAATCTGAAACACAAACAGATATTGAAAGCAATGACTATCATTTATAGGGTATGAGATGGGGCCTTTTACCATGTATTTCCATTATTCTACCCTCAAAATTAGTTATAATCCATGTAAAAAATGTGTAGTGATTCGTTTGCAACTCTCTATAGCTCTTTGGCAGTTACACAAATATGAATAAATGTTGTTATCCACATTCGGACATTTTCATTTAATTTGGGCAAAAACCAGCCTGCTCTCTTACAAAAATGGGAACCTATGATGCTATTGCTAATCTGTATAATTTTCAAAACATGTAATATACTGTATATAACCAGACATTGGCCCATGCATGTCTTTGAATAAATTTCCTCCTTTCAAAGGCATTTAAGAAATTAGGCATTTATTCATAAATACCCTCCCCACCCCACAATATCACAATAAATAAAACTGAAAACTAAAGTTTGTATAAAAGGTCAAACCTCCTGTAAGAAAACTTTCACAAACGATTCAGGACAAATTTAACAACATAGAGTGATCACCAATGAGAAGGAAGAAAGGAAGGATTGTTTTATTTAATGACTCACTCAACACATTTTAATTATGGTTATACGGCATTAACGACCACTGCTACTGTACATGTACAAGTACAAAGAAAAAAGGGATTATGCCAATGTTGTTTTTTTATAGTTGTTTTGGTGGTGGGGGGGGGGGGTTAATTAACAAAAGAGATTTGAGTCAGACATGAGAAAGGTGACAAAGCACTTACAAAATTCGTAAAAACAAGAGATTTGAGTCAGACATGAGAAAGGTGACAAAGCACTTACAAAATTCGTAAAAAAAAAATAGATTTGAGTCAGACTTGAGTACGATGACAAAACACTTACAAAATTCATAACAATAGAGATTTTGAGTCAGTTTTGAGAAAGGCGACAAAACACTTACAAAATTCGTAAAAAAGAGATTTTTGAGCAAAAAACACTTACAAAATTCATAACAACAGAGATTTTGAGTCAGTATTGAGAAAGGTGACAAAACACTTACAAAATTCGTAAAAAAGAGATTTTTGAGCAAAAAACACTTACAAAATTCATAACAATAGAAATTTTGAGTCAGTTTTGAGAAAGGTGGCAAAACACTTACAAAATTCATAAGAAAGGAGATTTGCGCCAGTCTTGAGGCAATCCTCTTCTGGTGTAAGATGAACGCCTCAGTACGATGATCGACTTCCGTTCCTTGCTCTATGCTTTCAAACGCCGTGATCAGCTCACTCTGGGCTTTGTAATACGCTCTGAAACCAGGAGAAAATAATTACATAATAGGGTTAACCATCCCCAGTAGCATAGCGGTTAAGCCATCAGCCTTAAGGCTTGAATGTACTGGGTTTGCATCCCAATAGGGCCATTCAAAAATCATGTTAAAAAAAATTACCATATTTTATACCCCTTTGGTAAGGCAACTCACCCCTCTAAAATAACATAACACTTGTCAATACCACCCCCAATTTCTATGTCATAATGACATAAGTTCTGTTTGTTTGGTTTGGTAACAAATGTTAAATCGCTCAACTTGTTTGGATGACGTTCCTGTAAGGTTATAGTGTGCCAATCGATGACGTCATTTTGTGATGTCGATGTGTTACGTCCCACTTGGCGTTCTAGTGGGACGTATTACTTTGATACATATCAAGATATTTTTAACAATGTGCTGTCCTGGGCACACACACCAGCTATCTGGGCTGTCTGTCCAGGACAGTGGGTTAGTTGTTAGTTGTTAGTTGTTAGTGAAAGAGAAGAGGGTGTAGGGTGTATACTACCAAATCAAATCCCATCGACGACAATAGTAACATATGTGGCTAAAACTCCTATCTTCAGCATATCAGTCGACATAAACACCAAGGATACAAATACTACCACCCCTCATCCTTAAAGTGTATCAGAAAAAATTGGGGGTCAAGCTGCTCATTTCTGGGATAACAGATAGCGTCTATGACTACCCTAGTTCTGCACAAAATTTAGTACTTTTTTTTTTACAGGTTTTAATGTTTGGTTAATTTTGGTACTTTATTCTCCTGGTAAGCTTCTCCTCCTTGGGTTCTGTTTTCTTGGATGAGAATAACGATATTGGTATTTTCCATTTTATTTCATCTGAAATCAAAAAAAAAAAACAATAGTCCAAAAAACTATTCTTTTTACATGGCAAATAAGTTAAAATGACATGGGACACAAAATCTGGAAAACTCAACTAACTCAACTAACTCAATTGTTTTGTTTGATGACACCACTAGAGAACACTGATCTATTAACCATTTGCTGTTGGATGTAAAAACTTTTTTTTTAAATTTTTAACATATTTGTCTACAATTATTTAAAGTAGCCTTTATTAAAAATGAAAACATAACGTGTAATGTCATTTTTAATTAGTTGTTTGTTTTTCACCCGTGACACCATATAACTGAAATAAAAATGTGTCGAGTTTGTTTTTAAATAAAACGTTTCTTCCATCTTCCTTGTCTGATTTCAACTTTCTTTATTATAAACCAACCGTTAAGTAAATTTAACTTTGATCCATTCTGACAAAATTAATCTCTCCTTATAACTTCCAATAGTTGGGATGTAAAAATTAATGCTGTTCACAAAACCAAACTGATCAGTTGTCTCTGTCTGGCATGGCAGTTTCAAAGGAACACTGACCGATGTGAAAAATGCCCATAAATGTATGAGACAGAGGGGGAGGCCAGGGGGGATAACTCCCCCTAGTACTGGAGAAGATCCTCAAATTTGGGCAAAAGTTATAGAGATATTCAGTCAAAATGAGCTGGCCTGAAACCTTTTTAAGCCATTAATCATGCAACCAATTACACCTCAGGTGAGAACTCCGTCTGCCACTGGTTTAGGGGGAGAGTCCTGGAAGAGGGGTACCCTTCTCCCCAAATTTCGAAGTTCTCCAAAACCTCCAGTGGTTAGCGATGAATTTGTTTTAGTGGGGGGAGGGGACATATAATATCTTGGACTGTGCCATTAGTGTTTCACATGAAGACTGCCATACAATGCATGTTTGTGAAGTTTTTAGCAGTATCTATTAGGAGCCATTCCTATCATTTGCACTCTTCCCTAAATACTGTAGGTACCCTTTTAAAACGCTGCACCCCTTCCCTAGAAACTAAATCCTGCATTTGCTACTATCACTGACCTACATCTTGGCCCTAACAATGTATCAACAAATAATTTTTAACACCACAACTGGTATATCAAAGGCTGTGGTATGTGCTATCCTGTCTGTGGGATAGTGCATATAAAGGATCCCTTGTTACTAATGGAAAAATGTAGTGGGTTTACCAAATGTCTGACATTCAATAGCTGATGATTAATAAATCATCGTCCTCTAGTGGTGTCGTTAAACAAACAAACAAAATAAATTAAAACTTTAAAATATTTTTAAATAAGTAAATCTGTTTTTACCCGAGATGATGCTGTCCCTTTCCGGAGCCACCTGTGCCATGCAGACCATGCCATTCTGACAGGATGAGTGAGAGCAGCTGGGGTCGAGCCTCGTCCGGGAGGACGGTGCCAGACCGAGGAGAGAGTGCAGGTCATAACTTACGTGAGTACGCAGCTCAGTGGAACTCACGGTCACCTGTAAAACACAACAGTGAACAAATCAGCTGGTACTGAGTAGAGAGTGCAGGTCATAACTTATGTGAGTACGCAGCTCAGTGGAACTCACGGTCACCTGTAAAACACAACAGTGAACAAATCAGCTGGTACTGAGTAGAGAGTGCAGGTCATAACTTATGTGAGTACGCAGCTCAGTGGAACTCACGGTCACCTGTAAAACACAACAGTGAACAAATCAGCTGGTATTGAGTAGAGAGTGCAGGTCATAACTTATGTGAGTACTCAGCTCAGTGGAACTTACGATCACCTGTAAAACACAACAGTAAACAATTCAGCTAGATTTGAGTACAGAGTGCAGGTCATAAGTTATGGATGGCTGGATGGATGAAAGGATGATGGACAGGTGGATGGATGGATGGATGGATGGATGGATGGATGGATGGATGGATGGATGGATGGATGGATGGAAGGATGGATGGATGGACTGATGGATAGATGGGGGAATGTATTCATGGGTGGGTGGGTTAGAGTACAAATCATAACTTATGGATGGCTGGATGGCTGGCTGGCTGGATGGATAGATGGATGGCTGAATGGATGGATGGATGGATGTATGGATGTATAGATGGATGGATGTATAGATGGATGGATGGTTGGGATGGATGGATGGTTGGGTGGATGTATAGATGGATGGATGGATGGATGTATGTATGTATGGATGGATGTATAGATGGATGGATGGTTGGGATGGATGGATGGTTGGGTGGATGTATAGATGGATGGATGGATGGATGGATGGATGGATGGATGGATGGATGAATTAATGGATGGATGGAATGAATGAATGTTTAACGACACCCCAGCACAAAAATACACATTGGCTATTGGGTGTAACAAATGGTAAGTATATGAATGATGGATGGATGTATAGATGGATGGATTTATGTATAGACTGATGGATGGATATAGGGTGTATACTACCAAATCAAATCCCATAGATGACAATAGTAACATATGTGGCTAAAACACCTACCTTCAGTGTATCAATCGACATAAACGCCATGGATATGAATACTACCACCCTTTACCCTTAAAGTGAATCAGAAACAATTGGGGGTCAATACTCATTTCTGAGATAACGTGTAGCAACTATGACTACACTAGTTCCGCACAAAATTCGAGGATGTATGGATATAAAGATGGATGGATGGATGGAAGGAAAAATGGATGAATGGATGGATGAATGTATGAATGAGAAGGATGGATGGATGGATGGATGGATGGATGGATGGATGGATGGATGGATGGATGGATGGATGGATGGATGGATGGATGGATGGATGGATGTATAGATGGATGTATAAGATGGATGGATGAATGCATAGATGGATGGATGGACGGACGGATGATGGATAGATAGATGTATAGATGGATATATAGATGGATGGACGGATGAATGTCAATAGCTGGCTGGTTTTGTCTACTGGGACAAGCACACTGAACAGAACCTACAACTGAAGTAAGAAATTATGAACCTCACAACCGCTTGTGCTGCTAAGCTTAGTATACTAAAAGTTTGTTTGCTCTGTTTAACGACGCATTGATTAATTAATCATCGGCTATTGGATGTCAAACATTTGGTCATTCTGACTCATAGACATCAGAGGAAACCAGCTACTTTTTTCCTAATGCAGCAAGGGATCTTTTATATGCACATACCACGGCTTTTGTGCAGTTGTGGTGCACTGGTTGGAACAAGAAAAAAACAATCAGCTGAATGAATCCACCGAGGTGGTTCGATCCTGCAATGCAAGCACCTCGAGTGAGCACTCAACTGACAAAGCTAAATCCTGCCCCCTACACTAAAAGATTTGGGTCGGGATGTAGCCCAATGGTAAAGCGTTCGCTTGATGTGCAGTCGGACTAGGATCGATCCCCGTCGGTGGGCCCATTGGGCTATTTCTCGTCCCAGCCAGTGCTCCACAACTGGTGTAACAAAGGCCATGGTGTGTACTATCCTGTCTTTGGGATGGTGAATATAAAAGATCCCTTGCTGCTAATCGAAAAGAGTAGCCCATGAAGTGGCGACAGCGGGTTTTCTCTCTCAATATCTGTGTGGTCCTTAACCATATGTCTGACACCATATAACCGTAAATAAAATGTGTTGAGTCTGTCGTTAAATAAAACATTTCCTTCCTTCCTTCCTTCTAAAAGATTTGGCCCATGACCAAGATGAAATGACTGAAATCTTACTCCATTCCCACTGAGGGTATCTCTGCTGGGCTTCTTATGCGTCAGACTCAGACAGGATCTGGAGTGTAGCTTATCCTTGTGTGACACGAATGACTCATGTTCGCTGTGTCTGTCGGAAATGTCCGAATCGGTCTTTGTATTGTCATCCATGGCAACAGTTCACAATAGCTGCAATAGAAAAAGTCTCTGAATAGAATAACTTTCAATATTATACATATTCAGTGTTCTGAAAATTTCAAGAATGATCGTTTTGTTGGCATTTCGTTCACACATATCCCATTTTGCGTACCCTATTAATTGTTTTCGTATTAAGTTGAGAATATCATTTATATATACATTGTAACAGGTGGCACACAAAGGAAGAATTGCTTACCTGAATTTACTTCTGCAAAACCGAAAAATAAGTTACGGACATTTAATAATTTTCTCACAGGCTCATTATTTAATAGTAAATCTGTTAACGGTTTAGTGATTAAGCCATTGTGCTGGAAGGTACTGGCGGTGTCCTCCCATTTTGCCTACAACCCACTTTGCCTACACTCAGTTTGCTTACAACCCAACTTGCCTACACTCAGTATGAAAAGGTGCCATCCCCAGTTAAAAGTGGAGCATTCCATGTATGGTCCCTATGTATAAAAACGATTAACATTACACAACAAAAACAATTAAACTATAAAATGACCTCACAAATATTAAACAAATATTACGTACAAAGTTTAACTTTAATCCTATATCAAAGAATCATGAAGGCCATTTCACTTTGATCACATATTAAAGATCACAGTATGGGATCATTGGACTAATACTAATCACCATAAAGAGCATGAAATCACCTTTGAGCAACTAAGCCCGATTACATTACTTATGTTCATTATAATCTTTATTGTTTATGTAATACAATATTTTTATATTGGTTTGAGAGGTAAAAGAATATAAATACCTTTGTCTTACTTTTACCGTACTAAACTAAATAAATTTAATACAAGCAAAAAACAGCTAACTCAAAAGGCAACAAAAGCAACGTACATGTACTTTATTCTGTCTAAATCTAAAGACAATAACTTTTCAGTAGAAAGTAAAGTTTGTTTTATTTAACGATGCCACTAGAGCACATTGATTTTTTATCTTATCATCGGCTATTGGACGTCAAACATATGGTCATTTTGACACTGTTTTAAAGAGGAAACCCGCTGTCGCCACATAGGCTACTCTTTTTTCGACAGGCAGCAAGGGATCTTTTATTTGCGCTTCCCACAGGCAGGATAGCACAAACCATGGCCTTTGTTGAACCAGTTATGGATCACTGGTCGGTGCAAGTGGTTTACACCTACCCATTGAGCCTTGCGGAGCACTCACTCAGGGTTTGGAGTCGGTATCTGGATTAAAAATCCCATGCCTCGACTGGGATCCGAACCCAATACCTACCAGCCTGTAGACCGATGGCCTGCCACGATGCCGGTCTTTTCAGTAGAATGCAAATTAAAACTATCTGACTCCATTGTACTCCCGATTCTCTTATACGGATGCGAAATATGGGGTTAAGAAAACATCAATATCATTGAAAATATTCATATAAAATTCTTAAGACGCACCCTACCAGTAAAAAAAAGGAACCCCGCCATTCATGTTAACATTATATGGAGAACTAGGAAGAAGACCCCTTAAATTAATTATTCAACAAAGAATTACAAGTTATGGGGCCCGTATCGTATCTGGTAAATAAACAAAATCATCGTTCTTACTACATGAATTAATGTTACAGAACTCTTCTGAAAATCGATATAGTTATAAATGGATAAAAATGGTCGAAGATATATTTAACAAGCTAGGAAACAAGTACTGGGTGCATCTCCCTATATCCACTCTTATACAAAGCATGTTTTAATGATGCAATGTGTAGGTGTAAGGCCACTACACCGACCTTTCTCTCATTAACCACTAACAAAATTAACTAACCCGCAGTCATGGACAAAATTCCTAGGTAGCTGAGGTATGTGTCCAGGTTAGAAGGCTAAAACCGTAATTAAAAATACATAATTAAAAACGTTCTACAAAATGAAAACAATAAAATCATAGGTGATATTTTACCTTTTAATATTACAGTATATAACTGTTATGTCTATTCTGGTACTAACATAATTAAAGGGGAGGAAGTTAGCTCAGTCAGTAGAGTGACAGGCCATGCAATGAGACAAAGGCTAAACAACAACTCAACAAACCGGCTCAAGCGCAGCAGTTTTGTGCATGAATACAGAAGGCTTCTCAGACAACACAGAACCGCCTTACCCAGTGGAACACTCTCCTTTAACCCGAAGGACACAGCTAAATCATGGGCCATAGCGACACCAGACATCCAAGTTAAAAAAAACTATCCCAAGTCTCACCTCAGGTGATGAGCAGGACAACCTTGTAAAGAGATCTCTTGCCCTTGCAACAATAGCTGAGAAATACCCATCAGAAGCATGGATACATGTGTACACAGATGGATCAGCAACCAGTGCAGTGTCCAATGGAGGTGCTGGAATCCACATAGAATTTCCATGTGGCGATAACCTTGACACAAGTGTAGCCACTGGATTGCACCAACTATTGAGCAGAGACTAAGCGCTCATCCAAGCTGCCTCCATCATTCAGCACTGTACAGATGCCTGCCAGCAAGTTGTATTCCTCACTGATGCACTATCTGTCTTGGAAGCCATCGAAACTGACAAACTTCCAAACCTGTCCACAAAGCTCCAACAAGTCACCAAAAACCGACAGGTGGTCCTTCAATGGATACCAGCCCATTGTGGTATCCTAGGAAATGAGAAAACGGACACGTTGGCAAAAAAAGGAGCAAGCAAAGAACAGAAGTGCAACAACATCGAATTCCAAGAGAAAAAAAACATCATAAAAGCAAACATGAGATCACCAAAAAACAAAGACAAAGACAGCTACCATCTCCTAACTAGACAGCAGCAGGTCACACTCTTTCGTCTCCGCACTGGACATAACAGGCTGAACTCACACATGCACAGGAATTTCCGCCTTGCCTCCTCGCCAATATGCACATGTGGTCAAGAAGACAGACAACATAGCACATCCTCCAGAGATGTCAGCAGCAGCAGAAGACCAGGGAGGAGATCTGGCCTCACTAAGAATCTCTTGCTAACAAGCTCTATGGCAACAAGAAGGACATAAAGAGGACGATGCTCTTCATTGTACGATCAAATTTAGAAGTGTAGTCAGCAAATGCAAAGAAGAAGTAGAGTGGTCGTCTGAGGTGCTTGCACCATAGGATCAAATCATCTCAGTGGACTCATTCTCCCATTGAGATTTTTGCCATTCCAGCCCATGCACAACTGGTATATCAAATATAACAGAAAAATATCAACCTCCACTGAGGGGGATTCGAACCACACTCTCAGCACAAGAGTCCAGCACTCTACCAACTAAGCTAATAGGGAAATTCCCACTAGCTACAGTAGGAGCACTTTATCTAAATACTACTACATATCAAAGGTTATGGTATGTGCTGTCCTGTCTATGGGAAAGTATATATAAAAGTGCCCTTTCTACCAATGGGAAAACATTTGTGGGTTTCCTCTTTAAGACTATATTTCAGAATTACCAAATGTTTGACATCCAAAGTCCATGATCAATGAACTCTAGTAGTGTCCTTAAACAAAACAAACTTTAAACTTTAGTTGCTAATTAATTTTCAATTGACTAGAAATGTCACTAATAAAAATTTTGAAAACAAAATGCTCCCTAAATAGTCGATGATTAATAAATCAATGTGCTCTAGTGGTGCCGTTAAACAAAACTTTAACAATTAAAACTACATTGTACATGCACATGCCACTCATTGACCAAATAACCATCAGTACAAGTTACAGTTTTCCAGTACAAGATGTTTGTTAAGTTTGAAAGAGTACACCCAGGAAATATTTTAGGGAGGCACATTCATAAATCAACTCCCTGAAAAAATAACTTGAATGAAAATTGCAAATAACTTGTTTTTTTGTTTTTTTTAGGGGTAACAAGGCCAGTGCTTATAAAATATTTAGAGTCCAGACTCAGTATCTAATGACCTTACACTCATACAATTTGCATGGCGTTGCCATGACGTTCACGTCTCGGACTCTATTAGAGTCTCAAGTCTAGACTTAAAAGGTTTTATAAGCACCAGAGCAGGTCCTCCTAGTCCCCTCCTTTGAATCCACCATTGGTTTGTACGACTGAGTGCACAATGTATGTAGATTCCATAATAATATTAAAGCAGAGTTATTTATTTAAACTTATCAACATGATTATATCCAAGGAAACCGGCTTCAGTGGCGTCGTGGTTAGGCCATCGGTTTACAGGCTGGTAGGTACTGGGTTTAGATCCCAGTCAAGGCATGGGATTCTTAATCCAGATACCGACTCCAAACCCTGAGTGAGTGCTCCGCAAGGCTCAATGGATAGGTGTAAATCACTTGCACTGACCAGTGATCCATAACTGGTTCAACAAAGGCCATGGTTTGTGCTATCCTGCCTATGGGAAGTGCAAATAAAAGATCCCTTGCTGCTAATTGGAAAGAGTAGCCCATGTAGTGACGACAGCAGGTTTCCTCTCAAAATCTGTGTGGTCCTTAACCATATGTCTGATGCCATATAACCGTAAATAAAATGTGTTGAGTGCGTCGTTAAATAAAACATTTCTTTCTTTATTTTATATCCAAGGACAGATTAAAAGCTGACATGGTATTTTATGACAAATACTAACACCTACAGGTATATTTTTTCATAGAGTTATAATACTTTAAATAAATGTGTGGTGATCTGTAAAACCAAAATGCATAGTTAAATATTTTACCCTAAAAAATGAAGTAGACTTCAGGAATAGTCTGGCACATGTCAACCACATTTGAATTTGAAAACTGGCATCATTCATACATGTATCTGTAAAAAAACAAGCAGAAATAATATAATTATAATTTATAAGACGTTCTGCATATCGTATGTGGTCATACTGTATGCGGTCTAGCCAGTGTGGGGTAGCTCAAGTCGCTTAATTATTAGCAGTTGTGAGAAGTTGATTTGCCATAATATTTTGGATCTAATCATATTTAAAAATTACACAAAAGATGTCAAGACACTGACCTTTTTAGTGTAATTTAGCTTACTTACTGTGTTACACCTTGTCGGTTTGTTGTTTTATTGACTGTAAATCAATGCATGTCACGCTGTTTGCATTTTCAACCATTCTCAGCAAAGTTCATTTCAGTAACATGATGATGACATATTACATGTAGTTAACAATGATGCAACATGCCATAGTCTATGGTTTCGAATACAGACCTAAACCAATGCATTGCATTTAGAAATCAGGTATCATTTTGTATTCAACAACTGACTGTGGGAAAAAAACTAATCTTGTTCAAATTGCACAATATATATATTTTTTTTTTACAAGCAGCTTTTGTTCCTCACCTTATATTTGACAGTAAATTGCAGATAAATTCACAAAATTGACAGGAGTGATAATTAATATAAATCGTAAAAGAATTTCTAAAGTTTGCTTTGAAAAAAAATCACTCTATAAAGTTCTGTAATAATTTGTCTAATTTTCTGATTACTTTCTACAACTGCTTCTCAATAATGAATATCTGCTTCCAAGTTCCATATTAAAATTTGAGACGTAAAAATTGCTTCTCACTCAAAAAAAAATGTAGAGACTCGTAATTAAGTCAGAATATCAGTCTCCTAAATTAGATCACAGATTCCAAACAATATGCTAACGTACCGTTGAACGAATATTTCTCTTTTAAACTAGGATCTGCGACTTTAGGGACAGATCGGAAGGGGGGGGAGGGGGTAAAATCCATGTTCGGATTGCTTTTCAGGTAAAACATCGGTCCATCGAAGGTCAATGTTTCTTACAATTCGAAACAAGGGGGAGGGGGTAAACGCCATGTTCTGATTGCTTTTCAGGCAATAACATAGGTATTTTGGGGGCTATTTTTTGCGGCGGGGCTCTCTACAATTGTCATCTACTGCATCAATATAAGTCATCTTGTAGTACACATTATATCAATGTTTTTATGTTAGGATTAGGGGGGGAGGAGGGGGGTCAAACCCAATCCTAACATTGTTAGGATTATGAAAACCATTGACATTTATGGACCGTCCCTTAATGGATTCTTTTTGTTTTTTCTTTTTAAATTAATGAGGACAACCTGATCACGTTTCAAAGTCAACTCATCAAAAGGCAACCTTGGTTAAACGACAAATTTTGTAGATTTGAATACTTAGAACATAATGCTTGATACCTCAATATTTGTAGCATGCAATTTGAACATTCGGGTGCATGTTCAAAGATTTAGTTACCATGAACGCTAAAAACATCCAGCCTGTTATTTTGTTTTCCAGTTTAATAACAGGAACTGGTATAGAGTTATCTTCCGTAGTTAAATAAAAACAAAAAATGAACTGTAAACCGAAAAGTATATAAAAGAAGCGTCCTTTGATGATTGTTATCCCGTTATCTAATTAAGAAGAAGAAGAAGAAGAAGAAGAAGAAATAATACTAATAAATAAATACAAAGAAAGAAAAGTTTTATTTAACAAAGCACAACAAATTTTTAACTACAGAGATAATAACAGGCAGAGGAAACCCGCTGCCGTCAATACATGGGCCAATCGACAGGGATCCTAGACAGACCTCGCATTACAGCTGGACTAACCTACCCCCCCCCCCCCCACCCCCACACACACACACATGTGCAGTTAGAGTGGAAGGGGGCACTACCCTCAACTCTATGCATTGTACGTTTTATAACTGATGACATTTTAATGGTTTCAAGAAGATTTCATACTTGGCTTTAAGTGAAAAGACAAGGACTGGAATGTGGAGTTGCAGACCTGTGTGTGTGTGGGGGGGGGGGGGGGGGCGTTTATAGCCCACAACTCTCGAAAACGAACATTCGTGAAAGTTGAAAACGTAAATGATGGTACCTCTCTCAGGGGCGGCACAGTAAAACAAATAGCGGTACGGCTCGAGGTTGCCAGAGTCTAAATTCACCTGTGAAGGATATTTTCACAGATAGGGCCTACAACAAATATAATCCACAAAACAAGTAAAGTGGAACGGCAAAACCGTACCTTTTTCAAAAATGGTACGGATACGGCCGCACCGGCTGTAGAGCCTACCGTCTGCGTCGCCCCTACTCACTGTTGTAATCTTTTATTTTTCAAGTAATGGACTTGTGTCCGAGGGAATACATTAATACACCTGAGCGAAGGAAGGTGCCAAACAGCAGGGGTGGGGCACATACACACACATACGCATACACATACGCATACGCATACGCATACGCACATACCACGCACACACACATCAATACATATATGCATACATAGGCTACATCAATACATACATACATCAATACATACATACATACATACATACATACATACATACATCCTTTTTATGGAAGCTTCGATAGCTCAGAGCGTATCATGGTTAGCCTTGCAATTTGCGGGCGAATCGGTGCCACAGGTTCGAGTCCCAGCAACGGCATGGGACACTTTGTGAGGCCAGAAAGGATTTAATTATCCCCTGCGCCAGTGCGTTAATTTCTATGTATGTAATAGTCAACCTCGACATACATACAATATATAGATATTCATACATCAATACATACTAGCCAGTGACAGGTCTGCCCACTGTTTCATGCACGTAAGCGGGATCGACCGCGTAGTTTGTAGACCCATGCATATAGTTGAGTTAAAGAGCATCCCTTTTTTATGGATGCCTCAATAGCTCAAAAGGTATCGTGGCAAGTCTGCAAGTTGCGGGCGATTCGGTGCCATAGGTTCAATTCCCAGCAACGGCATGGGACAATTAGATATTCATACATCAATACATACTAGCCAGTTCCAGGTCTGCCCACTCTGTGTCATGCACGTAAGCGGGATCGACCGCGTAGATTATAGGCCCCATGCATGTGGTTGAGTTAAACATCATCCTTTTATGGATGTCTGGATAGCTCAGAACGCATCGTGGTTAGTCTGCAATTTGTGGGCGATTCGGTGCCACAAGTTCGTGTCTTAGCAACGGCATGAGAAAATTTGTGAGGCCAGAAATAATTTAATTATCCCCTGCGCCAGTGCGTTAATATCTATAATATAATATGTAACAGTCAACCTCGACATACATACAATATATAGTTATTCATACATCCATCCATACATACATAACCAGGGTGCAAAATACATATAAATACATGTATAATAGTGATTTCCCTAGAAATTTGGCAAGGCATGGTAGACCAAACACTTTTGGGGCATTTTTACCATTTTCGGGGCACTTGTTTTTTATTTAAAATACACAAAAATTTATTGAAATAAACATTAATGTAATTTATGTGCTTGCTTTAATAAATGAATGGCAAAAGATATAAAAGGCATATTTTATTAATTAGTAATACCTTTTTGGGTGTTTTATAAAGGCAATTTTAGAATTAATTAGTGAAAAAGGCTTGTTCAATCTCAGGGCAGCATGGTGCTGATTAAGGCAAGATGGTGCTAGACTACTGAGGCATGGTGCTCCACCATGCTAAAACAAGCTAGGGAAAACACTATATAAATATATAAAGACCATCGCTGCTGCTACAAAGTGGGGAGCACATGCCCCCTTGCCTCCCCCCCCTCCCCCGCTTCCTACGCCAGTGATACATGCGCATCCGACGCACCGCACTTGGATATGGGCCTGAGGTGTAAACCTACGTCAAAAAAGAAAGAAAAAAATATATTATGTGCTGAGAACGAGAGAGAAAGAAAACAAAAACTTAAAAGAAGAACACAAAGAGAATAAAAGGACATATTATTATAAACTTTAAGTGATAAAGCGCTCGTCTGCTGCGCGGTCGGTCTAAGATCCATAGGCGTATGGGATCCTTTATTTGAAGGGAGGCAGGCTGGGGTTTTGCCCCCGAATTAAACGAAAATGCCCGAATCTGGATAACAACATATTTTCATATTAGCATTACTACCAAACAGCTATAATAGGTTTGCAAACGAATCACTACACATTTTTACATATATTAGGCTACAACTAATTTTGCGGGTAGCTTAAATAATTATCAGGTAAGCACATTTTGCCCGAATATCTCTATCGTTTTTGCCAAAATTGGATAATTTGCTCCAACACTAGAGGGGTAGTTGCACCCTGTGCGCCCCCCCCCCCCCCTCCCCGTTTCATACGCTAGAATCGACCATTGGCTTATTTCTCATTCCCGGCGAGCCAGTTTTCCACAACTACTATAACAAAGACCATGCATGGTATGTACTATCCTGCCTGTGAGGTGGTGCATATATATATATATATATATATATATATATATATATATATATAAAGATCCATTGCCACTAATCGAACGAGTAGCCCATTGCATGGCAGCGGGTTTCCTCTCTCATTATCATGATCTTTAACCATATAAAGGCTATATGTCCGATGCCATAGCAGGGCCGTAGCTAGGATTTTTTGTTTGGGGTGGGGGGGGGGGGGGCAACTGAGTAGTTAATAGTCTAAAACTCCCTTTCTCTAAGTTTCTATAATGCCCCCCTGCTAGCTACGGCCCTGCATATAATTCAATCTGATTAAAAACTCTACTGGTCTTAACCAGTAGATCTAACAGCATTGCGTGGACTCCCATGTCCAGGTGACATTTCATCTATAAATAACAATTTATGGGAATGGGAATAGGAACTCTATTTACGTGCCCATATCCAAAGAAGGTTCAGGTACACCGACCACGGATCCAGCCTCTGACATAGCTAGTGGGTGGTTCCGGGACAGGGGGAATAACAATTTAAATATCGACCAATTACACATAGCCTTTTATAGCGTTATTCGGGAGCATACAAATTCTAAATTCTAAAAATATCGGGCGAGACTATTTATGCAATAGGCGAACTTGATGGTCTATTTGAACATTGAAAAAACAGGGGGAAAAGTGTAGTAATAAACTCTGGATTGTATACTAGTATAAACAGATTTTATGGCTATACCATCACGGGGTTTTTTCCGTCTTGAAACGAATTTTATATAAAATTTTATAATGAAATTAGCTTCCAGCATACTTCGTAATTCACCCGAATCATTTCGTATACCCTCTGCATAATCCCGAAAGTTTTCAAATTCTTTTCAAATACTGGCATGATTTTGCAAGTAAGGTTTTGATTGGTCGAATAAAAGGTCAACTGGACATGAGCTTCAACGGGCTGCTGTTAGATCCACGTGTAATAGTGGAGCTCATTTTAATATTATTGCATAATTATAATTTAACCGTAATAAAAATGTGTTGTACATCTTTAAATAAAACATTCCTTCTTTGGAGGCTTCCTTCGTTGAAATAATAATAAGCCTACATTTCATTTATAATTATTTTCGTGTTTATATCCAATAAAGGTTCAAGCACGGTGTCCTGGGCACACACAACTATCTGGACTATCCAACAGTCCGAGCTTATAAAACTTTAGAGTCCAGACTCAATCTCTAATGACGTCACACGCATACAATTTGTATGGCGTTGTCATGACATTAGTGTCTCAGTTTCTATTAGAGTCTCGAATCTGGAATCTTAAAGTTTTATAAGCACCAGCCCAGCAGTACTGTCAGTGTGGGTTATTGGTTAGTAACTGTTGGTGGTGGTTATTGAGAGAAAAGTCGGAGAAGTAGCTGCACACATACCCACTGAATCGTGAAACTCGCTCTGGGTGGGAGCCGGTGCCGGGAATCGAACCCAATACTCAGCCTTAAGTCCCAAATGGCCTAACCGCTACACTATCCAGGCTGGTATAATAATACAAATCGTTTTCCGTATTTAAACAAATTGTAAATTTAACTATTCTATTATCATCGTAAGTACGCATGCGCGATTGGGACCACGTGAATCTTGCAGCAGACAGCAAGCATGTCGTGGTTGTTCGGGATCAAGCAAGATCCACCGGCGTCACCTCCTCAGTTCCCTTTGACCCCCTCCACCACCGCCTCCTGGGGGCGGTGACAAAGATGGGGATGGCAAAGGATCGTCCAAAATGGATGCATACCGGTTTGATTCGGCTGCTCTTGAAAGGGCAGCAAAAGCTGCAAAAGATTTAGAATCTTCAAGTAGGAACCACTTTTTGAACTCAATCGAGTCAATGTCATTAGGCCTGTTTCATCATTATTCGTTCTTATTGCACTGACTGTCATTATTTACTTTTAATTAACTGCATGGAGACATTTAACAACTGTATTTAGATAATTTGATGTGCAATGTCGATGACGGTTCTAAAGAAAAAACTTTGAAATATATAGCCTATATTTTTTTTAATGTTTTTAAATTTATAATTTAATTATTTTTTTTTATTAAAGTTTACCAAAATCAGGCCTCAAATTTAAAGTTTTACAAGTGTTTTTGCAGGAAAGTGCGGGAGGAGAGAGAGTGCTGTGGTGAGCAAAACTTTTAAGTGGGGGGGGGGGGGATTTTTGGCTTGGGGAATATTGATATTTTATATATCTTAGGTGTGTAATAATAAATTTAATGATAGGAGTGGGTTTTTTATTTTCCACCCAAGAACATAGGCCTATATGATAACAGTGCAACTCCTGCTGGTTGTTTAACCCCAATCAGTGCCTGTATTAGCCCGAGTACTCTGACTGTAAGAGAGCTAGACGGACATTTGGACATAAACACGCTCTCGTTACAGTCAGAGACCAACCTATGTCTTTTTTTGGCAATTCCTGACTACCAAACGGTAGGCAACGAGTCCCGCTCTAATACCACAACAATCCTATGTTTGACGTCAAATACCTTTACATCAATCATTTTCGAGTTAAGTGATACAAAAAAATCCACATATTAATCACTAATACACATACTATAGAAAGAAACCTGACAGCACCCACATTCAGCTACGCTTCGTGACACTCCGTCGCAACAATTGCAAAGCTTGGCGATCTATTTCGAGACGTAGACCACGTGATCGCGCACTGGGCGATTCCGCTTTGTGCAGCAGTTACAGGGGCCGTCTCATATCAAGCGAAGTTACAACATGGAAGAGTTGGCTAATGCCGTTTTGGATGAATTTGGATTTCATTACGTCATTAAACCAAAACAAATTACACATTATTGATTCCATTTTGAATTTAGGATACATTTGGGGTGTTATCGACAGGATACGGCAAAAGTATGTGCTACGTACTGCCTCTTATGAGACGACCCCTTAACTGCTGCACAAGGCGGAATCGCCCAGTCTCGAAATAGATCGCCGAGCTTTGTAATTGTTGCGACGGAGTGTCACGAAGCGTAGCTGAATGTGGGTGCTGTCAGGTTTCTTTCTATAGTATGTGTATTAGTGATTAATATGTGGATTTTTTTGTATCACTTAACTCGAAAATGATTGATGTAAAGGTATTTGACGTCAAACATAGGATTGTTGTGGTATTAGAGCGGGACTCGTTGCCTACCGTTTGGTAGTCAGGAATTGCCAAAAAAAGACATAGGTTGGTCTCTGACTGTAATGAGAGCGTGTTTATGTCCAAATGTCCGTCTAGCTCTCTTACAGTCAGAGTACTCGGGCTATGCCTGTATATGTGATATATCCTTGGTGTGCGATTTTGAGGAGAGTCCGGGAGCCTGAGGCTCACAAAAATCATATAGGACTCTAGCTTAGCTTTGTACAAATGACATTGATTCTTCGAAATGATGCAGTCAACATGTATCTAAAAATCCTGGTAAACCACGCTCCACATTCTTGAATAGCAATATTTTCCATGGTTTCATGCAAAACATTTAGTGTATCTTCTGTTCTACTGGAGACACATGGCAGGGCTCACTGGGTTGGTGGCAGGCTTTAAAGATTTGCAAACAAGGAGTCCTTATGACACTTAAATTTTTTAAAGCAAAATCGCACATTGATCCTTGAGTTATTATTACTGTAAACTGGGATTATTTATGTTTGTCCTATTTAAAATGTCTTTTTGTCAGTATACATTATATTCTCAACTTGATTCCTTGAGTTTATGAGGTGAGTGATTTATTACTTGCCTGATACTTTCAAACATTCATGAAGTCCTGCCTTGTAGAGCTGGGCGGTATTGAAATTTGAGGTTCGGTATCGATATCAGTATTTTTTTGGTGATTTACCTCGGTATTGGTACAGTATTCGGTATTGACATGATTCCGATATTGAGCGCTATTTTTTCGGTATACTCTGCTTTAAATGCATGCCTGTGTTATGGCTTGCCCACTAATTTCATCTAAATACAATTGAATACAGTTCTGATTTATACCAACCTATTTTGCATTCGTCGGATATATTATTAGTGCTTTCCGGGAAATATTTTTAAATACTGAACTTTCAGTATTTTGAAATTTGCTCGGTACGGTCAATCAGTATTGACATAATACCGACACTGAACGGTATATACCGCCCAGCTCTACTGCCTTCTACTATAACAATGTTTGTCATGTTTCAGAATTTTCAAAAGATGCCCTGGAGTTGACGAAGCAGCAGGAGCTCTCCACACAGCTTGACCACCAGAAAAAAATCAAAGTATGTTAGACGGGGCTTCTAGAATTTTTATAAAATCCACTAGCCATGGCATCAGCGATTCTAAATATTTACTAGTCATGATTAAAAATTCATTAACCCTACTTTAAGTTAATATAATTTTACTAAATACTAGTAAAAATCATATATGACACAGAGAGAGAGCGAGAGCGAGCTTAAAAATACTAACATTGACTGATAAGGGTGGGGATCAGGATATTCATATTTAAAAATATACTTAACTGCAACATTTGACAAAAAAATAATATTACTAGCCGTCGGGCATTAAATATCACTAGCCATGCGAGTTGGCTACCATAATCTAGAAGCCCTTATGTTAAAGATTGTTTTGTTTAACAACACCACTAAAGCACACTGATTTATTCATCATCGGCTATTGGATGTCAAACATACTTTAGTGACTCCCAATATCCAGTGTGTATTTTTGTGCTGGGGTGTCGTTAAACATTCATTCAATCATTCAGTCTTCAGAGAAACCTGCTATGTACATTTTTCCATTAGCAGCAAGATTATCTTAAATTATATGTATTTTCACAGAGACAAGACAGTAGATACCATGTTCTTAAGCTTGTTTCTGCGGAGTATTCCCTTATTAAATATAAAAATGTGATTTAATTTAAGGAGTATTTTACTGACCAATTCACTAAATGTTGTACCCACTTTATATAAAAATTAGTAAATGGTTAATTTGGCAGGGGACTACATAGGTTTCTATGCTGTCCGTCTGTCTGTTCCACATATTGTTTTCCCTGGAATTTTAATTTTCTTATATTTTTTTGCAATGCTACAAGATATTGAGCTGGAATTTTGTGTACAGAGCTTTTATCATGTACCGTTAAAGATCCAGTTTGATTTTCATAGGGATTTGTCTATTTTTTGACAGTTATAGCCAGATCATGGTCGACTTTCGTGGGAATTTATTCAAGGAACATAACTGTCAAATATGGAATTTATCAATGTTTTACCGTTATGGCCCTTGAACTTTGGACATTTGAGCCTGATAGGGGACATGTATTGCTATAGCATTAGTCTTAGAAAGCTTGTTAGTCCCCTACCGGTCCAATCGGAGGGGACTGTATGTTTCATCTCTGTCTGTCTGTCCGTCCATCTGTCCCACATATGTTTTCCGAATGTTTTTTGCAGAAGGCTTTGAAATATTTAGCTGAAATATTTTGTATAGCTTTATCATGTACTGTTACAGATCAAGTTTGATTTTCATGGCGATTTACCCATTTTTGACCGGAATTATGGCCCTTGAATTTAGGCAATGTCCGAATTTGTTTTGGGGACTGTTTTTTGCAGAAGACCTTGAGATATTAACCTGAAATTTTGTGTATAGCTTTATCAAGTGCTGTTACAGAATTTAGGAGATATGAAGTTGTTTGGGGGGTAAAGTAGGGTTATTTGCTTTAGCAGTAGTCTCAGAAAGCTTGTTTTACTTTGTAGGAATATGAAGCTCAACTTGAGCAGCTGAAAGTAGAGCAGATCCGAGTGGCTCAGGACGAGAAGAGGAAAACACTGGCCGAGGAGACGAAACAGCATCAGCAGAGAGCTCAGTATCAGGACCAGTTGTCTAGAAAACGCTACGATGATCAGCTGGCTCAGCAGGTCTCAAATTTTACTTTATTTATGTATTTTTTTATACACCCGTTTTTGATGGGTCGTATTATAGTACGACATTGTCCATCCATCTGTATTCCGAAGCCAGGGCAAGCTCTGGGTGAGCAGAAAAATTCACAAAATCATTTATTTAAACTTCAAAAATTGCAAAAACCCAGTTATTTTCTAATAAAATAACAATTATTACATAAAATTTATTCGCCAAATTAAAATAAAATTCACCAATTGTTTTTAAAATTTGCAATTGGGGAATTTGGCGAGTGCCAAAGCTAGCCTTGCGAGCATATTTTTCTTATCAATTTCATATAGGATCATCTAACCTTGCATGCAAGTACAACATAGGATTGCTGTCTGTTGTGTACCATTTAACTAGGTCACCATAACCTACTTTTTGACTGTTATGGTGATTTACCTATTTTTAACAGAGTTATGGTCTTTGAACTTAGGACATACAAAAATTATAGTAGGGGACATTTATTGCTTTAGCGGTGTTCTCAGAATTCTTGTTTTACTTAACAAATGTTTGATATGGCAACAGTGTAACATTAGAAAAAAACCCAATTATTTGACGATTGATGTTTTCATGTATTTACTAACATAGGGTTCACGTGCAGTGTTTCTCCCAAAAAGAAATTTTTGTGTATGGCACTCTGGAATTGAATATTTACAATATGTGTGCTGAATGCAACTGCAGTTGACAGGGGGTATGGGGGCCTTCCCCAGAAAGAAAATAGGTTAGGTTTAGGGTTAAGGTTAAGAAAATAATACAGTAACGATAAGAGTCATTAATTTAAATTTTAAAAATCTGCCAAAAAATTTGGGTATGGTGCCATACTTGTTTTACCCTCTGGTAAAAATCCCGACATGGGTCATGGAAAACCATGGAAACTGCATACCATTTTCCAACCATAGAAAGAAAAAATGTTCTATTTAATGACGCACTCAACACATTATTTTACGGTTATATGGCATCAGACATATGGTTACGGACCACACAGATTTTGAGAGGAAAACCAGCTGTCGCCACTACATGGGCTACTCTTCCGATTAGCAGCAAGGGATCTTTTATTTGCGCTTCCCCCAACCATAGAAAGTCATGGAATTGTAAGTTTGGTAGTGGAAAATAAAAATGGTTGATGATTTTTTTTTCACCCATAAAGTCATTGATGTAATGGAATTTGTTTGTGTGTATGAACTCTAACAGGGAATGTAATTTTTTCTTCTTCTCTTTTTTGTTTTAGGCGCGTATGCAAGAAGATAACTTGAGGAAACAAGAAGAATCTGTCCAAAAACAAGAACAAATCAGGAGGAGTAAGTATACAGTATTAACAAAAAATTAAAGTTTTGTTTACCAACAGCACTAGAGCACGTTGATTAATTAATCATCAGCTACCGGATGTGAGATATTTGGTGATTCTTCAGAGAAAGACTGAGCACTGCATGTTTCCATTAGCTGAAAGGGATCTTTTATATGTACTTTCCCCACAAACAGGACCACACATACCATGGCTTTTGAAATACCAGTCGTGATTAATGACATTAGAGCAAATAGATTTATTAATCATCAGCTTATGTATGTCAAACATTTGATAATTTTAACATTGTCTTTAGAGGAAACCCACTATATTTCTCCATCAGCAGTAGTGGATCTTTTATATGCACTTTACCACAGTCAGTCACTGTCCTCGGTAGGCGTCGTGGCAGGCCATCGGTCTACAGGCTGGTAGGTACTGGGTTCGGATCCCAGTTGAGACATGGGATTTTTAATCCAGATACCGACTCCAAACCCTGAGTGAGTGCTCCGCAAGGCTCATTGGGTAGGTGTAAACCACTTGCACCGACCAGTGATCCGTAACTGGTTCAACAAAGGTCATGGTTTGTGCTATCCTGCCTGTGGGAAGCGCAAATAAAAGATCCCTTGCTGCTAATCGGAAGAGTAGCCCATGTAGTGGCGACAGTGGGTTTCCTCTCAAAATCTGTGTGGTCCTTAACCATGTCTGACACCATATAACCGTAAATAAAATGTGTTGAATGTGTCATTAAATAAAACATTTCTTTCTTTCTTTTTTACCACAGTCAAGACAGCACATACAGCCTAAGTGCTTATGAAAAGGTGTCCATTATGTTTCAAAATAAGAGGCTTCTTATTGAAAATAGGTAGCCAATTTAAGCACCTTCCTAAAAAATATAATTAATCTAAACAGTAATGATAAGTGTCACTAAATTTGTCAAAAGATTAACTTAAAAAAATCTGCAAAAACATTTGGGTATGGCGCCATACCCATATTACCCTCTGGCAGAAACCCTGAGATATGTTGATCAAATGAACCATGCAAACATAAATACTTCTTTTCATCCTTAACCCGACATCTAACCTGTTGAACTTTGTGGTTTTGTTTTGTATTTTAGGTACAATCGAACATGAAGCCGAACTTCGCCACCAGAACGAGATGAAGCGGATAGAGGCGGAGATACGAGGTAAGGCCAAGGTCGACAGAGAAAACCAAGACTTGATTCGGGAGCAGATCAAACTGAAAGCACAGGAGAGAAGAGAAACCGTTTTGGAATCCATCAAGTAAGTGCAAAGAGTTTTAATATTGGAGAACTTAACATGGCTGTAGTTGTACTAGTGGGCTATTTCTCGTTCCAGCCAGTGCACCACGACTGGTATATTAAAGGCTGTGGTATGTGCTATGCTGTCTGTAGGAACTGCATATAAAAGATCCCTTGCTGCATTAGAAAAACTACAAACAGCCCAATGGGCCCACCGATGAAGATTGATCCTAGACAGACCATACATCAGACGATATCCTTAACCACTGGGCTATGTCCCACCCCTAGTCCTTTTTACAACTTTATTTTTGGTTAAAAGTTGAAATACTTATTTATTTGTTATCTGGTGCGTTTAAGTTATTTTTTGTGTACATAATCACCTTGAATTTTTTTCAGTATTTAGTAACCTCCAAATTTTCTAATCTTACAGACAGACATGCTTTTGTTCATTATTATCCATATGGTTCAACATAACCAAGTTAATAATAATCATATGAAGCACATGTGTAATGATGTAATTTTGGGAAGCGGCGTCATATCATGACGTTGCTTCTCCAGTCCTAGCTTAGACTGTGCATTTGAAATATGTCATTTTGTCATCTCGTTCTAGTTGTGGCTGAAACATTTGAGTTGGGTGTTGTTATTCATAAAGAAAACAACAATAATAATATGGATAATGAAGAAATTATTACACTCGCGTGTGAGTCGTACTGATTTTACGAAACTCGTGTCAGAATTCATGTATTACCCTCACTCTTGCTCTGGTAATACAATAATCCCGAAACTCGTTTCGTTAAATCAGTACGACACACTAGCTTGTATAATAATCTCTGTTTATTACGTTTCTTTTTAATAAAATTGTATTGAATTGTCAGTTTTAGTTTTGCTGGGTTGTCGTTAAACAAATATTCCTTTCCTTTCTTTTCATACCTTAAATGTTGTTTGAAAGCTTCGATCAGTTTCAATGATTTTCCTGCTTTTAATTTTTCAGGACTGCTGGTTCAGTTTTGGGAACTGGATTTCAAGCTTTCATTACTGACTGGGATAAAGTTTCAGCAACAGTGAGTTTTATTCTGTCTTCCATCAAATCTATTTTCATTTCAATTTCTTCTCTCTTTTTTTGTTTTGTTCCTTTTTAGATGCATTTAACTTACAGATTAATCCTTAAAACATTTCTTTTTCTTTTTTCCTTCCTTCATTCCCATACATTAGATGCTCATCAGCTACCAGAGATCATTTCGTTCAGTAATGCGTTAGGATTCGCCACACAAGTTTTATAGATTGTTGCACAATTTTAAAACATTAAACAGTTGTTACTAATCAATTTTCAATTGACTAGAATATCGCTAATCAAGATTTTGATTTTGGCTACTATTACCAAATCAAATCCCATAGATGACAATAGTAACATGTGGCTAAAACTCCTACCTGCAGCGTATCAATCAACATAAATGCCATGGATATAAATACTACCACCCCTCACCCTTAAAGTGAATCAGAAAAAATTGGGGGGTCAAGCTGCTCGTTTCTGAGATAACGGATAGTCTATTACTACCCTAATTCCGCACAAAATTTGAGTAATTTTTTGTACAGGTCCCCCATACATGTTTCAAGCACAAGGCTACTTGTCACAGTGGTACTAGATGAAATACAATTGCATACATTTTTTTTTTTACAACCAACACTTACATTTATAACCAATCACAGGACTTGTGGTTTTCACTTCTCTATCGGTGCACCTCAGACTTTTGACCCAGCCGGAAGTTATTTGGTTTAGTACTACCGAACAGAAGTCAATATGTCATTGAATAATTGCTCTATCCTGTAGCTGTATAAATCTTGCACACTATAAATAACGAGGGAAAATAACTGGTATGTGGTTCTGTATTTATTACATGCCACCTTTGTATATTATGATAAACAAAAGTTTAATTAAATAACACAACTAACTTACTAATTGAAAATTATTTGAATTTTGTGGAATTGATAGAATGATGAGCTAGGGACATGACATTATTTCATTGATTCTCGTTCCAGCCAGTGCACCATCACTGGTATATCAAAGGCTGTGGTATGTGTTATCCTGTCTATGGGATAGTACATATAAAAGATCCCTTGCTACTAATGAAAAAAAAATGTAGTGGGTTTCCTCTCTAAAACCATATGTCGCAATTACTGAATGTTTGACATCCAATAGCCAAATGTTTGACATCCAGTAGCCAATGATTAATAAATTGATATGCTCTATTGGTGTAGTTAAACAAAACAAAACAATTAATTCCAGTGAACACTACTACACATATGAGATTTTGTATTACACATTTGTTCAATAAAATATTTCTTTTTATTACACAGTTACAATGATCTTTATTACTACTCCAATATTAAGTGGGTATGTAATAAAGTATATTTTAAAATATCTAATTATTCTTCCAGGCTGCTGGTCTTACTCTTGTTGCTATTGGTGTGTATGCTGCTAAATATGGAACGGGTGTAGCTGCAAAATATGTGGAGTCCAGATTGGGAAAACCGTCTCTAGTTCGAGAAACGTCACGCTTCTCGGCCATGGAGTCTTTAAAACATCCAATCAAGGTTTGTTAGTATGAGTTTTAACTGAACCCAAATTTCTTGTATATTACTACTATTATATTATAAACGATGGCAGCTTTTTCTGTCTGTAATTTTCATAGATATGTCAAATTTTGGTCAGTCTGCTACATGTTAACTTAAAATTTTGCTATTAGGTCCATTATTATAAACTGTAAGTCCTAGATTAATGAAACTTGGTGTGTAGTTGCACCTATGGAGATTCATCACAATGCATTAAGACATTTTATGGTAGGCGAAACATTTTATTCCATGGAATTCTTGTTTTATATATGCCCGAATATCGATTACATATAACTGACCTCTGTTAAAATATTTGGATATATTTATGTCTTCATGTATAGTTTATATTATACTTTCATGTATGTATCTCATTTAGCAAGCTTTTTGTATATACATGTATGTATGTGGAGGGACGCGACATTGCTCAGTGGTAAAGTGCTCACTTGATTTACAGTTGGTTTGGGATCGATCTCCATCAGTGGGTCCATTAGGCTACTTCTCGCTCCAGCCAGTGCACCATGACTGGTATGCCAAAGACTGTGGTATGTGCTATCCAGCTTGTTGGATGGTGTATATAAAAGATTCCTTGCTACTAATGGAAAAATGTAGTGGGTTTCCTTTCTTAAAGGGGTACTGGAGCGTACAGGGCTTCATATAAAATGGATTAATAGCCTTACAAAGTATAAGGGAAAATTATATATAAATTAAAAAAATATATATTTATATTTAAAAACGAGCTCAACCGTGTACGAAAGTAAAAAACGGAACTCTTCTTTTTGTAACACTACAACAGTCATGCGTGACGTCACAGGTGAAACAGCCATGTGGGGAAAACACGTAATGGCCGCATAATGGAAGCTCTTATCATCGATTAAGTTAATTGTTATTACATCTTTGTTCGCGAGAAATCGCGTTTCTATGAATGGAAAATGGTCCTTTGTGCAGCTGTCAACTGTAGTAATGACTCAAGAAGGGTCAAAGGCATTGGGTATTACTCGATACAGGCGAGAGAGAAAACGTACCAAAGTATATATGGGTACATAATCTTCGGCGAAAGAACTATGTTGTCACAAAACACTCTGTTCTGTTCAGTAAAAAACAAAACAATAAATGAATGTTGTCTTGTTCATATATTTATTATACCAAATTGAACATCAAAGTGTGCACTTATGACAAATAGTTGCGTAGTAACGTGTGACAACTTCACCAACATAAAAATGCTACACTGAGAAAATCCTGACGATCTCGCCACAGCCTGAAAAAGTGAAATAATAAGAAATGTAAACTTAAAAAAATGTTACATTACATGATGAAACAAACCATAAATGTGTACTTTACGTGTATTTATTATAATAAACTGTAAACTTAAACAAGAAAAAACAAAATCGACACGGGGCGAGATCGCCAGGCTCCGTTGGAAAATCCTGGCGATCTCGCCCCGGCTTGCAAGTGAAATCGTCAGAAATGTAAAACTACCAATGTATTTACATTTTACAACAAGAAAATCAAAACATGACTACTGCACATGTATTTACTTAATGAAGTAAACATAAAACAGCTTGTAACTTGAATATTGTTGAGTTATAATGTACTGGCGACTTCGCTAAACAGACATGCAACACGGAAGTAAATATGGCGATCTCGCCACAGCGTGTCCCAACACAAAACTAGTAGTATAAGTGGTATAACCTGTAGTTTTGGCACAAAAACATGCTGATAATGACAGTAGATATATACTATAATATATGTTGTAATATATGTCTTCTAGCAAGTCTAATATGTATGATAACTTCGCCTAACGATGAAAATAAGTCCTGGCGAAGTCGCCCCGGGCGAGATCGACACGGGGCGAGTTCGCCAGGCTCCGGTGTTACAAGGTCAATATAGATGTTTCACAATAAATTAGTATATAAAAATGTATGTAAAGCACATATTTAGTCTTTAAGTAATAAAAGATTACATAAATCGACCACATTTTAATAATTTTCAAGGAAATGTACCAAAAATTTGAATTTAAAACAAAAATGGGGCTAATTCAGTAATTGCTGTTTGGTTTGACCTAAGAAGAAAGGTAAAAGCGTTTTAAAAAAATAACATTTTTTTTATACTATTTTTGTGTGCAAATTTACAAACCAATCGGTTCAGAAATAAATAACTTGTAGTAAATTGTATAGTATGAAAAAGGGCGTTCCCTGTGGTACGGACCATAGTAAGCTACATACCTATTTGGTACTGGTTCTGTGTAGTCATCGCGTCGTATGTCGGCTCTGGCTACGAGGGCTGTCCTGAGCACTTCTGGATACAAACATATAATCGGGAAATCATAATGTTCTAGAATGCACTGCAAGTTGGTGGTTTGCATTTTGTCGCCGATTTGGTCTACTTCTAAACAACAGATACTTTCTTTTACCGTGTCCATTGGTCTGCAGTTGCCACACAAACACCAATCTCGGTTTCCCAATCGCGCAATATTTTCGACATTTTCTTCCAATTCATCGCCTGAAGATAATCCTATGTCGAAGTCCGACTCACTATCATGTTCGGAACGTTCGGGCTCAAACATAAACGGTTGGTAAGCCATTGATCAAAGCGCTAATGTAAACAAATCTATCAAAAAGCACATGGTTTCACATATTGTTTACTGGCTGGCTGTTCACGTGCTACGTCACAGCCAATGCACGCGGCTTTTCGCGTAGTTATTTTATCCATGCGCGTAAAATAGAAACCGTGTTAATATTGTCAATTAATCCTAAACCCGTTAACATATTAAACATTTTATTGCATCATTCTTCATTTTAGGCTCCATATTTGTTTAATTTGGCATTAGAGCCAGCCTACACCTTTCCTTTAAGATTACCAATAGCCAATGATTAATAAATCAATATTCTCTAGTGGTGTTATTAAAGAAAACACTTTTTTTTTACGTGGATGTCATGTAAATAAACAAAAAAATTATTTTTGAAAAACCCAATAACTGGTAAGTTTTTTTTTTTTTTTTTTTTTTTTTTTTTTTTTATAATAAATTATGGCAAATTAAAAAGAAAAAAAGAAAAGTACTTTATTTTTTGTCAAGTACTATTGGTAAGGATATCATCTGTGACTGTCTAAAGACTGGTGTGTCCAGATGGTCACTAATAGTAAAATTAAAATGCAAGTAATTTTATAATAGCTAATATTACCATTTATACTACTGTGTATTATAAATTAGTGTTTGACCTTTAAAGCGACATACCCTAGTTTTTAAACACTAAGGAATACTTTTGACTATATTAGAGCTGTTTTTGATAACTGAAATCATATTTACGTAGATTTTATTGGTTAGATTATCCATTTCTGTACATTCAAAGTGTTTTTGGTCATCCAGGTGTTTTTAACATCACGATATGCATTTCTCTTATTTTTAAAAGTGCATGTGCATTTGAGATGTAACAGTTATGGAGTGAAGTTTTAGTCTATTTTAGCGGGTATTTCACCATTTCAAAGTGACAGACTCCTGTTTCACTCAGTTGTAACTTTATCCAAATGTGTTACAGGTTTACAGATTAACTAAACTTAGTGTGCATTTTCTTGGGCTTAAACTAGGGTCTGTCCCTTTAACAAGGGACGTTTTTCATGTTGACAGTTTTTGGTATGGTGTGGGAAGAGAATGCAGGAAAACACGTGTATCTCGTCACATAATATTTATTAGCTGAGAGGAGTGACGTCATGGTACAAAAATAAAATGCAGTGAATTTTATGGTAATTGTATTATTGTAGGGGCGGGATGTAGCCCAGGGGTAAAGCACTCGCTTGATGCACGGTTGGTCTAGGATTGATCCCCGTTGGTGGGCCCATTGGGCTATTAACTTTCCAGCCATTGTACCCACCACGACTGGTATATCTAAGGCCGTGGTAGGTACTATCCTGTCTGTAGGATGGTGCCTATGAAAGATCCCTTCCTACTAATGTAACAGTGTATCGGGTTTCCTCTCTAAGACTATATTACCAAATGTTTGACATCCAATAGCCGATGATTAATAAATCAATGTGCTCTTCTGACTCTTTGTCTCAAGAAAATCTATTCTGTGGTTACCATTAGCAGTATTTCCAGATGCATTGTATGAGGTTTGGTAACCATGTCTATGCATTGTCAGAAATCATGCGTGTGGAAAACGTTCCTTTCAAAAGTTCTTGTTCATTCAATATCAGTCTGTTAAAATCTTGATGAGAAAAACAAAGTGTATGCTAATATTTACTGGGATTTATCTTTTCAGACTATTAAAAAGTTGACTGCAAAGCCAGAAGATGCCTTACAGGGCATAATATTAAAAGTGAGTATTTGAATGTTTGAATACAGGCCTCTGAAATTGTGAGAATAATTGGGGGCTTTTCTGCTTATATTCAAGTCTTAATTTTGTGAAATTCATTTTTTATTTGCACATATGCACACTGGAACAGATGTGGTTAATTGTGGTTAATTTAAGCAATGTTTTATTAGCCAAACACAAAATGTGTAGCCATTTTGTATAAAAATTAGTATTTGGCTTTTTTGATAATGGACAGGGAGAGCCCTGAAAATGGGTTACAAGAATTTAATTTAGGGTAACCCATAAATTGTTTACCCCAATTTACCATTCTCAGATGCTTGGAATATAATCACTACAATCCAGCATGGCAGCATGCATAAACTAATGTAGCATTCCAGGAATATATAGAGAATACAACATGAGTGGCTGTTAGATACCATATACATATATTTTACAAGTGAAAGCACGTTGGATATGTTTTTAAACAAGATTTAAGATAAATGGTATTTTGACAGACATGAATGTAGTGTTCTATTTCTTACACATCCTCAAAAACAAGGTTTATCTATAAATTGTTATCACACTTCTATGTGTATGTGTTATCATAAATAACAAATGGTGTTCTCGCCAGTTTGAGAGTAAGAAAATTAATTTAATTCAGCTCACATCAAACTAAACTGTAATTTTTTTTTTTTTACAAAAAACAGTTTTATAGAATGATGCCCACGACGGACTATAGATATTTTGTAAGATGCTTTGCAGTATGTATGTGAAAGTAAAAGTAGAAATAGCACTTTTTACTTGGGAATACAGTGAAACTCCTCTAAACCGGACACCCTCGGGACCAAGTAAAAAGTCCAGTTATAAGAGGTATTCAGTTTAGAGAGGTTCTCTTCTGTACAGGGCCCCCTTTCCACAAAGCGATTTGAGCACTAAGATCACCTTAAGTGCATAGTTACCTTATGCACTAAGGTGATCTTAGTGCTAAGATCGCTTTGTGAAATGGGGCTCTGATATTTAAAAAGGGGCCACAAAAACATCTGGTTTTGAGGGAATTCCGGTTTACAGAGGGTCCAGTTTTGAGAGGTTTTACCGTACAAAGTATACCGTAAAGTAAATTTACACCATATAGCTCATAGTTAACAATTTTATTATAAAGTTAACTTAAAACTGTGTTAATGATTTTTGTCCCACCTTGTCAAATTAGAAAGTTTGGTTATTGTATTAAAATCTATAAAAATTAAGATGAAAACAACAATGATTTCACTAACTTTTCTTTGTCTTCAGCCAGGTTTAGAAGAAAAGTTGAGAGATATTGCCATAGCAACAAACCACACAAAGAAGAACAAAGGTTTCTATAGAAACATTTTAATGTATGGACCACCAGGAACAGGAAAAACAATGTTTGCTAAAGTGAGTACTCTGATTATTATGATTTTTCAGTTTTCTATTACTCGTAAAGTGGATATGAAAGATACTGGGCCCCGTGTTATGATGTGATCTTGGCGACAAGATCACTTAAGGTAATGTTAACGTTAAGATCAGTTTTTAAAACAGGGTCCTGGGCCCCGTTCCACGAAGCGATCTTAGCCCTAAGATCAACTTAAGTGCATAGGGTAGCTATGCCCTTAAGGTAATCTTAGGGCTAAGATCGCTTCATGGAACGGGGTCCTGGCCTGGTGCTTCTAAAACTTTTAGAGTCTAGACTCGAGACTCTAATAGAATCTGAGACAACGCCATACAAATTGCATGCGTGTTACGTCTTTAGAGATTGAGTCTGGACTCTAAAAGTTTTATAAGCACGGCCCCAGATATGTGTAATACTGATGGGGTAAAACAAGGCAGCACGTGGTATCTGAGAGCTAATTTAATTCACTAATTAAGTGTAGTAACACCTGTATAAAATACACAGACAATAACTGGTAATTCGGCTTTATCCTGCAAAGGTTAAAATAGCTATTTTATTTATCCTTGAATCCACATAAAACGAAAAATTAATGAATTTAACCATTTTCCAGAGTAGTATGTCCACATATACTGAAAGCCCTGTTACCTATAATATCCCTGCACCAAAACAAAATAGTCCTTAAAATTTATGTTTTATTTTTTTGTCTGTAAAAAGATTTTAAAAATCAAAATAATCAACTAAAAATAACAGAATAAGTAACTTTGAGTAGATTCTTATCTTTGTTTGTCAATAGCCAGTGTTGTTTTTTTGCTGGGGTGTTGTTAAACTTTTATTCA
>NC_054713.1:32024671-32219671 GCF_016097555.1 Gigantopelta aegis | reverse complement strand
AGAGAGGGAGGATAATTGGATGGATATATATATATATAGAGAGAGAGAGAGAGAGAGAGAACTAGAAGGAGAAAGATGGGAGCAAGAGAGTGAGGGAGAAGAAAAATCACAGAAAATGGGTTCATAGCGGAGGTTCAGTCCTGTGACCAAAGCACCACAGGTTAGAGCTTTATCGCCTCAGCTAGATCCCTCTCCCCGGGAACAAAAAGACAGACAGACAGAGGACCAACCTGTCCAAGGCGGACGCAAAGGCCACAGAGTGGCTGAGATCTTCAAGAAGATCAACCATGGCATCCAGATCCCTCAACAGGCGGGATTCTTTCTCCTGCCACCATTTGGCCATTTCAGTCAGCGTTGTTAAGCGACTATTGATCCCAGATGTCGATGATGCTGTTGCGGTTGCCTGAGTGAAGGTTCAAAGTTCAAAATAATTTATTTTAAATATGAATTGTATAAGATGGCATAAATCTGACAACATAATAAGTCTACATGATGTTAACGACACAGTATATTCAAGGTGGGGTATGCAGCCATACCACCCCCACCCCATCTCTTTTTTTCTTTTTTTTTATCGCACCTCTCTCTCCCCCAACCAGTTTTCATGTTTCTGTCTCTCCAAAACACGACACCTAGACAATCTGATCGAGTGTCTCTCCTCTTTGTCATGAATAAAGTCAACATACAAAACAAATTATAAAATAATACACAGCGGATTTTTAATGTATATGCACTCATAATAAGCGATGACCTTTTCTACACTTAAACTGGATCCCCAAGTCGCAGTGTCACTGTAAATTCTATAAAAATATGTGTATTTTAAACAACACTGACAAGGTGTAGCAGACAAGCAATTTCCACAGCTTCACGGATATTAGTACCCATTCAGTCTGACAACTCCACAGTGTATCAATTAAGAAATTGTGACTGTGGAACGCATTTTATTGCCTCTGGGTAATCTAAGCTTGACCGTGGTAGATTAATCCATTAGGACAATACTCTGCATGGAGTAGTTATTAAATGAAATGAGAAGACTAAACTTGTGAGAGAATGGATTCTAAACGGTTAAATTGGTGATTTTCAATTACATTTCATTATTTCTAAAGACGGCGACATGTGAAAACTATAGAGCACATATCTATCAATTGGTGGTACAGACGGTAAAAGAAAATAATAATAATTTTAAAAAATAACATACAAATTGTAAACGTTGCAGCTGAATTAAGATACTTCTTTTTGCGTATTTTATTTTTTGGATTAAAAATTCAAGTCTCCATGCTGTTAAAAACTAAAGTTTGAGAGAGAAGTGACTTCGCTCTATGATTTAGTCTTGTTCGTGAATTTTCCTTTATAACCATTTATTAAATGTGTCCGAAGTCTACAGTCATATGTTTTGATTTAATTGTCAACAGCGCGTTAGCGTTTAAAGGCTGGCCCAAACCCAACAAACATGGCCGTGTCTAGCCAATTCACAACTTTTTGCTCCACGGATTAAAAATGGTTCCAACATTGAACACCTTTTTAGCCATGATAGAATGGAGATAAACATCATCTGACGCTAACGCGTTCGACTTGAAATGTCATTTAGCAGTGTAAAATGCACGATAAACTACCTCCAATCTGATTGACATGATACTGCAACACGAATGATGATGAATGAATGAATAAATTAATTAATGAAGGAAGGAAGGTTTTATTTAATGACACACTCAGCTAATGCAAGTACCTAGTTTACTGTGTTTAACAACACCACTAAAGCACTCTTAGAGGAAATCTGCTACAATCAGAGAATGGGTCAGCCGAAGGAGTTCGAACCTAAGAACCTGAACCTACGAACCAATCAACTCAGGTGAGTTATACCAACCGGACTAGATCCCATCCCTGAACAAGACAAAGTCCAAGGAAAGTTTAACAAAGATCACTGGTATAATTGCATGGTGCAGGGCTTTAGATTACACTGAAGTCGAGGCAATAAACGTTGTACCCAAAATCCATATGCCCAAATTAAGCACAAACATGCTGACCTCAAAACATGTCATCTCAAAAGCACTGAAATATGAAGCTTTGGTTATATCAAAATAACTGGAAATGCATCTATGAATATTCACAGGGCGGGACATAGCCCAGTGGTAAAGCGCTCGCTCGATGCGCCGTCAGTCTGGGATCGATCCCCGTCAGTGGGTCCATTGGGCTATTTCTCGTTCCAGCCAGTGCAACACGACTGGTATATCAAAGGCCGTGGTATGTACTACCCTTGCTGTTAATCGAAAAGAGTAGCCCATTAAGTGGCGACAGCGGGTTTCCTCTCTCAATATCTGCGTGGTCCATAACCATATGTCTGACGCCATATAAAACGTAAATAAAACATGTTGAGTGCGTCCTTAAATAATAATAAAAAACAACAACATTTCTATGAATATTCAGCAGCTATAAATAACAATATTGTACTAAAATACCTTGTTGTGCTTAGAGACCAAAAACACCTACTGTAACCAAATTAATAGGATTTAAATTCCTGCTGGTGATTCGCTAGTGCCCCTGGAGAACAAAACATCCTTCCCACTTTGTAGGAGGACTGCCACTCCCAAGATTAGTTTCATAGATGTAACCTAAACCTACACAGGACAGCGCAAAGTTTGAATTGTTTTGTAAACACTATTGAAAATGGTCCCCAAAACAAATAAAAATATTCAATTAGTGGACGATTTGATCAGTCAATGTAGGCCTACTGACATGATCAACGCGAAGAAGATTAAGAAGAAAAAAAAGAAGAAAAGAAGAAAAAGGTAGAAAGAAGAAAAAGAATGCAGAAAGAGAAGAAAACGATTTAAAAAAAAAATGTTTTACACACCTTAGAAACCGTTTCTGTCATTGGTGGGGTCTCAAAGGATGCCATGAATTCTTCCATTTTGTTTTGTTTGGTGTTCATGCTGGGAGTAGAAACTGCTTCTTGATGGTGCCGAACTGTACCTTTCAGCTGCCTGATACCATGCGTTACAGCTGTAATAAACCGTAATAAACACGAAAACAGCGTCAAGGAAAGAATGAGTAAACAAACAAACAAACAAACAAATAGCCAAAACAAACAAGTAAGTTAAGTAAGTACGTATTATTTAAGATTTCGTCGTATGTTTTTTTTCTTCAGCATCTATGGTAGGGTGGAGGATGTCGGACCTCCACCCCACCCTCTAGTCAAGCAGATTTTAGGTATTTACTTAAATTTATTTATTATTATTTTATAAATAATTACCTTTTAACATGGCTTTAGCGTCCGTTTTCTGTTTGTCCGCCAGGCGAATATTAGTCTCCGGATACCTAGTTTTATTGTTCATGGTTTTCACCAGTTTGTGCACACCGCTTATGCGCGAGTGTAACTCGGACTCAGACGAAATGGTTTCTTTCTCCATCTTTTTTGTTGTAATTAATATTTTTAAACAAGCAAATCATTTATTCGTTTTTGCTCAATAAATAATTGAATGACATCATAATCAGCGTCACGTGATTTCTTTAACAACGGAAGGACGTTATGCTGGTTCGACGGGCGGGACGTAGCCCAGTGATAAAGCACCCGCCTGATGCGCGGTCGGTCTGGGATCGATCCCCGTCGGTGGGCCCATTGGGCTATTTCTCGCTCCAGCCAGTGCATCACGACTGGTATATCAAAGACCGTGAAATGCGCTATACTGTCTATGGGATGGTGCATATAAAAGATCCCTTGCTACAAATGAAAAAAATGTAGCAGGTTTCCTTTCTAAGACTGTATGTCAAAATTACCATGTTTGACATCCAGTACACGATGATTAATAAATGAATGTGCTCTAGTGGTATCGTTAAACAAAACAAACTTTAACTTTATGCTGGTTCGACTGTCCTCGTAATTACTTACATGAGAATCTTGTCCGAAATACTCCGGAGTTGTAAACTCAAGAAAAAAGCTAACTGAGCGACCTACACCTTTTGAATTGAGAAGGAATTTAGAATGGGGACTAAATGTTTCTCTGAACTGCGTTTTGAGAGTGAAAAATAAACCACACACCTAAAATATTCAATAGACGACTAACGATCGGTGCAAAAGTGGGTGGAAGACTATTTTAGTACAGTTTCGCCCCATTTCAAATTTCTTGGGGGTTCTAACTCAGAAATATTATTGGTAGTAAATCTTAAAGCCGCACACCCTAGTTCCATCCAGCGAAAATAAATTATAATTTGGTTAATCTACAAACCTGTAACACACTTAGATCACGTTTTTATCAAATGGAGTGAAAAAGCAGGTTTTATATCGATAAATACCATGGGAATCCCCATGTCCCAATTGCTTGAAATAATTTTGAAAGTTAGTATTCTGATGTCACCGGCAGATGTCGCTCGAAACACAACAATGCCTACGTCACGACAAATTTCACAGACTTGGGGTGCGTTTCTTTCACCTCTCCTGGACATGTTCCAACTGTTCTGTCCTGGTTGTATCCCCTCTCCAGATATCTTAAGACTTTGCAAAATTATTGGTTTTAAGGGTTTGTAACGTTTTGTATTGAGACACTTACTTGTCTGAACTTTATTGTTACTGAAAATGTTCACGAACTGTGAAGAAAAATCTCACAAATGAACAACAACAAATCGGATGTTGATTGCGCGAACCGTGCACGAGAAAACAAACCGAACCAAAATGATAACGGTCACGTGGTATACCAACATCTGTGACGTTTACACAGGAAGATTCCCTCTAAAAATAGATTGGACCTCGCTTGCTTAACGGTTTTTTCTCGACAGCACGTCTTGTGAAAAAATGCAAAAAATGCATTTTGTGGTTTTACAAACATCAGGATTACCAAAAAGCACTTCAGGTGAATGGAAATGTGTATTCTAAATAATAAAATGTAAGTAAAGTGCAATTTTATTTGTGAAAAATAGGGTTTAATAGCGAAAAACAACGCCGTAATGGTTAACAAATAGCCGTAATTAGGGTGTGTCCTTTTAAGACAATCCAATCCGTTGGAGCTCATGTCCAGTTGACCTTTCATTCGACCAATCCAAACCTTACTTGCCAATGATTTGAAAAGAATTTGAAAACATTCGGGATTATGCCGAGGGTATACGAAATGATTCGGGTGAATTACGAAGTATGCCGGAAACTAATTGCAATATAAAATTTTATATCAAATTCGTTTCAAGACGAAACATTCCCAGTCTGGAGCTCCACGCGGTAAGACGTATTTCTTTTGCTGGTGCATACTGCACGTGCTCGACTTGGGAATCCTTCATTTCGTTTTTTCTTCTTCAGCGAAATGAAGTTTTCTACTGGGATGTATGCGGCCATTGGAACTGATTGAACGCTGGAACGCTTCTCGTTTCGACAGTCTGCACCACCAGGTTGGATTCTTTTTTAGCGAGATTCCTCGCCTCCACGTCATTACTCCGTCTGACTATGTTGACTAGTTTTTTCGTGACTCGTATGACGGCCATTCTGCAGAACGCCACGGTTGTTCGCGTTTAGTCTCTACATGTCCGAGCCTGTCCTAGCAGCATTGGGAGATTGACCGCCCCACTCTAAGAAGAAATAGGAAGCGGGGTCGGCCCCTACTACTCTTTTCTAGACTTTACTTTGCTTTATAGTGATACCATCTCGTATCCTCCGGAGTCGGGCCCGTCCGCACCACTATACCAACCCATGAGGACTGGACTATTATACCCTAGTCTGATACTCTCTCTCGTTCAGACGGATCCGGCTTCTCAAGATCTGTATTTCAGCACAGCACTACACCTTCAACGTCTATCGACAGTCAATCTAGGGGTTTTCTTAACGGGATGCAACCCATCTCGTCCCTATAAGCTGTGCACCCAAACGGCCTTAACGAGGCCACTCACATGGACTTTAAACTTTTAGATCTGCGTTCAAAAGTTTATGTCGAAATTAATCTCTTTTTTTTTATTATTAAATAGTCCGATCCTCTCTTCTTTCTCTTCTTTATTTTTGGACTGTCCTTCTAAAATGCTCTAAATTATATAAATATTCGGCCGAGCAGTCAATTCTTTTTTATTTTTGGCTTGTAACTTTTTTTTTTCTTTTTTTTTCAAAAATTTATTCTGTTAACTTTTTTACTAATTGCTATTTTCAAAATTCTGCCCATTTTCAACTCCAGTACTGACTTTGGTAGTGAAACTATTTTCAGTTTTCACAAAAACCAACTACTTAAAATCGCAAAATATATTTCGAATTTATTTCAATTTATAAATGAATCGTTTCTCAATTTTATTCCGCCTAAATACATAAAACTGTTTTTAAAATTGGCACAATCAAGGCTTAAAACAAATAAAATATGTAGGCCCTACTCAGTGCAAATGGTGAAGTTAAACGATTTCTTTCGGTACAACAACAATTAAACCTAAATGGCAATTATTTATTATAATTTAGACTAATTACAGGGCTCGAACTTGAGAATTTGTCTCCCACGGCAATTTTTAAAAGAATTGCCAAGGGGGAAACGTTCCACCGACGGCTATTGTGAGCCTGCCAATGGCAATTTCTTTTAAAAAATGACAAATAAACATGATTGAAAGGCTATTTTGCTGTATGTAGACATATTTGAAATGTGCAAATGTTAAATATTGGCAGACATTGTACACCAAGTATCAAGGAGCTTTACCGGTGGCAGAAAAGTGCCATCGGTGATGGTCTCTACGGCAATTTATATCTCAACGACGGCAATTGCCGTCGGTGCCGTCGTTAAGTTCAAGCCCTGAATTGACTATATTCCAAAATATTGGCTTTGTAGAATAAAAGGTCATTTAAATATTTGTATTTCAGCCAGAGGATAATGCATGTACATCTGTTATTTATATATGTATATATGTACAAAATATAGTAACAGTAATCAATGATCACAGCCGACTATTTAATTTTTGTCTCGATACTTTTGTTAGAAAGTCAGACCATGTGACTGGAATATGACTTGATGTGCAGTAATCTGTGACATATTGACCAATCAGGGCTATCGGGGTCAGATTCGTTTTACTCTTGGAACTGGCTACTTGACAACTTGTTTCGCATTTATGAAAAGTATGTTGGGTTTGTTTTTTTAGATTATCTTTATTATGGCATCCCACGTTTGGTATAATATCCTTTGTAATGACAGATTTTGTCGGAGTTTGTATATATATATTTTTTTATCAACAACAATGGTACCGTTCTAGATCAATAATGTAACGTTGACTTGACACAGATGTCACAGCCGTTCGTAACTGGTCAAATGACGTGTTACAAAATGTCGAGGGAGGGAGACTGCGTAATTGACTAATTGTTGAATTAAAAATGCCACGTGAATGTGAATGCCCCAACAAACACTATCAACTGAACCAACTGTAGGCCTACGTTTAACTAGTTATTAATTTTTTTTTAAATATTAATATGAGCAGAGGCGGATCGGGGGAGGGGGGGGGGGCGCCCCCCCCCCCTAAATTTAGCGATAGTTATAATTTTATTATATATTAATTTTTTAATTTGGAATTGTGTGCATCAAATTACATATTGTAATTAAAAAATCAAATTGTGTGGATCAGTACATGTCATAATTATGTTTAGCACTGCTCCTGAAATAACTATATTCCTAAAAAGGAAAAGAAGACAGACCACACTAATGAACCAAACAACATAAAATTAGAAGAAAACATTGGTTTATTGGTTCATTTTTGCAACACATGTCTCTACATTTACATGTACCAATTACTTAATAATTTATAATGCTTGGTTTTCACTCACCTTAGCATTTTGATGAATACGATTTTTCACTCGCCTAAGCGTTTTGAGGTAGCCTAACGGAGAGGTAGGCGAAAGTTTCCGTTACCCCATATCGATGTCAGCGCTACGTTATCGTATCTATTATTAAACTAAGTGTTAGTCAGCTGTGTATTCCTGGGGTTTTTTCGTTAGGTGAACGCAGTTTGGGACGTCGATGGGACCCCATACCCCTAAAATGGAAATTTTCTATTAATAGGAAACAACTCTGCTTAAAAAAAAAGAAGACAGAAGACCTAAAAATAAAATTGACACAGGGAATTTTTTTTTAAATTTAAGCCTTATTTTGGGTTATTAGCATTTACACTATAAATATTTCCACTAAATTGTCATTAAAATAAACCCAAATGTTATTTCAATGCCAAAAAAGGACCATTCCAGGGCTAAAAATTCGCACAAATCTCCGAATCCGATTCGCGCCAGGATTCGTGCAAACATAAAACATCCGAATCCATTTGCATTCGCGTGAAATATTTCCAAAAATTTATTAAATTGAATAATCAGTGAATAAAACGTTACCGATTTTTTTTTTTTTTTTAAATAAAAATAAAATAAAATGAAATAATGGTCTGGTTATCAAGCTTCATATTAATCGGACTTCAAAAACGTAGCATACATTCGAATCCGTGCATATTCGAAACATAGTGGTTTATCGAGACTAGTCTGGCCATGAGCCAAGCGGTGGTTGGTCCATTTCTATGAACCAAATTGCCAACGAAGAGAACCGAAAGGAATATATTTGTTCAGTTCTTACATAATAGGGCCTAACAATGGACAGTAATTAAGTGTTCCCAAATTTAGCAATACATCAAACATTTCTATGATAGTTCGCTGATATTATGTTCCTAACCTTGAATCACCTGCTCTTTTTAATCAATACATCTTTTTGTCGGTTGTGGAAATGTGCTTCAGCAATATCCATACAAACATTGAAACAATGCGCAAAATACATCGACAAAAGTATCCCATGCGCTGTTTACGAATAAGCAATCTTCAAAAAGTAATGGGCCGCAGACTTGTTTGTGCGGTTCACGGTAAACCAAATGGCAACATTAGGAGCCAATCAAATAGTTTGCGAACGTTAGCGAAACGTTTCCTAGCTGAACTTTGTGCTGGTAAGACACCTAAAAAAAACACTGACAGTGACTGCAAAGAAAAAAATGGAATCTTAAAAAAAACTGTTGGTAATTTTTATTTATATTTATTTATTTTTTTGCTTTAACATTGGATAGACTGTTACCGACATATTGGTTATTCTTTCCAGTAAATAGTAAGGTTTTTTTTTTTAATCCATACAGTTAGTAGCATATGACACCAGTGACCAGGCTTTGAACTTAATAAGAATTTGTCTCCCACGGCAATTTAAAAAAGAATTGCCTTGGGTGTAACGGACCACCGACGGCAATTTTGAGCCTGCCTATGCATGATTTTTTAGAAGTAACATTTGCAGCAAATAAATATGACTGAAAGGTTATTTTTCTGTATGTAGACATTTCAAATATGCAACTGTTAAATATTGGCAGTTAATGTACACCAAGTGTATACATTTTGCCTTTGTTGAGGAGCTTTTCTGCCATCGGTGATGCTCTCTACCTACAGCAATTTATATCTCACCGATGGCAATTGCCGTCGGTGCCGTCGTTAAGTTCGAGCCCTGTGTCACAGAATTCTATATACTAACACTGTTGATAAGTTCTTCTCATGAAAAAAATCAGAATTTTTAGCTCTGCATTCACTTTAATGTCTCAAGTACAGTACATGTAGTTCACCACAGTAAACATCTACGGTCTGTTTTTTTACATTTTGACATTTATTGGACCTCCGATGTTTACAAGTCTAAGCCACAAAACAAGCGTGCAGATTCCGCTCAGTTTTCAAGCGGAATTGATAAAATCATGGAATTAATTATTTCGTGGCAAAAAAATATATGTATCAACACAGTGGCGGAATGCCAATGGAACTTTAGGGGAGGTTTGGAGGGGATCATAAAAAAATTAAAATTAATATATAATAAAATTATAACTCTTGTAAATACATATATTTTTAGAATGATAATGGTTATACTGTATATTTATTATATATTGTTATTTATCATTGTAAAGATGGGTTTCGTCTCCATGATCTACAATAAACTGCAAAGCTACATAACCGGTTGTTATCATTTCCTGCACTAAGCACTCTGTTAGATACACACATACAGATACACACACACACACATATACAGATACACACACACACTTATATACAAATACAGACATACACACACGGAGAGACACACACTTATATACAGATACACAGAGACGCACACACGCAGACACACACTTGTATACAGACACCGAGAGAGAGACACACAGAGACACACACTTATATACAGATACACACACACACAGATACACACATGACATAAACACAGACACATACACGGAGAAGCACAGACACACACACACAGAGATACACACACACACACTTATATACAGATACACACCAGAAACAGAGAGCCAGCCAGACAGAGAGAGGTGGAGTGGGGGTATGACAGACATAGAGGATAGAACTGGTTGGCTTGTTTCTTGTTGTTTTCTTCAATTAATGTGAATTATTTGTAATTTAGTGTGCTTTCCTGTGTTTAACACCTAGTAATAGTTACAACAAACACCAGTTGTTACTAATTAAGACACTATATCACATATTAAAGTTTGTTTTGTTTAACAACGCCACTGGAACATATTGATGAATTAATCATTGGCTATTGAATGTCTAACATTTGGTAATTGTTACTCATAGTCATCAGAGGAAACTCGCTATATTTTTCCTAATGAAGCAAGGGATCTTTTATGTGCACTTTCCCACAGCCAGGAAAGCACATACCATGACCTTTGTCCAGTTGTGTTGCCAGGATGTGCACTTTATGGTCACCCGATCGCCCATGGTGAGTCAAAATATTGTTGGGCAAGTCAAAACCTTGTCACATGTTGCCCGTCTGGCGACCGAAAATTTCCACATATTGTATTATGTATCAAAATGCAAATAACTAATGTTTGTAAAAGATTGGAAAGTTATTTTTTATTTATTGTTTTCAACTGGTTTCCTATTAGTATTTGCGCAACCAAATCCATATAGGACATAATAGCGACCACTTCCTCAGTCTATCGAACAGTCTAAAACCATTCGGAATGCCTCGGTGGCATCGTGGTTAGGCCATCGGTCAACAGGCTGGTAGGTACTGGGTTCGGATCCCAGTTGTGGCATGGGATTTTTAATCCAGATACCGACTCCAAACCCCAAGTGAGTGCTCCGCAAGGCTCAGTGGGTAGGTGTAAACCACTTGCACCGACCAGTGATCCATAACTGGTTCAACAAAGGCCATGGTTTGTGCTATCCTGCCTGTGGGAAGCACAAATAAAAGATCCCTTGCTGCCTGTTGTAAAGGAGTAGCCTATGTGGCGACTGGGTTTCCTCTAAAAACTGTCAGAATGACCATATGTTTGACATCCAATAGCCAATGATAAGATAAAAAATCAATGTGCTCTAGTGGCGTCGTTAAATAAAACAAACTTTACTCCCCCACCCCCGACTACGTAAATGTATTCGTAGGTTCAGTCGGAACACCTAGGCCATGTCCGTCTTTACTTTCCATTTAGTTACAATCGGAACAACTCGTCACATTCCAAATATGCTATGTTTCACAGAAAGATTTTGTTTACGAGCCTATAAGGTTTTCCAAAGTTACATTGTGTTGGTACCTTTTCGTTTCTTAATAATTATAATTTAATTACAACAGTTTGTAATAAAACTAGAACAAGTTCTGTTTCCTTCTTTTGTGTTGTTATTATTGTTAGTATGCTATGATAACATGTTTTTTAAAATGCAATTTAAGTAAGTTCTTTTTCTTTAACGAAATTCGGTCGCGGGCTATTCAAATGTTGTACGGGTGAGTCAAAATGTTGCTGTGAGTGGCCCGATTGGCCTGTCAAAAAAAATCCAAAATGCATACCCTGTTTTGATACATGATACAATATGCAGAAATTTTCGGTCGCCAAGCGGTCGACACGTGATAAGGTTTTGACTTGCCGTAATTACACTATTTTGACTCGCCATGGGCGATCGGATGACTGTAAAGTGCACACCCTGAACAAGTATGTAATAGAGTATATTATTCTTCCAGGCTGCTGGTCTTACTCTTGTTGCTATTGGTGGGTATGCTGCTAAATATGGAACGGGTGTAGCTGCAAAATATGTGGAGTCCAGATTGGGAAAACTGTCTCTAGTTGGAGAAACGTCACGCTTCTCGGCCCTGGAGTCTTTAAAACATCCAATCAAGGTTTGTCAGTATGATTTTTAACTCAACCAGGGCTAGCTCTGACACTCGCTAAATTCGCCAGTTGTGAATTTTTAAAACACATGGCGAATTTTATTTTCATTTGGCGAAATAATTTCATGTAATAATTGATATTTTGTTACAAAATAACTGGGTTTCTGCCATTTTGGAAGTTTAATAGATAATTTGGCGAAATTTTCTGTGCCGACCCAGAGCTAGCTGAACCCAAATCTGTTGTATATTACTACTAAAAAAAAAATATTATATTATAAAATATGGCAGCTTTTTCTGTCTGTAATTTTCATAGATTCGTTAAAATTTTGTTGCTATTAGGTCGGTTTCTCATAATAGACCGTGGGCCCACTATAACCCCTCCCTGCCCCCCGGTAGGGATTTTTCAAGATGAGTATATCTTTGAAGCCTATCCATAGACATATTCAAATCGGCTTGTCTGCAGGCAATCTGTTGGTGGGTGTTTGAGTGTAGGCACCCTATTTATTTTTAACGGGGCAAATTTCTGATCAAGGTGAATGTTCCACATAATTTTCGAAAATATTTGAAAATAATTCTGGACTATATCACTGCCTTTACTTTGAAGCTGGGTTACTGGTGAATGTATTCCACCAAAAAATAATACATTTTTGGCATCTGGCATCATGGTTAGTCAATGAATTTGAAATGTCCTGAGTATTACAAACATAGTATATGAAAAAACTGCATGGCAATGTTGAAGTTAACATGCATACGTATTTTGAACAGGTTTAAGACCAAATTATGAATGCTATTCATGCTAAATTACATGTTCATAACAACAAACCACAAAGCAATGCAATATATGTGGTATGGATATAGTACCGGGAGTATACTCACCAGCAAAAGTGCTATGCATGATCGGCGTTCAGCGATAGCCAGTAGTCAAAATGTCTGATAATTATTTTGACCGGTTGTCGAAGTGGTCGTTCGGTTGAACTTGTTGCGTTAAAAACAGTCTGGCAAACATTAGCTACAAACAGCTGGCTGAATTCACGTCTGGTATCTCGTGACTACGAGATATCAGTTTGTTGTTTTTACTCTGATTATTCTTATATTCGATACATACTTGTGGCTTTCGTTATTTGTAAACCTGAATGCAACCTATGAATACTACTAATAAATAGTATTCGGTCTAGTTTGTGATTTTTCAAGTTTTCTGCATCATGTATTATCAGACATACATGCGGACAAGACTAACGGCACGCGGACCGCATGGCGAGAATGTCTCGAGTATAATTATATCGTACGTGAAACTGTCATTGAAAGGAGTTCAGTTGATATTGGTCGTTTTTATTTTATTATTGGCAAAAACTATCGTGAAAATGTAAAATAAAAGCTTGATCGCGAATTATTTTAGTCGCGAAAATGTTTGCGTATACATACAGTATTATCGACTAATTAACAGCTTGGCGTTTTTAATTTCGAATTGCCTCGGCAAATAATGTTCCGGTAAAATACGTATATATATCGTTTAAGAATTGTCAATTTTCATAACAAATATGAACACTGAATACGTTGGAATGATCAGCCAAATGAGGAATTTTTCTCGGGCTTCAATCGCACTTTGGATCAGACATACAAATCAACTCAGGAAAGACTAAAAAATCACTTTGAACAAGTTAAATGACCAAGCTGCTTAGCATAACCATTGACAAATATTATTCAGAAATATGTTGTACTATAAAAATTAAACCCTGACATTTCTATGCTATTTTCTATATAGCCAAAAACCCCCAAAGTGAGATTCTCTGGGTGTGTGTGTGGAGGGGGAGTGGGGAGGCAACTGCCCCCCTTGACGTCCGGAGGATACGGCCTTGTAAACAAGTGACAGTGATGACCCTTCATATGTACTGTTCTGTACTTGTTTTATTTTGGGGTAAGCAGCCCACAATACAGATACATGTATAAGAAATATGCAATTTTATTGAAAAGAATGTGTTTTATTCATGTTTACTCATTTTATTAAAGTGCTAATCAAATTCCAATAGTTGCTAATCAATTCTCCATCCAGTAGGAAAAACTGCTAATCAAAATTTTAAAAACAAATTGCACCCTGACCCATGTCTCAAAAGGTCGATGCACAATATTACAAAATAACATGGGCAAAATACAGCCAGAAGGCTTACCATTAAACATACATATTGTTTTAATTCTTCACCATTTCCTAGAAGTGAATATGTGAACCATAACATGTGTCACAATTAGGAACTATAGTGGACCGTGATCAATGAACTCTCACCCAGAAGTCATCTGTGTAGTGAGACCTAAGAAGCAGATCATTTCATATACCTTCTCTATGGGAGTGCAGGTGCGAATAACATACAAAAACATCATGACTTGAGAAATATCTGGAAATGTTTGTTGCCAAACCAAGGATGATAAAATTGAACTACAGTAGAGTATAAATCAGCCTTCTCCACTCTACATGTATGTATTCACTGAAAATGCTCTGAGAATTCACATAAAGAGAACAAATTGCCAAGTTGTCATTTGGTATCAGTCATGCCAGGCAGTCCAGGCTATTCCCCAACCAAATTGTCATATGGCTGAGAAATTTTAGAAGGAACACTAGAGATGAAATAGTGATATTATATTACGAGCGCTGACGGACATACTGATGGAGGAACCAGAGCAGAGTTTGGAGAAGGAAAATACCAGAAATTGTGAACATGACAGACATATTTTAATTGCATGAAAATGCAAAGGAATATGAAAGAAAGTCAAAACTTTCCTAGACAATATTTGATGTAGAAACTAATTATATACACCTGAGCATACGTTAAGCACAATGTAAATATATAGGCAAATCTAAAAATATTACAAACAGACTAGTATAAGATGAACTTCTGTGAGATAGATGACTTGTACATGTAATGCAAAAGATATTATGGTAGGTACACAAAACTGATGCTTTAAATTTTGATGCACATACATGTATACTCAACAAAATTAATTAAGGGCTAGTAAACTTTCTTATATTACAATATAATTCTTTGTTACTGTCATATTATTTTAGCATGTTTTGGTCATATATATGGCTTCTATACATTGTTTCAGTAAACTTTTACTGGTTATACACGCAAAAAACACTGGGTATTTCACATACTTAAGAAAAATATTGAAATGAGCATTAGGCAAGTACATGTATTTGTAACACATTTGTTTAGAATGGGTTTTTTCATTGTGTTCTCTCAAAATTGTTATTTAAGTCATTAAGTTTAAGAACATGCCACAATGCTGACAACTTTCAACGGAAGAAGTTGTATTTTCCCCCATATTTAAAGGAAAATGCTAAAATATCTATTGGACCTTAATTAATTTTTATGAATATAGTATAGGGCAGATATACTGAACCATATTTGAATAATGCTGCCTCAATATATTAAATACAGTGCAATTTTTAATAGTAAAAGGTTCAAGCAGACCAAAATATGTGTAAATATAGAAAATAATGCATTTCAGGCATTGCTTAACTTTTGCCGATGAGTATATCATTATTCATACCATATATTGCATTGTTATTTGGTTTGTTACTATTAACATCTAGTATAGAATGAATATCATTCATTTTGGCCTTATATCTGTTAAAGATTTATATGGATGACAACTTTATCACTATATTTAATCCACCAACATTTTTGCTGCAGACAAGCAGATATTAAATTCATATATAATGAGGTATCTAAAAATATTTGTCTCCAAAAATCCCGGGGGGGAGGGTTTCGGTATCTGGCCCATGGACTATAAACTGTAAGTCCTAGATTAATGAAACTTGGTGTGTACCTGTAGTTGCACCTATGAAGGTTCATCACAGTGCATTAAGACATTTTATGGTAGGCAAAACATGTTATTCCGTGGAATTCTGGGGCAGGAAATAGCCCAGTGGTAAAGTGCTCGCTTGATGCGTGGTCGGTTTGGGATCGATCCCCGTCGTTGGGCCCATTGGGCTATTTCTTGCTCCAGCCAGTGCACCACAACTGGTACATCAAAGGCCGTGGTATGTGCTATCCTGTCTGTGGGATGGTGCACATGAAAGATCCCTTGCTGCTAATTGGAAGAGTATCCCATGTAATGGCGACAGCGGGTTTCCTCTCAAAATCTGTGTGGTTCTTAACCATATGTCTGACGCCATATAACTGTAAATAAAATGTGTTGAGTGCGTCGTTAAATAAAACATTTCTTTCATTTCTTTCATGTATAGTTTATATTATACTTTCATGTATGTATCTCTTTTAGCAAGCTTTTTGTATATATGTATGTGGAGGGGCGCGACATAGCTCAGTGGTAAAGTGCTCACTTGACTTGCAGTTGGTTTGGGATCGATCTCCATCAGTGGGCCTATTAGGCTAGTTCTCATTCCAGCCAGTGCACAATGACTGGTATACCAAATACTGTGGTATGTGCTATCCTGTCTGTGGGATGGTGCATATAAAACATCCTTTGCTACTAATGGAAAAATGTAGTGGGTTTCCTTTCTTAAGACTGTCAAAATTACCAATAGCTGATGATTAATAAATCAATGTGCTCTAGTGGTGTCATTAAAGAAAACACTTTTTTTTATATGTATGTGGATGTCATGTAAATAAACAAATTTTTTTGTTGTTGAAAAAGCCCAGTAACTGGTAAGTTTTTGTGGTTGTTTTTTTTATAATAAATTATGGCAAATTTAAAATAAAAAATAAAAATGTCGACAACAGTCACTTTTTGCACCCTTGTTTTGGGTTCGTACACAATAAATATAGCATATCTTACCGTAATTTCACGTGAAATCCATATTTCTTAAAAGGTACAATTTTTTAATCACAAGATTTTCTTCAAACACATTCAGATGCATTAGTAATGTTCCAAAAAAATTATTTGAATAGCAAGTTTGCATTGGAATTTTTCCAGCATTCTTAAAACAGAAACGTCATGTACCCAGTGTATTGTTATTGTAAGGCGATTCAAAGTGATGTCATTGGAATACTGACATCATTCAAATTCAAAATTAACTATATTATTACAATGCTTCGCCACATTAAAATAAAAACTGGTCTACTAACCTTGACCCCTGTCAAATTTCTATAACAAGCAGACAACGTTGTTTACAGGTTGGTATTTTGTTATTTTTCATAATTCTGGACAAAATATTAATTTTAAGTTTCAAAAGATGAAAGAAATAAAAAGTACCTTTTGTCAAATATATCTATCAAAAAATTACCATTGGATATGTTTCATTTACTGTGTACGAAGCCCAAACAAGGCTGCGAAATGTCGTTGACCTTAAGTACTTTATTTTTTGTCAACTACTATTGGTAAGGATATCATTTGTGACTGTCTAAAGACTGGTGTGTCCAGATGGTCACTAATAGTCAGATTAAAATGCAAGTAATTTTATAATAGCTAATATTACCATATATACTACTGTGTATTATAAATTAGTGTTTGGCCTTTAAAGGGACACACCCTAGTTTTTAAACACTAAGGAATATTTGTGACTATTAGAGCCATTTCTGATAACTGAAATATATTTTATGTAGATTTTATTGGTTAGATTATCCATTTCCGTACATTCAATGTATTTTTGGTCATCTTGGTGTTTTTAATATCACAAAATGCATTTCTCTTACTTTTAAAAATGCACGTGAATCTGAGAAGTAACAGTTATGGAGTCGAGTTTTAGTCTATATTTTTAGTGGGTATTTCACCATTTCAAAGTCACAGACTCATGTTTCACTCAACTGTAACTTTATCCAAATGTGTTGCAGGTTTACAGATTAACTAAACTTAGTGTTAATTTTCATGGGCTTAAACTAGGGTCTGTCCCTTTAAGAAGTATTAGGGATGTTTTCCATGTTGACAGTTTTTGGTATGGTGTGGGAAGAGAATGCAGGAAAACGGGTGTATCTCGTCACATACAAAAATAAAATGCAGTGAATTTGATAATAATTGTACTAAAATTATAGGACTAAACTAGAAAATATTTCTAGCACTCGTCCTTTTGTAGTAGCCCAGTGGTAAAGCACTCGCTTAATGCAGGTTTGGTCTAGGATTGATCTGTGTCGGTGGGCCCATCGAGCTATTTCTCTTTCCAGCCAGTGCACCACGACTGGTATATTTAAGGCAGTGGTATGTACTATCCTGTCTGTAGCATGGTACATATAAAAGATCCCTTCCTACTAATGGAACAATGTAGCAGGTTTCCTCTCTAAGACTATATTACCTAATGTTTGACATCCAATAGCCGATGATTAATAAATCATGTGCTCTTAAAGAAAACAAACTTTTCTCCTTTTTTTTCGTCTCTTTGTCTCAAGAAAATCTATTCTGTGGTTACCAGTAGCAGTATTTCCAGATACATTGTATGAGGTGTGGTAACTGTGCTCATGTATTGTCAGAAATCATGCCTATGGAAAGTGTTCCTTTTAAAAGTTATTGTGCATTCAGTATCAGTCTTAAAATGTTGATGAGAAAAACAAAGTGGATGCTAATATTTACTGGGATTGCTTTTTTCAGACTGTCAAAATGTTGACTGCAAAGCCAGAAGATGCCTTACAGGGCCTACTATTAAAAGTGAGTATTTAAATGTTTGAATACAGGCCTCTGAAATTATGAGAATGATTGGGGGGGGGGTTCTGATTGTAGGGGACGGGACGTAGCCCAGTGGTAAAGGGTTCACTTGATGCGCGATCGCTCTATGATCGATCCCCGTCGGTGGACCCATTCGGCTATTTCTTGTTCCAGCCAGTGCTCCATAATTGGTGTAAAAAAGGCTGTGGTATGTACTATCCTGTCTGGGATGGTGCATATAAAAGATCCATTGCTGCTAATCGAAAAGAGTAGCCCATGAAGTGGCGACAACGGGTTTCCTCTCTCAATACCTGTGTCATCTTTAACCATATGTGTGACGCCATATAACCATGTCTGTCTGTTTTTTTGTCCATCTATCTTTCTGTCCCACTTATAGTTTTTCGGAAAAAAAATTCACAATGCTTCAAGATATTTAGCTGAAGATCAAGTTTGACTTTCATAGCGATTTACTAATTTTTGACAGAGTTATGGCCCTTGAAAATAGTAGATACAAAAATTTGTATTCCGCAGGTTTTTTTATTTGAAAGAAAAAAGATATGGAGCTGAAATTTTGTGTATAGCTTTATCATGTACTGTTACAAATCAAGTTTTATCGTGGCGATATCCCCATTTTGGCAGTGGTAGTGGGTTTCCTCGCCCATCTCTCTCTCTCTCTCTCTCTCTCTCTCTCTCTCTCTCTCTCTCTCTCTCTCTGTCTCTCTCTCTCTCTGTCTCTCTCTCTTGCCTACGGTGCTTGCAAGATAGCATTGAACCACATCTCTGGACCCTTTATCTGATTGGGTTTTCTTCAGTCTTATTCATTGCTCCATGACTGGTATATCAAAGACTGGTATATTCTGTCCTGTCTGTGGGAAAGTTAATATAAAAGATCCCTTTCTGTTAATGGGAAAAATTAAGAGGGTTTTTTTCTGTGTCAAAAATTACCAATTACTATGATTAATAAAGCGATGTACTCCAGTGGTGTCGTTAAACAAAACAAACCAACTTTTTAACTCTGTGTGTCTGTCTTGTTTTTGTTTTTTTATCTTTCTATCTGTCTGTCTGTCTGTCTCTCTCTCTCTCTATCTCTCTCTCTCTCTCTCTCTCTCTCTCTCTCTCTCTCTCTCTCTCTCTCTCTCTGTCTCTCTCTCTCTCTGTCTGTCTGTCTGTCTGTCTGTCTGTCTATCTCTAACTTGTTTTAGACAGAAAGTAGCTACAGTTTAAAATGTGCTGAGATGCCAATATTCATTACTTTTTTAAGATATCTTTTCCAATTTCTTTTCTAGGGTTTTACTGTTTGTCGATGAAGCAGATGCCTTTTTGAGAAAAAGAAGCAAGGTAATCATGTCATTATCTCCCCTTAGAAACATTAATATTTAAATGAGAAGTATCAACTCTTACTAGTAATGAGCTACTCTTGGCATACTAATCTTCCAAAACTATATGTAGCTCCCTGTTTTACTTTTTGGCGGACCGTTAAAAATTGTGCCTAATTTCCTTCACAAAATTGTGCACCCTTTCTCTTTGGCTTAATCCTACGAGACTTTCGAAATTCCATAGCACCATAATACCCTCTGCCTGTTACCAGCCCTGGTTGGGCTGCTAGTGCTCCCCTGCCAGTGCAGGCGGTCCCCCTCCAACCCACCCCACCGCTTGCCTGTCCTGGATGGAGGAGCCGACTGAGGCCGGCACCTGTGCCCAGGACAGGTGTGTGCTACAATAGCTTGTTCTGAATGTGCACATTAAACACACTGACACTGACAGGAATTCCAAAGTAAATATGATATCGTGAACTATGAATCTTCGTTATGGAGCACCAGTTATCGCAATAAGTGGAATTGGCAATAATGGTTGGCATTGTTGTTGTTAAAACAATAAAAATACAAGAACAAAATTAGGAGCAACAATTGTATTAGATGTGAAAATGTATATTTTAATCTAGAAACACAATGGTAGTGATCAGGTTTTTGTTAATGCTTAGTTCTTTTAGAAAAATTAGTATTTAAATGAAGGAACTTTTATAGATGGATTTATTGAATTAGAATGTTGTATTTGACCATTTGTGAACTTTATTGCTGGTTCTACTATCTCCGCTTTGTCGTGTTTCCGGTAAAAGTGCGACAGTAAAACTAGCATTAATGTTTGCAAATGGTCAAATACAACAAAGTTATCCCCTAAATAATGTTTAATTTTGTTTTACGTTTTGTTTAAAAGTCTGATACATAATTTATAAATATTGATAAATGAGGTTTGGTTTTACTTTTAATTAGCTTTGCTGAAGTCTTTATTAATCTCCTACCGGAGCAACCGGAGGGGATTATAGGTTTCGTCTCTGTCCATCTGTCTGTCCCACATATAGTGTTCTGGATGTGGGTTTTTTAGAAGGCTTGAGATATTGATGTGAAATTTTGTATATAGCTTTATCAGGTACTGTTACAGATCAAGTTGGACTTTTTTTTTCAAGTCTGATAAATAATTTATAAATATTGATAAATGAGGTTTGGTTTTACTTTCAATTAGCTTTGCTGAAATCTTTATTATTTTCAAAAAGTCATTAGTGAAGATATGAGAGCGACATTAAATGCATTTTTATACAGAACTGGTGAACAGTCCAAGAAGTAAGTAGATTATTTGAGTGTTGGTTGGACAAACCTTAGAAAGAGAAAATAATAAAATAAATCCTCTTTTTTTTTTCCATCCCTGCCCACCCCGAGGATAACTGCTTGTCCTTTAAATATATATAATGCTTGATATGCAGTATTTTTAATGTTCATCTGGATGGGGATTATGATTTCATCTCTGTCCGTCTGGCCCACACACAGTTTTCCAGACACAAAACCCCCACCCCACCCCCGCTTTATATTTGCCCCCGCTCTACATTGCCTCATATATAGTGAGCTGAAATTTTGTAATAGCTTTATCATACAGTGACAGGGACGGGATTTAGCTCAGTTGGTTGAGTGCTCGCTTGAGGTGCTTGCGTCGCAGGATCGACCCACCTCGGTGGATCTATCAACTGATTGTGTTTTTTGTCGTTCCAACCAGTGCACCACAACTGGTCAAAGGCTGTACTAATTGTGTTTTTTCTCGTTCCAACCAGTCAACCACAACTGGTCAAAGGCCGTACTGATTGTGTTTTTTCTTATTCCAACTAGTGCACCACTACTGGTCAAAGGCTGTACTAATTATGTTTTTTTTCATTTCAACCAGTCAACCACAACTGGTCAAAGGCTGTACTGATTGTGTTTTTTCTCGTTCCAACCAGTGCACCACAACTGGTCAAGGCTGTACTAATTTCTTTCTTTTGCTTTAACAGTATTCTTGTGCTTAAATTCCTGTCTGTAGGAAAGTACATATAAAAGATCCCTTCCTGCATTAGGAAAAATGTAGCAGTTTTCCTCTGATGACTACGTGTCAGAATTACCAAATGTTTGACATCCAGTAATTAATGTTCTTTAGTGATGTCGTTAAACAAAACAAACTTTAACTTTAGCAGTATTCTTAGAATGCTCGTTTTATTATGGACTTGTTAGTGCTGGCAAGCAACTGCCCAGAATTATTAATCACTGCATTGATAAGATTAATTAATATTGCCAGGTTTATGTTGGTACTGGCGAGTAATCAACCGGAGCAGTTTGACTGGGCAATTAACGACTGTATTGATGAGATGGTTGAGTTTGAGGTCTCGAGTTTGGACGAGAGAGAGAGAGAGGCACTACTTTGAAAAATATATCTTACAACCAGCAGCTGAAAGAGCAAAGTGAGTACAGACATTTGTTCTTGTTTTTTACCGTCATGGATATAGAGATTATTACATGAACTTGCGTGTCATACTGATTTTATGAAACAAGTGTTAGGATTCAAGATTGTATTGCCCGAGCAACGTGTGAATGAAATTATCATTTGGAAAAATTTATTATTATTTTTTAAAACCAATTCTTTATGATTGTTTTCTCAGCCTTCATGATGGTATTACAGATGTGTTCTTCCTCCTTCAATTTCAGACGACTAAAAGTTGAGCAGTTCGATTGTGGTAAAAAGTGCACAGAGATTGCTAAAGTGATATCGGGTCTATCGGGTTGAGAAATTTCCAAGCTTGGAGTTGCATGGCAGGTAAGGAAGCAGTAGATGTATTACATCGACAGCTCTCACCAAAATATGAATTAATTATTGCAGTACAGTTTAACTTCGATTTAACACCAACTATTGTATGATTGGGTCATAAGTTACTGTGATATTAACAACATTTGAATGTTTTGAAGAAAACTCTTTGTAATAAAAGTAATAAATAAACTTACTGTTAACAGTTACACTATTTAACACCCCTGCTGTATTCCAAAAATATATCTATTATAATAATTTCATTTCAACTGCGGCAGATGGTTTTTGTTAACAGAAGGAAAATGAAAGGAAAATGATAAAGACACAGAAAATATTTCATCAGTTACTGTAGGGCTTACAGAAGTTGCTCATTGGACGTTGTGCTATGCACACACCTGTAATAAATGGTATTTTATTAGTCCCCTACCGATCCAGCCAGAGGGGACTATGGGTTTCGTGTCTGTCCATGTGTCTGTCTGTCCCAAACATATAATGCCTTTCTTTCCACGATGCCTCAGGATATTGAGTTGACATTTCGTGTATAGCTTTATCGTATAGTAGAGTTACAGATCAAGTTTGATTGTCATAGCAATTTGCCCTTTTTTTTACAGAATTATGGTTAGATCAAGTTTGACTTTCACAGGAGTTTATTCAAGTGCCATAATGCTGTCAGAAATTTAATTTATCTATCTTTGACAGAGTTAAAGCCCTTGAACTTGGAGATTTGTAAAAAAGAAACAACAAAAAATTGCGATGCGGACATATATATAGGAGTTTATTCAAGTACCATAACAGAGAAATTTAATTTATTTGTTTTACAGAGTTTAATGTTAAAGCCTTGAAGTAGGAAATGTTTTTAAAAACTGGCATGGGGATATATATATTGGTTTAGCAGTACTCTCAGAATGCTTGTTTATTTTCCTTCTCATCAACCTTTCAGAAACATTTATTTAACTCTACTTTCATTAGCCCTACAGAACAGAATAACGATCCATTGTAAAGTGTTTCTTTGATAAAGATTGTAGTAATGAACACTAAATATACTGATGGAAATAATTAAAGGGAATACATGGAATTTGATATGATGTTTAATTCGCTACCTGAGTAGATATACCTTGATAAAAAATGGATAATGATACAATATGGGACTGAAAGGGACATTCCTGAGTTTGCTGCAATTTTAAATATGTTATTGACTAACAGATACTTTTTAATAATTGTAATTACATATCGGTGTATATTAAAAGTGTTTCTAATCGTTCTAATATTTGTAGTGGGTTAAATTTCAACTTATTTCCTAAAATATTTAGTTTTCGTAGGTACGAAATTATTTGAAGACAAAATCCAGTTTGGGCTTCTTAGAAATATCAAGATGACCAGAAACTGATATTTTAAACAAGAAAATATATTTAATATGTAAGTTTAATTAGTCGTAAACATCTTACAATGCAGCAAACTCAGGAATATCAAGATGACCAGACACTGATGTTTTAAACAAGAAAATATATTTAATATGTAAGTTTAATTAGTCAGAAATATCTTACAATGCAGCAAACTCAGGAATGTCCCTTGAATGTCAATACTGTGGGATTGATGGGCCAGTGGTGCATATACTTATGATGTCATGATATCGGTCTTGCTCTCAAACCGTAGAGTACTTAGGCTAATATTTGACTTGATTTTCATTTACAGGCTCGAGCTTACTCCTCAAATGACAGGATACTGACAGAGAAAATGATCGATGAAATCGTGCAGGACGCCATAAAGCAACACCGAAGAAAGTCGGTTGGCAGGCCGAGCAATCAGTCGACCAATCAGAAGCCATGTACAAATCGGCAAAAGATGCAGCATCATACAATGCTCCGAATAACAAGAAGAAACCTGCTACGTGATAGCAGCCGGCTTAGGATTCATCTCGATATGTAAATTATATACATTTCTGTAACAGTGTTCATTATTAACATGCATGCTGTAACTGCCATTATTTAGAGTGCATAGAACTATAGGATTCATCTCGATATGTAAATTATATACATTTCTGTAACAGTGTTCATTATTAACATGCATGCTGTAACTGCCATTATTTAGAGTGCATAGAACTATAGGATTCATCTCAATATATATATATATATTATATACATATTCATAATAGTGATCATTATTAACATGCACACTATAGCTCCCATTATCAGAGGTATAGTTATAATTTTATTATATATTAATTTTCAGTTTTTTTACAATCCCCTCCAAACTCCCCCAAAGTTATCTTGGCATTCCACCTCATGTCACTGCCCCCCCCCCCCCAATGGATTTTCTGGATCCACCACTGATTATTTAGTGTAAATAGAACTGTAGTTAGAGTGAAAGTGGATGCAAGCTGTCACTCATTATTTAGAATGAATACAACTGAAGTCGGTGAGAGCATAAAATCTTGAAAAAAGATGGTGTGTTTCCAAGAACATGGCCGTACCTAGAAAAAAGGGCTGACCCTATTTATTTCTCTCATTATATTACATGCATTATTATTAATCTCCTTCTGGTCCAACTGGAGGGGACTATAGGTTTCATTGTCCGTCCCTCCATCCGTCTGTCCATCCATCTGTCCCACATGTTTTCCAGATGTTTTTTGTAGAAGGCTTTGAGATATTGAGCTGAAATTTTGTGTATAGTTTCATCATGTACTCTTACAGATCAAGTTTCACTTTCATGTCGATTTACCCATTTTGACGGAGTTATGTCCCTTGAACTTTGGAAATGTCGGTGGGCCCATTGGGCTGTTTCTGGTTCCAACCAGTGCACCACGACTGGTATATCAAAGGCTATGGTATGTGCTATCCTGTCTGTGGGATGGTGCATAAAAAAGATCCCTTGCTACAAATGGAAACATGTAGCAGGTTTTCTAAGGCTATGTCAGAATTACCAAATGTTTGACATCCAATGGCCGATGATTGAAAAATCAATGTGCTCTAGTAGTGTCATTAAACAAAAAAAACTTTAACTGTAGACAAAATGCCCGATAGTAAGTCCTGGTTGCATACCCTACTATCATAACTTCTTTTGGAATCAGTCTGGTACAAAGTTGTAATGAATATGCTAATAAATAAATTCATAATCAATTTTGTCAGAAAAATAACTTTCTTTTGAGGTCATAGTCCCTTTAAAAAAAAAAAAAAAAAAACTTCTTTAAATGACCATACAAGTGTTTGATAAACCTAGACAATATTATATCAATCATGAAGATGGTTGAGAGAGAATATATTGCAATATTTTACAAGTAGTCTGCTGTACACAGTTCATTTGCTACATTTGTATATTACAATATTTGTCAGTTTTGTAATCTGCATTTATTTTTATTTTCGAGATTCGATTTACCTCCCACCCATCCACTCAAGTAATAGTTTCATTTTTTATAACCATTTGTGATGTTTTGTCATACTGAAATGCAGTAGTTTGTCAATCATTTACTTCCATTAATATGTGCATATAAAACATCCCTTGCTGCTAATCGAAAAGAGTAGCCCATGAAGTGCCGACAGCGGGTTTTCTTTCTCAATGTGTGTGGTCCGTAACCATATGTCTGACACCATATAACCGTAAATACCATGTGTTGAGTGTGTCGTTAAATAAAACATTTCTTTCTTTCTATTAATATGTATAAAGGAACCTTGTATAGATCATGGCTGTATTCCATGAAGAATGATGTAGAATATTCTTATGTTGCATCATTGCTCTTTTTTTCTTTTCTTTTTTTAAAGATCATAGCGAAGGGTAGATGCAGAGGGGTATTCTCAAGTCATTGGTGTAGCCAGGATTTTAAGGGGGGTGCACACTGAATGTTTTAGAGTGATAACCAAATATAAAAGGTGGTGAAAAAAAAAAGGTGTGAATGAGGGGGAATGGTCCCCTTGGCTACACCAATGCTCCAAACACATAATCACTCTCATAAAAAAAAATATTTGCTCTACCCATGTGTGAAAGACTTGAAATTATTAGTGCAGGCTTGTAATTAACATAACTAAAAAAAGAAAAGAAATTGCTAATGTCTTAAAAAAACAACCAAGGAATTGTTTAAATATTTCTCCATGATGATTTAAATAAAAAAATGATGTCCCTCCAGTGTTATTGTTTGAAACAACACTTGCATAACACTCTCATGCATAATTATAAAGTGTTCTGGTTGAAAACTGATGGTGAGCAATAAACTACTTCTCTGAAATTATGTAGCAGATTAATTGCTCCCAGAGTCGAATTCAGAGTATATTTGAGTAAAATAGATGGAAATTAGTCATTGGCAGATCCCACTTGTAGGAAGTTAACCTTTTTAATAATTTTTTTAAACTTATCATCCACAATATACAACACTAAATTGCTCTGAAAATGTATCTCTGAGTGTCTTTATTTCAAGTTCCCAGGGAGCACGTCCCCAAACTCTCCCTACAGATCATTTGCCTTCGACAAACTCATATTGCCCTTTTGCAAATTTTGTGACCCTACTTTACAAAATTCTGGATCTGCCCCTGTATTAGTGATATTGGTGTGTGACGAGGGAAGCATGTTATAGTGTGGTGTTGTTCATCTGTCTGGACCAGGGGTGGCATTTAGCTCAGTCAGTTGATTTTGTGACCCCGCTTTACAAAATTCTGGATCTGCCCCTGTATTAGTGATATTGGTGTGTGACGAGGAAAGCGTATTATAGTATGGTGTTGTTCATCTGTCTGAACCAGGGTTGGGATTTAACTAAGGCGGTTGAGTTCTCACCTGAAATGCTTGCGTCGCAGGATCGAACCACCTCAGTGGATCCATTCAACCGATTGGGGTTTTTCACATTCCAACCAGTGCACCACAACTGATCAACGGCCGTGGTCGATATACATGTATGTCCTTTCCTGTCTGTGGGAAAGTGCATATAAATGATTCCTTTCTGCTAATGGAAAACTGTAGTGGCTTTTTTCTGATGACTATGTATCAGAATTACTGTATGTTCGACATCCAATAGCCGATGATTAATTAATTATCGTGCTCTAGTGGTGTCGTTAAACAAAAACAAATTTTAACTGGATACATTTGCCTGCAGGACCATCAAATCTCACATTCAGGAACAGCATGGGATGGAGTTGTGTCACATACCATAATTACTAGGTCACTGTGAGCTACTTTCCAGTTTACTGGGCTCATAGAACATGTCGAGTCCATACACAAGACTCTTTAATAATTTAAGAGTCGGATAGTTTAATGCCATACAAATTGTTTGAGTCTACCGGCGTCGTGGTTAGGCCATCGGTCTACAGGCTGGTAGGTACTGGGTTCGAATCCCAGTCGAGGCATGGGATTTTTAATCCAGATACCAACTCCAAACCCTGAGTGAGTGCTCCGCAAGGCTCAATGGGTAGGTGTAAACCACTTGCACCGACCAGTGATCCATAACTGGTTCAACAAAGGCCATGGTTTGTGCTATCCTGCCTGTGGGAAGCGCAAATAAAAGATCCTTTGCTGCTAATCGGAAAGAGTACCCATGTAGTGGCGACAGCGGGTTTCCCCTCAAAATCTGTGTGGTCCTTAACCATGTGTTTGACGCCATATAACCATAAATAAAATGTTTTGAGTGCATCGTTAAATAAAACATTTCTTTCTTTCGATATTTCAATCTAGACTAAATTAGTGTTATAAGCATGGACCCTTGTCTGGGGTATATCCTATCAATTCATACAGGGCCATCAAACCTTGCATGCAAATATTTGAACTTGAAAGACTTTAATTTATGTAAATTTCCAACCAGTAGAATTTATACATGTATCCAGTGTTGCTCCGTTCGGCCAGTGCTTTATTCTGGCTTCATCGTAGAGTGGGTAGAATTACAGGATTTGCTCTGGGAACTGTGGTCCTCTTTGACATGGACATTCATCAGTGTCTGCCAGTTTCAGGCAGTACATATGGGATCTGAGATGGCAGTGACCGGTTCTTAGCCTGAAAATGGTTGTCTCTTGGTATCTCTCCTGATGATAGATTGGATCCTTGAGTGTAATGTTGGTGCATTGGAACTTTCTCTTAATTATGTTTTTTGTGGACTTGACCAAGTGTTGTTATTTTGGGTGTCAGTTCAAAATCCAATATGGGCATTATGTTTTCCTATGTAGATTTAAACCAAACTTTGTACAAATGATTCACTCATGGCCCTGACCAAGTGTTGTCATTTCTTTCACAACGATTCGTAATCTAATATTGCTGCCCTAACATTTGATTGGCAGGGAAATGTTTAACTTATTCTCAAGTTCTGCAATGTAGATTTAAACCAAAACTGGTACAAATGGTCCTCAAATGACTACCCATCACCAGTTTACAGCTTTATTTATTCACCATTTACGTCAGTGGGCCCATTGGGCTATTTCTCGTTCCAGCCAGTGCTCCACAACTGGTGTAACAAAGGCAGTGGTATGTACTATCCTGTCTGTGGGGTGGTGCATATAAAAGATCACATGCTGCTAATCGCAAAGAGTTGCCCATGAAGTGGCGACAGCAGGTTTCCTCTCTCAATATCTGTGTGATCCTTAACCATATGTCTGACGCCACATAACCGTAAATAAAATGTGTTAAGTGCGTTGTTAAATAAAACATTTCCTTCCTGTAACAGGTAAAATTAGAATTCACATTTCAAGACAAGTGGATTAATTATTGGTCTGTGTCACAATACTTCCATATGTACATCTGTTAATGTCAAATTAGTGGTCGCCAAATGACCACCTATGATAAGATATTATTACTATGACTCACTTTTCAGAGGTACAGTTTTAATACGAGGTGAGCAAGTCGAGCTCCATGGGCCTCTATTTTTTTTTTTTTTAAAGAAAACTTGATAGAAAGTAAGCTGTCCCTCCCTTGAAGGAAATTTTGTCAATTGTTCCAAATATTTGGGACAAGGACTAAAATAAATGTTACTATGATTCGCCCATGCAGTGAATACATACGATACATGCATTTGTGTTCACATGTACATCTTGTATTTGGAGGGGTTGTTGGATATGGATGTCGGAACACAAATATCAGTGTTTTCACCACTATAGTGCAGTCTTGTATAGAGTTTCTACCTCGTATATACTGACTTCCGAATGGGTTCTCACGTTTAAAGGGTGCACGGCACCCTGTGTGAGTGGTACCCATTCGATAGTAGTATTTAATAAAAACTGTTTATTCAACCACTTATGACTCACCATTCGTCAAAAACTATTCGGCCCCAAAACATTGCTTTCAATTTTTCATTAAATATTTGGGCCAATGACTAAAATAAATGATCTGATGATTCGCCCACGCAGTGAATACATACGATATATGCATTTGTGTTTACATGTACATCTTGTATTTGGAGGGGATTGTTGGATATGGCTGTCGGAACACGAATATCAATGTTTTCACTACAATAGTGCAGTCTTGTATTGAAGTTTTTACCTCATATTTAAAGGGTGCACGGCACCCTGTGCGAGTGGTACCCATTCGTTATTTAATAACAACTGTGTTTATTCGACCACTTATGACTCGCCATTCGTCAAAAACTCGTTCTGGGAGAATTTGGCCCCAAAACATTGTTTTAAAATTTTTCCACCAAATATTTGGGCCAAGGACTAAAAAAAATGTGCCTATGATTCGCCCACGCAGTGAATACATATGATACATGCATTTGTGTTTACATGTACATCTTGTATTTGGAGGAATTAATATATATACCTATATAATTTATATATATATATATGTATATATATATATATATACTGAACAAAAAAAGAAACTTCCGATTTGTACATACAGTATTTGTTGTGTTAAAGAATTCATTGCGTAATGAAATTATATAGGTAGTATTAGCCTTGAGCTGTATTATCAGGATTCATGAATTTTATCGATTATTTTTGCACTGTTAATTGTCGACAACGTGAAATTCAATTTGCACGTGCATGCATGGTTCGACATGTCCCGTGTAGTATTCGATCAATTTGTTTTACTTGTCTTACTGACATTGTTGTCAAGTGAACGAAAACGCTTCAAAATTTGTAAAAAAAATTAATGTTTTTTACATTGTAGCATTTTTAGTATGCCCAGAATACCCAATAATTTACGCTAACGGGCGACTGGCATGCTTGATGCTGGCATGTCGACAGAAGACGTTGCAAGGCATGTTGGGAGTTCTAGTCGAGCGATACGAAATCTTCGCGTAAGATTTCGAATGACAGGAAGCACTAACGACTTGCCACGTCGTGGACGTCCGCGTGTTACAACGCGTGGTCAAGACCGCTATATCATGAACACGCATTTGTGCAATCGATTCCAAACTGCCACTGCTACTGCTGCTAACACACCTGGGCTTCATAATAACCGAATCAGTGGGCAAACTGTTCGTAATCGTCTGCGGGAGAACGGTTTACATGCATGTCGGATGCGTTTTAACATCATCGTCTTAATTGGGCACATGTACACACTCGTTGGATACGGTGACACTAGAATACCGTTCTTTTTTCGGATGAATCCAGATTTTCTTTACAACGTGGTGATGGCAGGGTGCGCGTCTACCGTATGAGAAATGAACGCTATGCTGACTGTTGTGTTCTTGAACAAGATCGTTTCGGGGGTGGGGGTTCTGTCATGGTCTGGGCAGCCATTGCCCATGGTTATCGTTCACCACTAGTCATCATTGATGGCAATTTAAATGTTCAACGTTACCGCGATGACATTCTCGCTCATCACGTCATTCCTCTGTTCCATAACAACGCCAGCATCTCGATTTTTCAGCATGATAATGCCACCTCTCATACAGTTAGAGACACTGTAAATTTTCTTAGGACAAACAACATTGATTTCATTGATGACTGGCCCACTAAATGTCCTGATCTTAACCCCATCGAACATGTCTGGGATAGTCTGGACAGACGATTGAGGCGTCATCCCAACCCACCCGCTAACGTCAACAAACTTCGTCAAGCGCTCATTTAGGAATGGAACTATATTCCACAGGCAGAAATCAACACTTTAGTCAATTCTATGTGCCTACGATGCACTGCAGTGGTCAATTCAAGAGGTGGACATACCCGTTATTAAGTGGGTGTTGTTTGTTTTAACCCCAATCACACTTGGTCAAAATTTCTCCCAGTTTCTGTTAACCTATGGCCATGATTTTTGCACAAAACGATGCATAATGGAACACTCTTTAAACGCATATATAACAATTATTCCCCCCGGTTTGTTTTCATCAAGTTATGTTCAAGCAAAGTTAGCGGAAGTTTCTTATTTTGTTCAGTATATATATCGGTGTGGGATCAATCCCCGTCGGTTGGCCCATTTCTCGTTCCAGCCAGTCCATCTCGACATGGTATATCAAAGGCTGTGGTATGTGCTATCCTTTTTGGGAAAGTGCATATAAAAGATACCTTGCTGTATTTGGAAAGATGTAGCGGGTTTCCTCTGATGACTACGAGTCCGAATTACCAACTGTTTGACATCCAGTAGCCGATGATTGATTATTCAATCTGCTCTAGTGCTGTTGTTAAACAAAACAAACTTCTGATGACATGCTTTACACTGACGTGATGTAGTATTACCGTATTTAAAGCATAACAAGTACCATATACACTATGAACACTACTACTTCTACACACACACGTTTCATATATATGGTATATATATATATATATATACATTTATCATGTGTCAAGTGTGGTTTTCCCCAAGTTCTAAAATAAATATATCAACAACAAAGATTGTATTTAAATAACAAAAACTTTATTATCTAAGGAACAAAAATATAGCAAAGAATGTATACTGAACTCTTATATTGAAAATGCACCACCGTATTTTTGGTTGTTACTGCTATCCATATGTGAGGTTGCTATAAAGTACAATATCCCTAACCAATTTATGCATTTATTTTTATTTATTCTTATTGCCTACCAGTTATACAAAATTATTTAAATGTATTATTTCTTCTCATACCCTTTTTACATCTACAAATATGGTTGATGCATTTTCAATGAAGTTCAAATATACATGTATTTAAAAAAAAAAAAATTCATATTTAAATTGTTTGTTTGGTTTTTTTTTTTTTTTTTTTTTTTTGCCCCAGACATTAATGACTGTGCCAGGGTTGGGGCGCCCTGATTCATCGTCTTACAATATTTACACAAAAAATACTAGATAGATGATACTAATGTATATGAACTCTTATATAAAATGCACCACCGTATTTTTAGTTGTTACTGCTATCCATATGTGAGGTTACAAACTTATGACAAATACATTCATGCATAAATACATACATCAATAGATACATAGCCGAGAGCGTATTATGACAAGTCTGCAAAGTGCGGGCTGCCACAGAGTCCCAATTACAGCATCAGACAATTATATTTAAATATCTTAATAAAAGAAGGCATTCTTTTAATATACTACTAGCCTAGTCCGTAAAAAGTTGTATTGTGTGAATGAATGTCAGTATAGACTGCCAGGAACACGGTCAACTTCAGACACTATGGATTGAGGGTTTTAGTTGCAGTCACTATTGCTTACAGCATTCAGCACAGTGGGTTACTTACATTCAGAACATTATGTCACTATTGGTTACAACATTTAGCACAGTGGGTTACTTACATTCAGAACATTATGTCACTATTGGTTACAACATTTAGCACAGTGGGTTACTTACATTCAGAACATTATGTCACTATTGCTTACAGCATTCAGCACAGTGGGTTACTTACATTCAGAACATTGTCACTATTGGTTACAGCATTCAGCACAGTGGGTTACTTACATTCAGAACATTATGTCACTATTGCTTACAACATTTAGCACAGTGGGTTACTTACATTCAGAACATTATGTCACTATTGCTTACAGCATTCAGCACAGTGAGTTACTTACATTCAGAACATTATGTCACTATTGCTTACAGCATTTAGCACAGTGGGTTACTTACATTCAGAACATTATACATTAAATGTGCAAGGTTTAAGGTGTAAAAACACCACACTCCGCCTCACCCCACTCCCTACTCCATACATATTTCCCCAATGTTTTCTGGGGTAGAATTCCTCTACCCCCAGCGTAAAACGTTGCCACAGTACATAGCCGCTACAAAGCTTCAGTTTCACAATACAATATTATAACATCTTTTCCTGATGCAAAATCATGTTTTACAGTTTTAATAAATTGGTGTATTATGGCTATTAATATGGAGATCATGTTGGTGTTTTTAGTACTTTACAAAACAAAACTGAGGATAGTCATCCGTTTCTGTGTTAAAATGAAAAACGTACTTTTTTATGCCACACCCAGAGTAGACCTAGATTTTAAGTATTATTAATTATGGTCTGGCTGTGTCGTTAAACAAAACAACCTTTTAGTACCACTGTCACGTGATTACCAGAGTTGAGATACCTCATGCAGCTTAGTATATACAGTAGTTGTCTCCCTTACTATATGATAAGGAGGAAAGAGTGCGTTAAACAACTCCAAAACTATTTCAAGCTAATATACCCATGCCTAGTAAATTGGATATTACGAGTACTAGAAATGTGGAAAGTAACTGGAGACGATTTTACCGTCAGTGGACAAATTATGAGATTGCATCTCAGTTAGATATGGAACCATCTCATTATAGATGTACAGTTCTTCTAGCTTGTATTGGTGAGGATGCAACGGAAGTGTATGATGGACTACCTTTTTCGGAGCAAGAGGATAGGAATTATATTGACACTGTTCTGCAAAACTTCAAAGAATTTTGCATTGGTGAAACTTATGAAGCATATGAGGCTTATTTGTTTAATAAAGCAATCTCAAGAACAGTGAAACAATTGATGCTTACATTACCACACTAAGTCAACTTGAGAAAACCTCATGAATTATGGAGAATGTTACGAGACCGCATAGCTGTATGTGTAAAAGATGAGACCGTACGCGAAAACTGTTGGAAGGCAGAACATTAACACTGTCACGCTGTTTTTAACACTGTCACGCTGTGTTGAAATTTACAGAGCTTGTGAATCTTCAAGAAGTCTGGCAGAAACAATGTCTGGACAGATGCAGTTCCTTTTGCAGTAACCACTCCCAGACGCCTTGCATTGCCGTTGATGGCTAAAGTAAAAGCAGAGCTACAGAGGATGGAACAAATTGGTGTTGTTAAACCTATTCAGGAACCCACAGAATAGTGTGCACAATTCCCACCAGCATGCCACCACGGGCCAACGAGGTGACACAACGTCCACCAGCATGCCACCATGGACCAACGAGGTGACACAACTCCCACCAGCATGCCACCACAGGCCAAAGAGGTGACAACTCCCATCAGCATGCCACCACAGGCCAACGAGGTGACAACTCCCACCAGCATGCAGTAGCCCCCCTCCCCAGAAAAAAATTCAGAAAGCATTATAGAAACTTAAAGAAAACTTTTCTTAACTGTTTAAGGAGTTTTAGACTATTAACTACTCAGTTTGGTGGACAAAGCTTATACCATCTGACTCAATATGAATATCTGATTGTGATTGAATATCTTATTGAATATCTGAGGATTGTAAATGTGTATTTGCTGGAACCTTGTGGATTGGTACGATATCATGTGATTGAATATCTGAGGATTGTAAATGTGTGTGTGCTTGAACCTTGTGGATTGGTACGATATCATTTGATTGAATATCTGAGGATTGTAAATGTGTCTACCGAGATTTAGTAAGCACTTTAGACGAGCACTGCATTTTTAGTGCTTGTGCTTGAACCTTGTGGATTGGTACGATATCATGTGATTGAATATCTGAGGATTGTAAATGTGTATTTGCTGGAACCTTGTGGATGGGTATGATATCATGTGATTGAATATCTGAGGATTGTAAATGTGTGTGTGCTTGAACCTTGTGAATTGGTACGATATCATGTGATTGAATATCTAAGGATTGTAAATGTGTGTGTGCTTGAACCTTGTGGATTGGTATATCATCATTTGATTGAATATCTGAGGTATTTAAATGTCTATTTGCTGGAACCTTGTGGATGGGTATAATGCAACCTGATTCACCTTGGGTGATGTTTATTCCAAAAATGGACTCAGGCTGGTTAGTAGGGCTGAAGCTGTCGGAATTGTTTTGATGAGCTGAAGAAGTTTGTCTGTTGAAAGAAAAGGAAAGGAAATGTTTTATTTAACAACGAACTCAAAAACATTTTATTTATGGTTATATGGCGTTAAGGACCACACAAATATTAAGGAGGAAACCTGCTGTTGCCACTTCATGGGCTACTCTTTTCGATTAGCAGCAAGGGATCTTTTATATGCATCATCCCACAAACAGGATAACAGATATCACTGCCTTAGATATATCAGTCGTGGTGCACTGGCTTGAGCGAGAAATAGCCCAATGCGCCCACCGACGGGGATCGATCCCAGACCGACCACGCATCAAGCAAACGCTTTACCACTGGGCTACGCCCCGCCCTTTGTCTGTTGAATCTCCTACATGTGAAAAGAGAAATTTAATTTTCAAAAAGACTGCGTTTTCAGCCCAAACCAAACTACTTGCCCCACCCCACCTCCAACAAAATGAAATCGTACTTTGCTTTTTCGTGGGGTTTTGTAAACACTTTTAAGTTAACATATTTCAAATATAAAATATTAGATGGATAAATACATTTGGAATGATCTTTGGCGAAATGTTTTTCAAATTTTATTTGGCTGTTGGAACAAATGATAAACACAAACATGCAAAATTATTGTGTTTTGAATAGCAAGAGAATGGCATATTTTATTGAACAATTATTGATTATTTTCCTCCTAGGTTATAACAATGAATATTTCGGCTAAAGTTCTAAAACTCTTTTTTTATATATTGTTTTGAGCGTGTCTGAACTTTGTAACTGCAGTTATCATTTAACATCAGTTACCAAAATGTGTTGGTCACAATAAAAATAAGAGCTTATATCCATGGCGTTCCTTTTCAGAATTATAATCCACTAGATCGCATTAAGTTCATGTATTGTACCTCCCTGAAATAGTATTTCAGAGCCTTTAGATTTCAAAATTTCCTGAGAGGGATGCCCCCGGACGTCCTAGTGTCTTGTGCCTTCCATCTTCTTTCATTTCAAGAATTCATCTGCCCCCCTCCCTCCCCCACATGACAAAAAAGCCCTAGCTACGGTACTGTTTTATGTTTATTTTCAAAAACATTTTATTTAATTACCAGCTAGTAAGTTAACTTTAATAAATCTTTTACTGTTTCATTTAAATAAGTTTAATGTCTGTCCACAAGAATTTGAAATAGGGGATTATTGTTAAAAACTAACAATACAAATAAGCCTGACCGACACGAAATACCATAAAACTAATATAATTCCCATCATATTATTCTTATAAATGCATAATATAAACATGACAAATACATATAAGTATTAAACAATTCATGATATAATGTTAAGCTATTGTTACAATTTGTGACCACAAAAGTGCATGACTTTATTAAACATCAACTTGGAGGATGGTGATTAATAATAGTTTCTGGCATGAGTCCTTTTGTAGATGGTTTTTCTGACACGAGTCTCAAGAAAATCAATATTTGGAGCGAGCTTTAGCGAGCTCCATGGATTGATTTTCTTCAGACGAGTGTCAGAAAAACCATCTACAAAAGGACGAGTGCCAGAAATATTTTCTAGCACAACCTGTCCTATAAATTTTATTATTAATTTAGTCTAACTATACTGTATGTCTCTTCATTTTGTTTTTGTAACGTGACGTCACCTCTAAGCTGACGCCCATGTTACGTCATGAGTGTGAAAGCATACAGTGGTGTCGAGAAGACCTACTCATATTATGTGGCGTCATATACTACTTTGTTTAAAAAATTACGTAATCAAACGGTAGCAACTGCCGTGTACATCCTAATATCAACCAATGAAAAGGACGGATTAGCGTCTACACACATGTGGTAGACGGTTTTTCTAGCACCTTTCTATGACGTCATTGTGCTAGAATATGTTTTCACTACAAACAGCAGAAGAAATAGAGGATACTCCCCAAGTGTCTTGTGATATCATAATTTATCAGCACGAGTTGATAAAAGTATGAAATCCGAGGCTTGCCGAGTATTTTATACTTTTATCAACGAGTGCTAATAAATTATATCACAAGACACGAGGGGGTATTCTTTTTATCATCCATTATCATTATTTTCATCTGCGACAGTTGTAAACAATGTCAGTAATGTGGGTTGAATGTCAGCAGTAGATTCGTTAACTAGCAGAACGGCAGTGACGTGACGTCACTAATGGTAGGTTTAGCGCTGAAACAAAGATGTAACAAAACATTGTCTTGTGATTAAAATTTGACCAATCAGGAGATATCACAAATTATAGTGCCAGCGATGTCTCCTACAAAAGCCTTTAAGGGATGATAAAAACAAATATTGTTAATATAGTTTTCATTTATCACATAAAGTGATAAATTATAAGATCTCTTTGTCCGTGAGGTACAGTATTCACATATGGCTGCAAATGGGTCATGCATGCATAATGATAAGATACATTGTATATTAAGCAAAATAGTAATCAGTTCTGATTAACTGTAACCATTTTATAGTCAGTGTTTAAATAATAATAATTTAAAAAAATATATATGTATATTAAATTGTTTTTCAAACTAAAATACCGGAGGGGACTATAGGTTTCATCTCTATACCTCTGTCAGTCTGTCCGTCCATCTGTCTCCCCCCCCCCCCCCCCCCCCCAATCACACACACACATATATAGATATATTTGTTTCACAATGCTTTGATATATTGAGGTGAAATCTGTATAGCTTCATCGTGTATTGTTACAGATCAGGTTTGACTTTCATGGTGATTTACTATTTTGTTCTCCAGTTATGGTCCTTGAATCAGGATATACAAAAATGTTTTTCAGCCTCTTGTTGTTGGGTGGGTTTTTTTTGGGGGGGGGGGATGCGTCCAAAATATTGAGTTGAAATTGTGTGTATATATTTCACATGTACTGATACAGATCACATTACCCTTTCATGGCGATGTACCAGTTTTTCACATAGTTATGGCCCATGAATTCAGGAGATATGAAAATTAGTCGGGCCCAGTATGGACATGTATTGCTTTAGCAGTCCTCTCAAAATGTTCTCTCTCTCTGTTTTTAAATTTGTCTACTATAGGTTAAAAAATATACTCCATGAATGAAATTTAACTTTGGCTACATTATGGATAAAAATGTACGGTCTCACTACACAGATCACTTCCGGGTGAGAGTTGATTGATGACGGTCCACTATAGTTCCTAATTGTGACACATGTTATGGTTCACATATTCACTTCTAGGAAATGGTGAAGAATTAAAACAATATGTATGTTTAATGGTAAGCTGTATTTTGCCCATGTTATTTTGTAAGATTGTGCATCGACCTTTTGGGACATGGGTATATAGCACAAGTGACAGCCGGAGTGAATCGGTTAATGAACCACCTGTTCGGACCGGTACTACAGCCAGATGTGGTCATATAGCAAAAAAACAGACGGAAATGTTCTCAATTTTGGAGTGAAAATAAATGCTTATATAATGTATATTCGCAATGGTGTATGTTGTTAGTGCCAACGAGAACCCATTCTATGGGAAATCTTCGCTTGAAGTTGGGTATTTTAACATGGGTTTGAATGGCAGATGACATCTGTGTAGTGAGACCTAACATCAGTTACCAAGGTTTTGCTATATATGTATGAGTTATGGATAAAATTTCATTTTCATTACATAAAGATCTTAATTCTTCTCTAGCATCCATTTTATAAAAAAAAAAGAAAAAAAAAAGAAAGAAATGTTTTATTTTACGACGCACTCAACACATTTTATTTACGGTTATATGGCGTCAAACACATGGTTAAGGACCACACAGATTTTGAGAGGAAACCCGCTGTCGCCACTACATGGGCTACTCTTTCCAATTAGCAGCAAGGGATCTTTTATTTGCGCTTCCCACAGACAGGATAGCACAAACCATGGCCTTTGTTGAACCAGTTATGGATCACTGGTCGGTGCAAGTGGTTTACACCTACCTATTGAGCCTTGCGGAGCACTCACTCAGGGTTTGGAGTCGATATCTGGATTAAAAATCCCATGCCTCGACTGGGATCCGAACCCAGTACCTACCAGCCTGTAGACCGATGGCCTAACCACGACGCCACCGAGGCCGGTCCATTTTATGAACAAAGACTGTAAGATACAAGCACAGGTTTGAGGACAAAATTAATTTAGAAATGACTTGAAAATTTACATGTCTTTTTTTATATATAACATCAGTTACCACAGAAGATTGAATTCGTCTGAACAAGGTGGATTACATTTGCATATTATCTATTAAGCCTAGGCCCATGAATGCAAGGATTAAAAAGTTGATTTGAATACTAGTATTTAAAACCTCTGGGTTACAGTTTGTTTGCTTGTAACAGTCAAAATGTAACATCAGTTAGGGTGCAATTAACAAAAATAGACATTGTGATACTACAAGACATGATGATGTCAAGAAATGCATTGCATGGTTATAGATATATTCATTTTCTAAGCAAAACATGCAAGTAAATTGCAATTTTAATAATGTAAAAGTATCTTATTTGCCGAAAACCTTTTAAAATGACAACACATTCGGGAGACAGTACAGGGCCCCGTTCCACGGAGCGATCTTAGCACTAAAATCACCTTAAGTGTATAGCTACCTCATGTACTTAAGGTGATCTGAGAGCTATTATCGCTTCATGGTACGGGCCCAGGCTGGTAAGTCTTGACTTATGGTCAGGTCATACTCGACTTGCCGACCTGAATGCGGAACTAAAGCTTAGGTCGCCTTGCACACTTTGACCAGATGAATTTAATGCCTCAAAAAATATGTTTCAGGGAACCTGCCGAGAAAAATTAGGTAGGGTAGGTCAGCTTTGAAATGTATTATTTATTTATTCATTTATTTATTACATTCACCCCACAGGACCATATAAAATGTTATGTATGTACTCTCTTCACCTACCTATTAATAGTTATATTGCTATACACCCATGTTCCAAATGTCAATGCATAATATTACAAAATAACATGGGCAAAATCCAGCCAGAAGGCTTACCATTGAGAAATACTAATTGTTTTAATTCTTCCACAATTACTATGTAGTATGTGAACTACAAGGTATGTCACAATTCGGTACTAGTGCACTGGGAGGAATGAACTCTGACGTCAATGTTAACCTGTAACTTTAATTTATATTATTATAATCAGCCTCTTTAGTTTATTATAATTAGTTATTAGTTAGTTTTTGATTGGTCCATCTCAGCACATTGTACTGCACATGCGGTGTGTGCAGAGCAGCACTTGGGATTAAAATGTCTGAGTGGACGAACGTCTTCAAGTCGTATATTGTTAGTGAACTGTGCAGCGAGACAGTAAGGCCATATTCTTGACAGGTATATACAGGACGTTAGGCGGGGGTGGGGTGAAGTGGGTCTAAAGTGTGTCCATCGAAACTTGACACAATGTGCACTGCCACGCAATGGAGAGGTTGGGGCAGCGAGTTGTCTTTTCAAATATTGACCTTCTTTCTTGATGCATGTGAACATTGTGAGGAGAGGTGACTGATGTAAATCGAAGCGTGAATCGGCTCATAATTCTCCAAGTTTGTAGAAATTGTTTTAATTAGAAAAGAGTTGAGAGAGGGAGAGGGATGGTGAGAGGGAGGGAGAGGACAATTAGCTGGAGAAAGGTGAGAGAGGGAGAGAGATAGGACAGTTAGATGGAGAAATATGATAGAGAAAGAGAGAGAGAGGACAATTAGATGGAGAAAGATGAGAGAGAGGACAATTAGAAGGATAAATATGAGAAAGGGAGAGAGAGAAGACAATTAGATGTAGAAAGCTGAGAGAGGGAGAGATAGGACAATTAGATGGAGAAAGCTGAGAGAGGGAGGATAATTAGACAATTAGATGGGGGAAAATGAGAGAGAGAGAGAGAGAGAGAGAGAGAGAGAGAGAGAGGACAATTAGAAGGAGAATGGAGAGAGAGGACAATTAGATGGGAGAAAATGAGAGAGAGAGACAGAGAGGACAACTAGAAGGAGAAAGATGGGAGCGAGAGAGAAGAAAAATGACAGAAAATGGGTTCATAGCGGAGGTTCAGTCCTGTGACCAAAGCACCACAGATTAGAGCTTTATTGCCTCAGCTAGATCCCTCTCCCTGGGAACAAAAAGACAGACAGACAGAGGACCAACCTGTCCAAGGCAGACGCAAAGGCCACAGAGTGGCTGAGATCTTCAAGAAGATCAACCATGGCATCCAGATCCCTCAACAGGCGGGATTCTTTCTCCTGCCACCATTTGGCCATTTCAGTCAGCGTTGTTAAGCAACTATTGATCCCAGATGTCGATGATGCTGTTGCAGTTGCTTGAGTGAAGGTTCAAGGTTCAAAATAATTTATTTTAAATATGAATTGTATAAGATGGCATAAATCTGACAACATAATAAGTCTACATGATGTTAACAACACAGTATATTCAAGGTGGGGTATGCAGCCATACCACCCCCACCCCACCTTTTTTTTTTTTATCGCACCTCTTCTCTCCCCCAGTTTTCATATGTTTCTGTATCCCCAAAACACGACTCCTAGACAATCTGATCGAGTGTCTCCCCTCTCCCTAAAATTCTGGCTATGTCAATGTCTTAACTAGAGCTGGACAGTAATGAAATTTTAGGATCGGTATCGGTATTTTTGGAGTGATTTACCTCTGTATCGGTGTGGTATTCAGTAAGGACACAATACCAATACTGATGCCAATATCGAGTTGTATTTTGGTTTACTCTTTTTTAAATGCATGCCTGAGTTAACGCTCACCCACTAATTTCATACTGTAAGTTGACATATATTTTATTGTTGATTTTGAGGAAGAACGATGTCAGGTCAGTGAATTTTTTTAGGGGTTTGGGTCATGCTCCACCGGAAACTATATTGAAAAAAAAGATTCGTTTAGAGCAGCAGACCTCGAAGTGAAAAAAATGCGGAAAGTAATTAACTAGTTTTACGTAGACTATGTCATGAATAAATTCAAGATACAAAACAGATGCCGAAATTATAAAATAATACACAGCGGATTTTTAATGTATATGCACTCATAATAAGCGGTGACCTGTCCTACACTTAAACTGGATCCCCAAGTCGCAGTGCCACGGTAAATTCTATAAATTTATTTTATTTTAAACAACATTGACAAGGTGCAGCAGATAAGCAATTTTCACAGCTTCACGGATATTAGTACCCATTCAGTGTATCAATTAAGAAATTGTGACTGCATGTGGAACGCATTTAATTGCCTCTGGGTAATCTAAGCTGGACCGTGGTAGATTAATCTACTAGGACAATACTCTGCATGAGTAGTTATTAAATGAAATGAGAAGACAAACTTGTGAGAGAATGAATTTTAAACGGTTAAAATTGGTGCTTTTCAATTACATTTCATTATTTCTAAAGACGGCGACATGTAAAAACTATAGAGCACATATCTATCAATTAGCGGTACAGACGGTAAAACAAAATAATAATAAAAAAAATAACATACAAATTGTAAACGTTGCACCTGCATTAAGATCACTTCTTTTTGGGTATTTTATTTTTTTGGATTAAAAATTCAAGTCTCCATGCTGTTAAAAACTAAAGTTTGAGAGAGAAGTGACTTTGCTCTATGATTTTGACCTCGAGTGAGGCCTGAGATAAACATCAGCTGATCGTGACAGAAAATAGTTTGTAACTATTTATTTATTTAGTCTTGTTCATGAATTTTCCTTTATAACCATTTATTAAATGTGTCTTAAGTCTACAGTCGTATGTTTAGATTTAATTGTCAACAGCGCGTTAGCAAGTGCGAAAAAATTTTACATGCTCATATACCACTAGAGTTTCGAGCATGTCCGTCCCGGGGCCCGTCTCTGGATAGCCAGGGGCTTGTCCCGGGACAGAAACAAATTAAGCGGACAATTTTGTAATATACATCCAAAAATTAAATAGTGGGCCTTTAAAATTTTGATGCGCATGTCTAATATAATTAATAAAGAAAATTCTACCCCACTTCCTGTTTTTTCTTAGAGTGGGGCTGTCAATCTTCCAGTGCTGCTAGGACAGGCTCTGACATGTAGAGACTAAACGCGAACAACCGTGGCGTTCTGCAGAATGGCCGTCATACGAGTCACGAAAAAAGCTAGTCATCATAGTCAGACGGAGAAATGACGTGGAGGCAAGGAATCTCGCTAAAACGAATCCAACCTGGTGGTGCAGACTGTCGAAACGAGAAGCGTTCAATCAGTTCCAATAGCCGCATACATCCCAGTAGAAAACTTCACTTCACTGATAAAAACAACAAAAGTGAAGGATCCCTAAGTCGAGCCGCGAAAGCACGTGCAGTTTGCACAAACATGTCATACCGCGACGAGCTCCAGAATGGGAATGAGCGCGTTAGTGTTTAAAGGCTGACCCAAAGCCAACAAACATGGCCGTGTCTAGCCAATTCACAACTTTTTGCTCCACAGATTAAAAATAGTTCCAACATTGAACACCTTTTTAGCCATGATAGAATGGAGATAAACATCATCTGAAGTCAGACTGGAGGTAGTTTATCGTGCATTTTACACTGCTAAATGACATTTCAAACCGAATGCGTTAGCGTGAGGTTTTAAATGTAACCAGATGATGTTAATCTCCTAATTGACATGATACTGCAACACGAATGATGAATGAATGAATAAATTAATTAATTAAGGAAGGAAGGTTTTATTTAATGACACACTCAGCTAATGCAAGTACCTAGTTTGCTTTGTTTAACAACATCACTAAAGCACTCTTAGAGGAAATCTGCTATTTTTTTTCCATCAGCAGCAAGGGATCTTTTATATGAATTTCCCCACAGACAGGAAGGAAGGAAATGTTTTATATAACAACATTTTATTTACGGTTATATGGCGTTGGACATATGGTAAAAGACCACACATATTGAGAGAGGAAACCCGCTGTCGCCACTTCATGAGTTACTATTTTCGATTAGCAGCAAGGGATCTTTTATCTGCATCATTCCATAGACAGGATAGTACATACCACGGCCTTTGTTACAGCAGTTGTGAAGCACTGGCTGGAACGAGAAATAGCCCAATAGGCCAGTAGGCGAGCGCTGTACCACTGAGCTACATCCCGCCTTACCTACAGACAGGACTACATCACATACCATGGGCTTTCATATGCCTGTCGTGGGGCACTCATTGGGTATAAACGCAAAAGAATTGCCGGTTCGACGGGACGACAGGTAAAGAAATATCCCGGCCCGTGGTGATGTTGACCGGCAAAAACAGGTCAGGACGGTAATATTTGGACTCCTGTACAGTGGCATAGGGAGAGGGGATGTGGGGCTATTATTATACTAAAAAAAATGTTCATATAAAATCATACATACATATATGCATGCATGCATACATACATAGGGTAGGGTGCCGCCGCCCCCCCCCCCCCCCCACCAATATAGGTTACCCCCAATATAAAAATGTGGTTTTTTTTTTTTTTTGCTATATGGTCCCAATGAAAAAAAAAGAAAAAAGTTTTTTATTTAACGACGCCACTAGAGCACATTGATTTTTTATCTTATCATCGGCTATTGGACGTCAAACATATGGTCATTCTGACACGGGGTTTTTTTTTTGAGGAAACCTGCTGTTCGCCACATAGGCTACTCTTTTACGACAGGTAGCAAGGGATCCTTTATTTGCGCTCCCCACAGGCAGGATAGCACAAACCATGGCCTTTGTTGAACCAGTTATAGATCACTGGTCGGTGCAAGTGGTTTACACCTACCCATTGAGTCTTGTGGAGCACTCACTCAGGGTTTGGAGACTGTATCTGGATTAAAAATCCCATGCCTCGAGTGGGATCCGAACCCAGTACCTACCAGCCTGTAGACCGATGGCCTAACCATGGCGCCACCGAGGCCGGTCATGAACGCAATGACTGCATGTAGTATCGGTGTGACGGAACATGCTCTTAATTTTGTTTTCGCCTGTGGCGATATTAATTGTGTTAGAGGGCCGTGTGCAGTTTCATTGCACTTAGACAGGTGGGCAACTTGTTATGTAATACCTAATGCGCGACGGTCATCGAGCTGTACGTCTAATACACACCCAGAGCAGGTGTGGAGGCCATGTGGCTAGTAGTTACATAATATCTCCGGTAGTGCTGTTTATGGCCAGGGGATTGCTCGCGGAATGGCGACAGCCACTCTGACGATCAGAGAAAATATACCGACTCTGGTCGTGGTGGAAACTCACATGATAAGATTCGGTGCCGCGATGTACCCCCAGGCGATATTCGATTGATAATAAATAGCTAGGGTTTAGAGATATCTAGGAGAACTAGGAAGGCTCCAGGGGATCACGGACGTTGTCCACTGAACGATCTATATTAGTTCAGACGGGACTTTGGTAAATATATATTTTCTGCTCTGTGTATAACCTTGATGTGACTTTAAATATTTTAATACTGTATTATACCAATATTCTTTAGACAGTGTCTTCGGTCATCTGATGAAGTAAATCGTAGACTGATTGTTCTAACATTATACGAGTATTTGGTAATATAAAGCTTAGCCAGTCATCCTAAAGGACCTAGGTAAACTGTAGGTTATTGTCTTTATTGTGATAGGTACCAGTATTAAGTCTGTATTACAAGGTTATTGAATGAGTAGTTAGGGTTAATTAAAAATTAACCAGTTAGGAATAGTGTTGTAATTCCTTTATTAATTAAGTTCCCCTGTTAGCGTTTCTCAATTATCACACGTGTGGGTGTTGTGTCACGGTGAAGTGATCAGCATATTGTGTAAACTAGACACCTAGAGATTAACTAATTAAGTGATCAGTTCTGGGTTGTTATTATTGTTGTTATTAATTAACTACTGCGGCAGTACATTTGTCAGCGTAGGTTAATACAGATTCCAAAGTGTATGGTGTTTTTGTTGTGTTTTCTAGTGAACTAAACGTGCTATAATAATATATACTTTATATAAGATCGTATCTCTGATCATACCTAGACGAGCCAAAGCGGGTATAACTGCCCGTTACAGAGAGATCTAATAGATATACAGTTAGGAGAGATATTTGGACAATCGTGTTTATTCAGTTACGGGTATTATAGAATCCCTGTGACAATCAGTCTTAAAAAATGATTGATGCCATGTCATTCTGCAGATATCTAAAAGTCTTAAAAAAACTATATTAACTTACTTTGGTAGTGAAACTATTTTCAGCTTTCACAAAAACCAACTACTTAAAACCGCAAAATATATTTCAAATTTATTTCAATTTATAAATGAATCGTTTTTCAATCTTATTCCGCCTAAATATATAAAACTGTTTTGAAATTGGCACAATCAAGGCTTAAAACAAATAAAATACGTACTCGGTGCAAATGGTAAAGCCCACCCCCCTAAATTTAGCGATAGTTATAATTTTATTGTATATTAATTTTTTATTTATTTTTTAGAATTCCCCTCCAAACCTCCCACAAAGTTCCCTTGACATTCCACCTCATGTCACTGTCCCCCCCCCCCCACCCCCCCCAATTTTTTTTTTTTAAATAAATAAATTGGATTTTCTGGATCCACCACTGATGAGGGAGCTAATTCAGTCAGTAATGCACACCTGAGATGTTTGGGTCGTAGTTTTACTTCCAGTGGGTTTTCCAATCCCTACTATCCTAATCATGTTCGTTGCACATAATAATGAAATTCAAGACAACTTTATTCCTATACATGTTTATTAGCTGCATGTTCATCGAACCATAGATCTATGATCTAACACTGAAAAGGTACACTGGTAGCACCTATAATAAGTCTGCGCACCTAAGCATTTGTGTTGTATTTTAAAGTTAAAATATTTGTTTAAAAATTATTTGTTTCACTGCCACAGTACAATGGAACAATAAACGTGTTACAACTGAAGTTATTTTAATTTTAATGTTTTTTAAACGAGTAATGAACACATTTTTAGTGGGACACCCCCCCCCCCCCCCCCCCCCCCCCCCCCCCCCCCCCCCCCCCCCCCCCCCCCCCCCCCCCCCCCCCCCCGTATTTACTGGCCTTCATGAAGGCACATAAGTGCGCAGCAAACATTAAAACAACCACTTCTGTCGCTAATGCTTACATAAAACGGCAACAAACAATGTATTCGACTTTTTATAAGTTCTAAATAACAAACACTTCCTGTTATAGTCTGTTTCAGAAATATTTAGATTGTGCAAATGAGATAAATATAAATGATGTTCCATGCTCCTTAGTTTGGACAACACAAAATGACAATATAAAAAAAAAGCCAATGTAAACAACAAAAAGGATCATTATTTCAACAACACAAATTGTCTGTTATTAACAGTGTAAATGAGCACAATAGTGTTTAGACATAGGACAATCAATGATAATTTTGAAACAGACTATAGCTAAAATAGGCCATGCTGTAAGTACAATCTTCAAAGTTACTCGGAGGGAAATCCAAAGTATCCTTGGATGTTTACGTTAACAAATAAAAATAAGGCTTATTACAATAAAATTACAAATCATTTTTAAAATGTACTAATACAATCATTATGTATCTCAAATCGTCAGGGACCCATTCTACGAGTCACAAGTTAGTGATATGGAACCCGAAATAATGTCTTTTCATATTGCATTAATAAATATATTAAATAAAACTATTATCACTTGTCTTGACAGTGTACACATCACAGTATAATAATTGCACAAAAGTTTATATATCAAGTCAAAAGATTTATAAAAAATAATTTGTAAACTCTTGCCCATCACTCACATTTGTAGCAGACGACAATTTGTTGTACATTTCCATGAATGGATGTTTTCCCCATTCATGTGACGTCAAATTCTCACGAGAATCTCGCGTTATCTGTCATGGCTGCCAAAGAAAATATTTTGAGTTGATATTTTTTAATTTTGGACTTATTCATTGGCTTTGCAAAAAAATTAAAATTAAAACGTGCCAACAATATCGAGTAAGTGTTTTCAACAAAATGTGATGGAATTCTTTACAGAACACTGACATTTGTTTTGCTACACATGGGGTATATGCCTCATCTCGTAGCGCTAAACAGAAGACCGTGTGACGTGTCGATCACTCGATGTCAGCGCTACGTTACCAGTTACTTCATAAATGCATAATGCTTGGTTTTCACTCACCTTAGCATTTTGATGAATACGATTTTTCACTCGCCTAAGCGTTTTGAGGTAACTGAGATGTTGGCGAAAGTTTCCGTTACAATACCGTAACTACTCCATACCCCTAAAATGGAAATTTTCTATTAATGGGAAACAACTCCGTTTGCTTAATAAAAAAAAAAGGACAGAAGACCTAAAATAAATTGACACAGGCAAATGTTTTTAAATTTATGCCTTATTTTGGGTTATTAGCCTTTACCCTATAAATATTTCCACTAAATTGTCATTAAAATAGCCCCAAATGTTTTTTCAATGCCAAAAAAGGACTAGGCCCTATTCCAGGGCTAAAAATTCGCACGAATCTCTGAATCAGATTCGCGCCAGGATTCGTGCAAACATAAAACATCCGAATCCATTTGGATTCGCGTGAAATATTTCCAAAAATTTATTAAATTGAATAATCAGTGAATAAAACGTTACCGAATTAAAAATAAATAAATAAAATGAAATAATAGTCTGGTTATCAAGCTTCAGTTTAATCTGACTTCAAAAGCGTAGCATACATTTGAATCCGAGCATGTTCGAAACATAGTGGTTTATCGAGACTAGTCTGGCCTGGAACCAAGCGGTGGTTGGTTCTATTTCTATGAACCAACGAAGAGAACCGAAAGGAACTTGTTCAGTTCTTACATAATACTTATACTAAGTTATAGGGCCTAACAATGGACAGTAATTAAATGTTCCCAAATTAAATTTATTTAGTAATACATCAAACATTTCTATGATAGTTCGCTGATATTATGTTCCTAACCTTGAATCACCTGCTCTTTTAATCAATACATCTTTTTGTCGGTTGTGGAAATGTGTTTCAGTAATATCCATACAAACATTGAACCAATGCGCAAAATACATCGACAAATGTATCCCATGCGCTGTTTACGAATAAGCAATCTTCGAAAAGTAATGGGCTGCGTTCAGCTAGACCGAGCGGAAAAACGTCCGCCTGATTGGTTTGTGCGGTTCATGGTAAACCAAATGGCCACACTGGGAGCCAAGCAAATAGTTTGCGAACGTTAGCGAAACGTTTGCTGGCAGAACTTGGAGCTGGTAAGACACCTAAAAAAAAACACCACTGAGGGTGAAGAAAAAATGGAACCAATAACTAAAAAAAAATGTTGGTAATTTCTGTTTGCTTTAACATTGGATAGACTGTTGCATTCGATTGAAGAACACTAGTACAAAATCAAGTAAAGTTTGCTCACTCGCCATTCATACCATCCACATTGTAATCAAACATGCAAAATGAAGACTGATTATTAAACATGAATGCATTACACAGTGGGCATTTCAACAATTACCTAACACTCTTATGGTGAACTATGGGATGCATTACAAACGTTATGAGGGAGGGATTAAAAATCCCATGCCTCGACTGGGATCCGAACCCAGTACCTACCAGCCTGTAGACCGATGGCCTAACGACGACGCCACCGAAGCCGGTCAGTGGCCGCATAAATAGTCTCGCCCGATATTTTTAGAATTTGTATGCTCCCAAATAGCCTTATAAAAGGCGAACTGTGATTAGTCGATATTTAAATTATTATTTACATACGAAATGTCACATGCAATGCTGGTTGATCTACTGGTAGACCAGTAGAGCTAATTTTAATCAGATTGATGTGCCTTCGGGTACAAATGATCCCCTCATGGACCTGACCAAGTGTTGTCATTTTAGAGGCCATATTTCATGTTAGTGTGGTTTGCCAAGTTATAAAATAAATCTCGACAACAAACATTGTATTTCAATTCAAAAATAAAACTTTATTATCTTAGGAACAAAAATATAACAAAGAACATATTTACAAAGAATGTATACTGATCTCTTACATTGAAAATGCATCACCCTATTTTCAGTTGTTACTGCTATCCACGTGTGAGGTTGCTATACATTTGTTATTGTCTACATACAAAATTATTTAAATGTATTATTATTTCTTCTCATGTCATATCCAATTTAGACCTCGAAATCTGGCTGATGCGTTTCCAATGAAGTTCAGTATATTTATATATCTTTTAAAATATTTTTTACCTTTAATTATTTTATTGCCCCAGACATTCATGAGGTGTCAGGGTTGGAGTGCCCCGATTCATCGCCGTACACTATTTACACATATAGATAGATGATAGTAAAGCACTATATCATGCAAACGTATGACAAATACATCCATACATAGATATATAAATAGATACATATAGCTGAAAATGTTTGATAACTATTGGTTGCGGTAACTAAGGTTTGAACAACTGGCTCGAGAATGTCAGTAAAACAGTCACGTTGTTACTTAAAGGTAGGTTATCTCTTTACACCGACGTGCGATTATACCGAAACCTTGTTTGTCCTCACGCTGCCAATCTAGTTTTTTAATACACTGTATTTGAGTAAAGGTTTGTTTTGATTAACGACACCTACAGACAGGACAGTACATACTGTGTTCTTTAAAATGCCAGACGTGGGGAAGTAGCTGGGACGATGAAACTACAAAGTGTCCACCGAGAAGGTTTAGTCCTCTGACCCAAACACCTCAGGCAAGCACTCGAGCATTTTCATAAGACCATATCGGGACAGCAGTCAATATCAAGAAAGGATGACAGGAAACGTTCTACACATAAACAACGGTCCTCATTTGATAAAAAGCAATACTGGATAAATATTGCCAGTACTGTCACAATGATTAATACTATGAGTAGGAATAGTTTAAACCTAGAACCCCCTGACCATCGCAAAAGTTGCAACTTTAAATATCTTTGAATAGTGTTCATGTGTTTCTTTATCTGTGAATATGTAGCGGTTAGTGAAGTGTGACTGAAACGGACAGTGGTTTGCCCCGACACCGAATCACGGCCGGTTCCGATGTACGGATCAGCCTGGTGGACAGAGCTTATACCATTTGACTCAGTATAGTAGGTGGGCCTAATGCATGTACAATATGACTCAGCATCGTTGATGGGTTTACCATCTGACTCAGTATCGTAGGCGAATCTAAAATCATCTAACTCGGTATTGTAGGGTGGTATACCATTATAGTAGGTGGGTCTAACACCATCTGACTGAATATCTGGGATAGGTCCAGTATCATTTAACTCAATATTCTGGGTGGGTCTAATACCTTCTGACTGAACATGGTGGATTGGTATAATACCATTTGACTCAGTATCATGGGTGGTTCTAATACCATCTGACTGAACCTGGCGGATTGGTATAATGGTACTACTAATACTATCGGAGTCAGGGTTGGTGTTTCTGTAGGAATCCGTCTCACTCTGGTTGGTAGGTCTAACACCACCTGACTCAGCATGGTTAATGGGTCCAATACCATTTGACTCTCTCTGGGTGGTACGTCCAAAACCGTCCGACTCACTTTCATGGTCTGCTGGAATATGTCTGTTGAATCTCCTACAGGTGAAAAGAGAAATTTCATTTTTAAAAAGACGTCATCCCTAACCAGACTACTTTGCCCCCCCCCCCCCCCCCCCCCCCCCCCCCCAACAAAATAAACTCATATTGTGCGTTTTCCTGGAGGTGGTTTTTTTTGGGTTTTTTCACACTCTTTAAGTTAACATTTTAAATATAAAGTATTATATGGATAAATACATTAGGAATGATCTTTCACCAATCTTTTTTCTTTCTTTTTTTAAATTTTGTTTGGCTGTTTGAAGAAATGATAAACACGTACATACAAAATTATTCTTATATGTTTTTTGAATGGCAAGAGAATTGTAAATACAATTTTTTTTCAATTTTGTTTTAAAAGATTTATTGCCCCCAGAACATGGGCAGTGAACAGGTTGGGAAGCCGTGGTCACTGCCTTACAAAGTACGTATTTAAACAATAGTATCTAAACAAAATATGCTATTTAAATATGTTAATGCTTTCTATGATATTTATAAGACGGAAGGGAGGGGGGAGAGATGGGGGGGGGGGGGCAGAGAGAGAGAGAGAGAGAGAGGGTGCAACAGCAGTAGATAACAATAAAGAATTATTGATTACATGTATTTTCCTCCTAGTTTATAACAATGAATATTTCAGCGATAGTTCTAAAACTCCTCTCATTTTTTAATATTGTTTTGAGACTGTCTGAACTTTGTAATGTACTAGGTTAAATTTCATTTATTTCCTAAAATATAATTTTTTCGTACGTACGAAATTATTTAAGACAAAATCCTGTTTGGGCTTCTTACAACTATGAAGACGACCAGAAACACATTGGATATACAGACAATGATATTCTAAACAAGAAATTATATTTAATATGTAACTTTAATCGTATAAATATTTTATTAGTCAGAAACATCTTACAATGCAGCACACTCAGAAATGTCCCTTTAACAATTATCAAGACTAAAACTAAAAGCGTTCTTCGGCAGCCATGACAGATAATACAAGAATCTCGTGAGAATGTGACATAACCATACATGAAAAATATACTACAGTAATTTTTGTTTTATGATATATTTGACGAAATGTATTTTTTTAAAATTTCTTTTAGCTTTTAAAACTTAAACTTAATAGTTTGTCTAAAATTATGAAAAATAAAAACATACCAACATTTAAACTGCGTTGTCTGCTCTCGGAACTTTTTTGACAGGTCAAGGTAAGTAAACCCGTTTTAATTTTAATGTGGCGAAGCATTGTAATAATATAGCTAATTTTTTATTTGAATGACGTCACTTTAAATCTCTATACAAGAACAATAAACTGGATGCATGACATTTCCGTTTTTAAAAAAAAAGTAAAGTTTGTTTTATTTAACGACGCCACTAAAGCACATTGATTTTTATATATCTTATCATCGGCTATTGGACATGGTCATTCTGACACCTCTTTTTTAGCGGAACCCGCCTTTCGCCACATAGGCTACTCTTTTACGACAGGTAGCAAGGGATCTTTTATTTGCGCTTCCCACAGGCAGGATAGTACAAACCATGACCTTTGTTCAGGGCCGTAGCTAGGATTGTTTTGTTTTGGGGGGGGGGGGGGGGGCAACTGAGTAGTTAATAGTCTAAAACTCCGTAAACAGTTCTTTAAGTTTCTATAATGCTTTCCCCCCCCCCCCCCCCCCCCCCCCCCGCTAGCTACGGCCCTATTGTTGAACCAGTTATGGAGCAAGATCGGTGTGATTCGTAAATCGAATAGTTTGTTATATATTTGGGGGGGGGGGGGGGGGCGGTAAACCAGAGAAGGATTTCTAAAGACTAAATACTAACGTTTTACGTCCTTTGGTTGCAAGGTCTGTTTTGGTTGTACCAAAGTTTCTATAACTATTAATAGTGAAGTCTAGGTAGATATAAACATTTGTGTTCTGAATTTTTTTCCATTCCATATTGGAATGTAATTTTCTTTGGTTTTCCCTTTTGGATAATCATACATTTGGTTTTGCTAAGTTAACGGTTAAATGCCATTCTTGACAGTAGGTGTGTAACTCATCTAGTGCATTTTGTAGGCCTAGTTGGGTTTCAGTCATCTGTCCATAGTAAATGTGATAGTCTTTCATTCTGTAAATGCAGTAGATAAAAAAAAGTTTGATTTGTTTAATGATACCACTAGAGCACATTGATTGATTCATCATGGACCCATTAGTTGTCAAACATTGCTAATTTAACTTGTAGTCTTCAGAGGAAACCCATTACATTTTCCCATTAGCAGCAAGAGATATTTTATATGTGCACTTTCCCATAGGCAGGACAGCACAGCACATTCCACGGCCTTTGACATACCAGTCGTGGGACACTGGTTGAGACGGGGGGGGGAGGGGGGGAGCAATGGGTCCATCGTGGAGGTTCGCTCCTGTGACGAAAGCACCTCAGGTGAGCACTCTACCGTTTCAGCTAGATCCAGTAAGAAAAGGACAGACATAGGACCAACCTGTCCATGGCGGACGTTAAGGCTACAGAGTGGGTGAGATCCTCGACAATATCAACAATGGAGACCAGATCCCTTATATGGGAGGATTCTTTCTCCTGCCGCCCAATATCGATGGCCATTTCAGTCAGCGTTCTTAAACGAGTCTTCATCCCAGATGTCTTCGTTGTCCGCTTCGGCTTTTTCTTTGGTGTGGGTCCCTGATGGAAGGTTTAAAAGTTCAAAATCATTTATTTTAAATATAAATTATACAAAATGGCATACATTTGACAACATAATAAGTACACATAATGGTTACATTAAATATATAAGGAAAGAAAATTATTTATTGTTTAATGACACCTCAGTATATTCAGGGTGGGTGATGCAAGCACCCCCCCCCCCCCCCCCCCCAACACAATCTTTTTCTTCCTTTTTTCCCCAACCACTTTATATTTCTCTGTCTCCCCATAACACGACTCATCGACAACCTGAGTACCCCCCCCTCCCCCCCTTATTAAATTCTGGCTACAACAATGCCGCAACACGTTTAAACTATACTCAACAACGGAAGTTTAGCAAATATATTTTATGACGTCTAAATTTGCCATTGTTGAATAAACGTAAAAGAAAACCAGGTCCTCCTGTTGTGTTAAGGCAAAGGTTGATGAGTTTATGTTGTGTGTAAATGGTAAACATTTCAAATGTGAATACTAATTAATAAAAATAGGTTAATTTATAAATGTTATGCAATTTCGTTTAACATTAGCTAAACTTTCGTTGTTGAGTATACATTTATTTTGGCGTCTAATTAATATATAGTTATTATTTCCATACTTGGTCGAGATAGACATATACAGGAAACCGGCTACTACAACACGAATGAATGAATGAAAGAAAGAATGAATGTTTTATTTAATGACAAACTTAACACATTTTAAGCACTGTTATATGGAGTCTGGCATATAGTTAAGGACAGACAACACAGATAATGAGATAGGAAACCCGCTCCACCACAATGGAGAATGAATGAAATGAAAGTTTAACGAGACCCTAGCACGAAACATTACATCTTCGGTGATAAATTGAATGTACACCGACTTGATGAAAATGAAACTTGATTATCGTGTCACACCTCTCCTCGAGAAAATGTTTTTGAAAATTGTGTGAAAGCCCATAAAAAAGGTATTTAATTAATACGATGTTAAGACTATATGCAGTGACAGCAAACTTGGTGTGGCTGAAGTCGGACCTGAACTCATTGTACACTTGACCGTGTTACGGTGTACGTGAAAAATAAAATCGCGGGAAAAAAGTGATTAGACAAAAAGTCACATCGGTTGGGTTTGTAGAAACACTGACTTGAGTATCTTTATCACCAGATGTTAGATTTCATTTTCGCCAGTTTGGCGATACAGGACATATTTTGTTCGCCAGCTGATATTTCTATTAGCCCATGGGAAATTGGCGATCGACTGGCGTGAGCATAGTATAGGCTATTGGGTATCAAACAAATTCAAGTTTGATTTATTAATGATTGGCTATTGGATGTCAAACATTTGGTAATTTTTAGAGGAAATCCGATATATTTTTCCATTAGTAGCAAGATGTCTTTAATATGCAACATCCTACATAAAGTGTAGCACACACCATGGCATCTGATATACCAGTCGTGGGACACTGGCTGGAACGAGAAATAGCCTAATGGGTCCTCCGACAGGGAGCGATCCCAGGCCGACAGCGCATTACCACTGGGCTGTGTACCGCTCTCCCATATAGTCTTGGAGAAAATCTGCTACATTTTTCCATTAGCAACAAGGGATGTTTTATATGAACATTCCCATAGATAGGACTGCACATACCACAGACTTACATATACCAGTCGTGAGGCACTGATTAGTTGTTGTTGTTTGTTTTTTTGTGTGGGGTTTTTGTTTTTTTTGTTGGGGGGGGGGGGGGGGGACCAATCAGAAAATGGGACCGCCGAGTGGATTCGAACCTAGGAATCTGAACCTTTGAACCAATCATCTAGGATGAGCGCTCTACCAGCTGGATTAGATCCCAACCCTGAACAAGACAAAAGTCCAAAGAAAGTTTAACACAGTCGTGACCATATTTTCACTGGGATAATTGTGATGCAGGACTTTAGATTGCACTAAACGTTGTGCCCAACATACACATACCAGGGATTTATCCAGGATTTTTCACCAGCATCCCATGTCTGATGGGATTGGGAAAATTAGCTTGAATAATTCTCTTTTTTTCAGAGAGAGAGAGAGAGAGAGAGAGAGAGAGAGAGAGAGAGAGAGAGAGAGAGAGAGAGAGAGAGAGAGAGAGAGAGAGAGAGAGAGAGAGATTGCGAAATTTTAGAATGGAAGTTGGGAATGTTCAATGCCACTTTCTTTTAGGAAGGGGCCTTTGTTCGGATCCACAGAACACCTAGATAAATCACTGCTTACCCAAAATTCATATGCCCAAATTAAGCACAAACATGCTGACCTCAAACCCACTGAAATATGAAGCTCTGATTATATTAAAATAATTCGAAATGCATTACGGTACTAAAAATACCTTGTTGTCCTTCGAGACCAAAAACACCCGCTGTGCCCAAATTAATAAGATCTAAAGCCCTGCTGATGATACGCTAGTGCCCCTAGAGAACAAAACATCCTTCCCACTTTGTGTGTAGGAAGACTGCCACTCCCAAGATTAGTTTCACAAATGTTTTAGTTATTTTGTAAACACTAACGAAAATGTCCCCCAAAACAAAAATAAATATTCAATTACTGGAAGATTTGATCACAATTAATGTAGGCATACTGTTGGGCCTCCACGAGTCCAAAATATTGGACTCGAGGGTCAAACTCCACCCGGACCCGAGTACCCGACTTTTACACTAAGACGATAATGAGACTATATATGCATGCAGGGTTTAAGCTGTCGTTCGCCAAATCGCCAAATGCGAATTAATATTGAATTTGGCGAAAATACTTTATTATCAAATCACCAAAAAGCTAATTCGAAAATCCTGTTCCATTATCTTCCGCTATTTGTTTTTGAGGAGTATTTGTTAATACAGTGAAACCTGTCTAAACCGGATGACGTCGGTGACCTAATATTTATCCGGTTTAGACAGGATCCGGTGTTTAGAGGGTCGCGTTTTTATAAAACAGTTATTGTCCTTGACGTGCAATTTGCAACGAATTACCCGAGAATGATTTGATTGATCCAATAAACCTGTTTTGTAACGTACAGTTATATAATCATTTATTTAGTTAATGATAACATTGTGCTGCAATATTTACTAATTATTAATGCATTGTTTGTTTCCACAAGTTTCTTTTGCCATGGATCTAGAACTTTCTTTCGTAAATTCTCTATGTTCGTAGCTAAAAACGAACATGTCCGAGAATTGCCGAATGAATCTGAATGTGGTAAAGGCAACAAGGGCTAATCATCTCGCCGTATCCCTATTTTGTTATATATATATTTGTGAACTAACTTTAAAACAAAACAAAAAACAAAACAAAACAACTTTCAGTATAATTTAGTTTTTATCGAAACCTTGCATGATTTTCACCAAAAACATGGACCCGATCAACGTTTAAAAAACGAGTCCACAGTTTGTTGTTTTGCTTCCGATTTGCTTTTGAGGACAATCTTCATAGACATTGATTCAAGTTTCAGAATGTGTTCTAAATAGCGTTCATCCTTTGCAAGAGCAAAATTTCTAAGTTTTTTAATCATAACCAGTGCATCATTGTGCGACATTTCACAACCGTTGGGTTGCAAACTTTCATCGGAACAACTTTCACTCTCGTCATCACTTGGGCTCTTATCACATTCCTCTGATTTTCTGAAATCATTCAGAAGTTCATTTTCCCAATCATCATTTGTATCCTCGATTGGCAAATGGTCGTCAAATGTCGCAATAGTGGTCAGATCGACATTCATCCGATGTTCGTTGACCAGTTGTAAAAGGGGAATGTCGTCATCATCGTCGCCGTCGTCATCATCATCATTATCAGTGGAATCCATATTTGTCGATGTTGAGGTTGGAAAGCCAGCTGCCCGAAAGCACTTCGATATGGTTTCTGACAGTGTCTCCTTCCATGCGCTCGATATCCAATGTACCGCATCCAGTACTGTCACTTCCTTACATAACTGTGACACAAGAGTCGGCAGTGTCAATTTTAACCATTAAGTTTCTTAACAGGTGTTTCCTGTATCTGGCTTTGAACGCACGGATAATGCCTTGATCTAAGGGTTGGAGCACCGACGTTGTGTTGGGTGGCAGAAACTTCAGTGTTACGTTTGAAAGCTCAATTTGGGCATGAGAAGTCGCATTATCCAGAAACATCAAGATCTTTCTGCCCTGTTTTTTCATTTGTATGTTCACATTTTTAATCCATTTTTCAAACAACTTTCCATTCATCCATGCCTTACGGTTTGATTCCCAAATCACAGGAAGCTGGTTAATGTTCACATTTTTGAAGCATCTCGGTCGCGCCGCTTTCCCGATGACGAGTGCCTTCAACTTTTCTCCAGTGGCGCTACAAGCCAACATAACAGTTAACCTTTCTTTTGAGTTTTTTATTCCCTTGGTCGACTCGCCTTTAGCAGACAGGGTCTTGTCGGGTAAAGCACGCCAGTAAAGACCGGTTTCGTCACAGTTAAATATATTTTCCGGCTCATAACTGGAAACAATGTCCGGAATTCTCTCTCTATAATCGTCAACCACGTTGCTATCTATACCGGCACTTTCACCGCTGACCTTGAAATGTCGAATTGAAAAACGCGACTTCCAGCTTTCTAGCCACCCGTTAGATGCCTTAAAATCACGAATCGACAGATCAGATGAAAATTTCAAAGCTTTTTCTTGAATGATTGGTCCGGATATAGGGATATGCTTTGCTCGTGCATGCTGAAACCATTTCCATGTCAGTTCGTTGAGTTCGTCATATTTGCAGCTTGTTTTGAATCGCGTTTTCTTGGCACTAGAGTTACTTTCATATTCTTGAATATAATCGGTCTTCTTCTTTAAAATGTCTGATACAGTAGAAACGCCAATTCCGTACTTTGCTGCCAAATCCTTTTGACTTAATTTTGGTAGCGATTGTGAATCTTTAATCAAGTCAAATTTAGTCTCGCTAGTTGTTATTTTGTACATCTACTTTGCGCATGCTTGTTTTGAGCCACTTCCGTCGGATTCCGTAACCGGCTTTATTTTTGTCAATTGGAATAGCTCGCTCCTTTTCGCTTCCTCCATGTGGTCCATGTCACGTGATTTCTTGCGTGCGGAAAAAGCCGACATGTCTCGATTGATTGTTCATGGAATACCGCTTACCGGGTATATCATAAAGGATCGTTAAAGGGACATACCCTAGTTTTTAAACACTAAGGCATATTTTTGACTATTATATCCGTTTTTTATAACTGAAATCATACTTTACTGAGATTTTATGGCTTAGATTATCAATTTCCGTACATTCGAAGTGTTTTGGGTCATCCTGGTGTTTTTAATATCACAAAATGCATTTCTCATATGTTTAAAAACGCACATGCGTCTGATAAGTAACAGTTATGGAGTCGAGGTTTAGTCTATTTTTAGAGGGTATTTTACCATTTCAAAGTCACAGACTCGTGTTTCACTCAATTGTAACTTTATCGAAATGTGTTACAGGTTTGTAGATTAGACAAAGTTAGTGTTAATTTTCACGGGTTGAAACTAGGGTATGTCCCTTTCAAACGCTTATTAAACTGTTTAACTCTATCTTTATTTTTGCTGAATTTTTAACAATATACTGTCATTACAACTCCTTGCAATAGCAATAGCAATAAACTGGGTGCAGTAAGCCTCGGCAGACGATTGTGATTTAGTTGAATGTAATATTTTTGATCGTCGCACATAATATATAAATAGCAATTTTATCAATGCATTCAAATGGCACCAGTTAATATACATATATTAATGTGTTGTCATTTAATTTTTTTTGGCTAATTGAAACCTGAATTTGGCTACAGATTTTGGGGTCAAATTAGCCAAATTGCTAATAATGTTTTAAGTCCAGCTTAAACCCTGTACATGTATATACTAAAGGAATAAAGTAAACTAGCATTATTCATCTTAATTCTAGCGCTGAATATGGATGCCAAATCATGCCGTTGTATTGCATTCCACACATTCGACTTTTGTTTTCCCTACATGTCTGATAACGTAACCGGAGGCAAGCATATGGCAACATTACGTTAACTTTTTAATTAATTAAATGTGAGTGCTGTACCTTGCACGGGTACTCGAGTCTTGCTAGACTCGACCCGTGCCCGAGTACTCGAGTATTCGTGGAGACCCTTGCATACTGACGTTATAAATGAAGAAAAAGAAATAGGTAGAAAGAAGGAGAAGAAAAAGAAAGAAAAAAAAAGAAGAAAAAACCCCCACAAACACAAACATTTACAAACTTTAGAATCTGTTTCTTTCACTTTTTGGTTATCAAAGGATGCCATGAATTCTTCCATTTTGTTTTGTTTGGTATTCAGGTTCGGAATGGAAACTTCTTGCTGATAGTGCACAAGGATAAATTTCAGCTGTCTGGTATCATGTGTTACATCTGCAATACACACAAGAACAGCGTCATGGAATGAATGAATTAGTCAACAAAGTAATAAGTAAGTAGGTAATTTAAGTAAGTACATATTATTTAACATTTAGTCGTGTGTTTTTGTATAGCATTTATGGGGTCGGGCGTGTGTGGGGTTTGGGGGACGAACCCCCACCCCAACCCCTAGTCGAGCAAATTTTATTTATTTACTTAATTAAAAAAAAAAAAAAAAAAAAAATCATTACCTTTTAACATGGCTTCAGCATCTGTTTTCTGTTTGGCCGCAAGATGTATATTTTTCTCGGGAAAACTAATTAAATAGTTCATGATTTTCACCAGTCTGTGTAGACCAAGAACCACCGACTGGAACTCTGTTTCAAACGAAAGGCCTTGTGTCTCCATTTTTAACAACCAGAGAAACCGCTCAAGAAAACTAAATGTTTATGTTTATTTTCCTTCAAAGATCGGCTTCATAGACATTCCCAACTTTTAAACAACCAAATCACTAATGCCTTGTGCAATAAATAAATGACATCATACACGTCACGTGATTTCTTTAACAACGGACGGACGTCATGCTTCATAATTACCGTTTCGACAATTTCCGACTTTAAAATCGCGACCGAAATGTTCCGAAGTTCTTAAACTAAAAGAAAAACAGTCACCGAGCGACCTACACCTTCTGAATTTAGTAGGAATTTAGAATGGGGACTAAATGTTTCTCTGAAGTGCGTTTTGAGAGTAAAAAATAAAGCAACACCTAAAATATTCAAAAGACCACTAACGATCGGTGCAACAGAGGTGGCAGACTATTTCGCCCCATTTCAACTGGAACAACGACGTAATTCATAATTTATATTTTTAAAATTGAAACATTCGAGTCAATAAAATGACACTTAATATTATAAAACAGTGGCGGGTGTAAGAGGAGGGGGCAGCCCCCCAGTTTTGCGACAGTTATATATATATATATATATATATATATATATATATATATATATATATATATATATATATATAGAAATCTCGTTGGGTCGAATACATTGCAACGCTCGAACCAAAAACGAATCCCGGGTTAAACTTACACGATATTGATCATATGGTTAGGTCTAACTACTCGATGGGTCGAACACTTTCTTGAGCACTGACGGGGTTCGAGCCAACGGGATTTATATATACAAAGCCAGTTTGAGGATCCGCGGGGACCGTAGCACGTGCTACATGTGCTACCAGAAAAAACCGGCTCAGTATATGTGTGTGTGTGTGTGTGTGTGTGTGTGTGTGTGTCTGTTTTGCAATTTTAAAAAATTATTATTATGTCATCAGGGTACCCATGGGACAGAGAAAACAGGGTACCCATGGGACAGAGAAAACAGGCTAAATATTTGTGTTATATATATATATATAATTCCCTGCAGGGAAAATTCAGGGCATTTGAAATTGTGATCAGATTCAGGGAATTGTATTTGGGTGTAATGGAATCCGGAAAAATATCAGGGAATTTGTTGAGTCCTATATTGTATATACATGGATATGTCTACAAAATCATGTAAAAATGTAATAAACCTAAGATATTGGTGTTTCGGATTCATTAGTTTTTTTCATGAGGGTATTGAATGATAGCTACTGGTGATTTCTAGTGTATGTTTCAAAAACGATCTATTTATTTTTTATTACAAGGGGTCCAACCTAAACCGTATAACACATGCTTGAACTTCGTATACCACTACCAAAATGGCGGATAAAGCTCGCTTCGTTACACGACGGTGAGTACATTTTGTCTTACAGCTACATGCTAAATGCCTTTCTGATTAAAATAATATTGCGATACGGCTCTAGAATGATTACTCTGTCCATATATTTACTTAATTCCCGATTTTGTTCAACCACAAAAAACCTATTGAAGAAAAACCTCGTTGTTTTGACGATCAAAACAAAGATGATCAAAAAATTTGGTGTTATTTTAAGGAAACGAGTTATATTTATATACTTAAAAAGTGTCATGATGAAAGTTTGTATACCCTGGAAGCTAAATTAAGCAAATACGTTTTGGAAAGTCATTTTATAATTATCCATCCAAGAATTTTCTTATAGTTTAGGCATATCTTCGTCTACTCCCCCGGGTTTAGGACACCTAATCGTATGTTCCAAATTTTGTTTTTCAGAACAGTTTGTGAAGAATGCGGCCAACAATACTCTGGAAGGTCTGCCGTCCGCAGACATGTGGTTGCCCCTTCACGGCAGACCAGGCGGGCACCAGTGCACTGACTGTGGACTAGTGTTTTCAACTTGGAGTCATCTCCAAGAATACCGCGTTTCCAGATTCATTGGAATGAATTACCGGGTATCTAGTTTTTATATATTGTTTAATAAATCAACATTATAATGCAATGTAGTATTAGTTTGTTATTAGTCCCCCACTGGACACCTAAAACAGCAATCCCAGTATATGGATACATGCAGTGTATCTCGAATAGGTCAAAGTGACCTTGACTCGCCCTTGACCTACACTGGGTGTTTTCAGATGTGTTTAGACACAATTTAATGACACAGTGGCGTAAGAAGGTGCCAAAAAGTGTGGATGGGCACATTTTTATATTTACACACTTTTACACCATTATAAAGCAAATATAAAGCAAAATATCTGAAAAGTGTGCGGGGGCACATGCCCTCTTGCTCCCCTCCCCCGCATCCTACGCCAGTGTAACAATATGACGTAAGTATTGTGTACATAAAGGTTCCACAACGAGTGACGGTTGATTATTGTATTTATTTCACTCTCGTTAATTAAGACATGGGCTTTAGTCTTAGGTGGCGTTTTGAAAATTAACTAACGTGAGTGATATAAGTAAGATAGTCAACCATCACGAATTGAGAAACTTATTTCATAAATGAGGGCATTTACATTACATTTCTGTTGCAATTCTATTAAAAACGTTTTTTAATTTTTCAAGCTGAACAGAGAAAAAATAGAAATTACAATTGTGACGTCACATTAAAAAATACTGCATCACAATGCGTTTTTATCCAATTCAAAGCCTCAGATGTTTCTCATATGGACTGTGATAACCTAGATGTTTAATTTCTGCTGCCAGTGGTATCACATAGTGTCAGTGATGTAACACGAGCAGTTGTAGGATAAATAGACTATTCAGGCTCCCTTCGAATATAAATGTACTTGCAATCAAATCATAACCAATTATATATAAGCATTCACAGGTCTCGAACAATACTTGGGTGAGTTTTTTTATTTTAGAAATAAGAAAGCATTTGAAAAGTTTATATGTACAATTTAATTGCATGTAACGTCTGAACACATGAGCATACTGTCCTTGATTCCAAGTCATAATGAAGGAAGTATCTTTCCTTCATCCACCTTGTAGTTGGCACGTGCAGGTTGAACTCTTTGAGGTGGTCCAGGATATATCCCGGTGAGAAAACCCTCTCATGAATCTGATAAACTGACCTCCAAAAACAATTTCCCTGTCCAAAGCAAGTCCTTGTTCGCGTCAGAATACCTCATGCAGGATGAATTATTATGACAGTGCCATTTTAGCGTATCTTTAAATAATACATAAGAAATGTTTTGGGGGATTTTGTGGGGAAAAGGCCATTTTGAACACTGCTTCTGAAGAGTGACATGGTTTCTGTTATATCATCAGTATACATGTCCGCATCAAGGGCTCTAACACTTAAAATGTATGATTATCATCATTGTCATTTACACTCTGAGATGTGAATGACAACCTCTTCCTAAATCGCTTTTCTCCTTTCTTTTGTGATGATCTCTGCTGTGGTGGTGTTGGAAATCCCTTGTTGGATGTAGGATTTACATCTATAGGTGTTGATATGGAAGATAGTTTCTTAAATGGACTGATGAAACACATTTATTTGTGCAATTTGCAATCTGAGGTACGACGATTACACAGCCTTTTGCCAGAACTGGTTATCCTAGGTGTTAAGACGGGAAACAACTTTCCTCTTTCGTGATTGGTAAATGCCTAACTTACTGGCCTCTTTTTGTATCTCCCCATTACTGAAAAAAATGCACACCTTAAGTTGAAATATATAATCACGATATTTTAGGGGTACAAATTCAAATATAATTGTTTGAAGTAAACGAAATCTTGGCTTAAACCCGGGGGAGCAGAAGAAGATGTGCCTAAACTATAAGAAATGTCTTGGATGAACAATTATAAAATGACTTTCCAAAACGTATTTGCTTAATTTAGCTCCCAGGGTGTACAAGCTTTCATCATGACACCTTCAAAGTATATAAATATAACTTGTTTCGTTAAAATAACACCAACATTTTTGATCATGTTTGTTTTTCTTCAATAGCTTTTTTCTGGTTGAACAAAATCGAGAATTAGGTAAACAGATGGACAGCGTATTCATTCTACAGCCGTATCGCAATATTATTTTAAACAGAAAGGCATTTAGCATGCAGCTGTAAGACAAAATGTACTCACCGTCGTGTATCGAAGCGAGCTTTATCCGCCATTTTGATAGTGGTATACGAAGTTTAAGCACGTGTCATACGGTTTAGGTTGGACCCCTTGTATTAAGAAATCATCTGGTCTCTATATCAAATTGTACCACCAAGGAAAATGTCATGTTTATATGATCTACATAGGCCTATAGCACCTAAAACAATAGAAGCCAAAAGTAGAAGGTTATTCCAGACTTAATATACATAGGACTACAAGTATTGTTATATTTCTAAACCATAATCTTTATATTCAGCATGTAGCTTTTACATGTAGTTACAATACAACATAATGCCTAATGTTTCCCCAAAGACCACGATGAACATGTGTAGTTTTTATGGCTAGACCATATTAACAGTAACTAGAACACTGGGGGCAAAATTAATTAGTTGAAATGTACACACATATATAATGTTACTAAATATGTTGATTGTGGTATTTGGAGATGAATGTGCGGCTATTGCGGATGGCAGGAGGCATATGTATACAATAACAAAATATGAATATCAGACATGGAAAAAACTTTTACCACTGAACATACAGGGAATTTTAATTTGAAAATTCTGTAGGTACCCTTTGCCATTCAGGCGCGCGCGCACACACACACACACACACACACACACACACACATCCACACATCAAATGGATTTTCTGGATCCACCAGTGTAAAATGTAGGCCTAATTGGAGGTGATGCAGAATTATTTTAAACATATTTATTATTATATTAAAAAAGATACTTTGTTTTATTGTTAGTGAAATGTTTGTGAATCACATACATTTCTGTTGGCTATTTTGAGGGGGCCGGTAGGACTTACATTTTGCAACTAATGCAAGTGAACCCGAACGCAAATAAGTTTCAATTGAGAGTTCTTCCGAACTTAGCATCACTATTACTATATTAGCCAGAAGACTACTAAGGTCTCGCCAAACAGATGCCATGATCTGCCATTGAAATCCATGTTGAATTGCTCAAATTAAGATTGCTAGTAGAACGGTTTCTTGTTGGTACTAACATTGCGGACATAAATTACATAACGCAGGGGTTAAAACTGATTGAAATTCCTGCCTGACATTCGGTTCCGGTATAATACAGTGTGATATTATCCCCCCCCACCCCCCCCACCCACCCCCACCCCCCACCCCCCAAAAAAAAAGATTAAAAAAAAAAAAAAAGTCATGTTTTATAATCATTACTTCTGTGCTGGAGTCGATTTCACAAATATCTGGATGTAGATTCATATTGTACTAAAATTAATTTGCAAGTATAAACACAAAAGACTTGCCAGTCCGACGGGACGACAGGCAAAGAAATATCCCGGCCCGTGGTGATGTTGAACGACAAAAACAGTTCAGGACGGTAATATTTGGACTCCTGTACAGTGACATAGGCAGATGGGGTACTGGGAACATAGCCCCCAAATCAAACCTTTAAAAAAAAAAACTGCATTAACCTTTTATAAAATCATACATACATACATACTTTCATACATACTTTCATACATACATAGTGTAGGGTGCACCCCACCCCACCAATATGGGTTAACCCCAATATACGTGTGTGTGTGTGTGTGTATGTGTATATGTGTGTGTGTTTTGCTATATCATCGCAATAGATGCATGTTGTACGTATCGATCCCACTCTGATTACAATTAGCTCTACTGGTAATTAAAAAACTAATTTTAATTAGATTGTATCGGTCCGCACAGGTGGTGATGGAACCGATTCACACCGGCTGCCTGTTCCGCCGTACAAAAGGAAGGAAGGAAATGTTTTATTTAACGACGCACTCAACACACTTTTTTTTTACGGTTATAGGGCGTCGGACATATGGTTAAAGACCACCCAGATATTGAGAGAGGAAACCCGCTGTCGCCACTTCATGGGCTACTCGATCTTTTCTAGTAGCAGCAAGGGATATTTTATTATGCACCAGTCAACAAACAGGATAATACATACCACGGCCTTTGATATACCAGTCATGGTACACTGGCTGGAGCGAGAAATAACCCAATGTGTCCACCGACGGGAATAGATCCCAGACCGACAGCGCATCAAGCGAACGCTTTACCACTGGGCTACGTCCCGCCCCCAAAATCTGATTAGATGTCAACAGCAATATTGCTGTAAAATTAAATAAAATTAATTTAAACAGAGATTTGATTGTTTTGAAGTTTTCACACAAACTAGTCTTTGAGAGTGGTATCGTGCCGATTCGTGGGCCAGTCCTGTTCGCTCAACAGGTTCTCGGAAATCGCGGAGGATTCTGGGAGATTTCTGCTAGCGTTGTAGGCTAACCAACAAGACTTTAAATTTACATTCCAGTGGATATTCGGCGACAGGTAAGCTGCTGTATACCGCCGAATATTTATACTGCTTTCAGAAGTAGTAATTCACTACTTTTTGCATAATATCATTGCGATTGTGCGACCAAATAGAGTAAAGTGTACGCGATTTAACTCGATATGTTTCGGCCGTAACTTAACGCTCGACGCTTTGACCTTTTGACCTTTTGACTTTGACACTGAAATAATATAGGTTAGCGTCATAGGAACGCTGGGGAACAATCATTTATAATTTTTAAGTTAAGCAGGATTTCAGTTATCCTGATCTTTTTATAATATCTTTCAGTTGTTGAACTGTATAAGTGGAAAATATATTTACGATCCAATTTTTTATTTAAAGGGATGCAACTCTCATTAGTGGTGACACTGACGTGACCGTAGTTCACCAAGGTAAACAACTACGTCCGTTTTTTTACATTTTTACATTTATTGGACCCGATGTTTACAAGTTTAAACAGCAAAAGCAAGCGTGCATTTTCCACGCAGATTTCAGGCGGAATCAATACAACCATGGAATTAATTATTTTGTGGCGAAATATGAGATGTACCAATAAATATAAAAACTTACTGTATAAAGAAAACTTCCCGAGTCACGTTTTACGCATAAATAGACACTTTGTCCAAATGATAATCGTGCATTAATCCAATTTTCAGTTACGAACAAAATCTCGAATATTCCCGCCGGCCATTATGAGCATATTTAAAATGTGATTGAAAACTTGGCAGAATCGGATTATTTTAATTATTAATCGTCTCGGGTTCACAAGTTTCTTCCATGATATTTAATGGAATATCACGTTTAATAATAATAATAATAAATAAATAAACTTAATTAATGAATAATATTTTTTAAAAATCAATTAATAAATAATAAATAAATTAATAATAACAATTAAATAATATAATAAAAAATTAATTAATTAATACTTAATAAATAATAATATAAGGCCAAAAAAAAAAAATTGTTTGTTTCTGGTCACCCGACCGACCCTAAATTTTGCCACCGACCCTGAACTCTTTTTTTCTGCTGGGGTGGGGTGGGGGTGGGGGGAAGCGCACAGAGAAGTTGTGGTCGCGGATCAACAAAGCAGACGACAGAATTACTCTAGTAGGATAACTCTTACACATCAGTGTGTGTGTTAAATGGAGGTTGAGGGGTGTGTGTGTGGGGGGGGGGGGCAACAGCAATGGTTTTTATACACCCCCCACCCCACTTTTTGGCACCTTCTTACACCATGCCCTGGACCCAATCACTGGCGTTGTTAGACTGGACCCAGACTAGACATGCCTGGACGTTGAATGGATATGAGCATAACTAATTTGTTTGAAATTGGAATCATTAACACGTGCTCTTATTAGGTACCACGGTAATTGGTAACACACGAGATCGCATGACAGTACGGTAACGTGTGTGGCGATTAAACAGCTTTTATTACAAACTGCTAAATACTGTAGGCCTATACAGGAAAATATATCGTATTATCGTAACTCCAGTCATCTCATACATTGTAGGTTTATTTTCCAAGAACAACAACGTGCGATCTCAACAAAACAATCAAGGATTTCTCGATACCACATGCACAGACTACAAGTCATCGTGTTTTTTTCCGCATGCAAAGGCGAAGGTCATTTGAAGAAGACGTGGTACAATTTTCGTTGTTGGCTACTGCACCCAGAATTTGTTAATATACACAGATGTAGCCTGTAGGAAGATACCCAAAAGAGGGGTGGGTGGGCACACACACATATAAAATTAATATATAAACCATCGATGCTGCTACAAAGTACCCCCTTCCCAGCTTCCTACACCAGTGATGTAGATAGGCCTATCAACTGCTGAGCATGGGTAATAATTAAATAAACGGAATATTCAAGAATAACCACAAACATTAAACAGTTCACATTTATTTCAGTGTTTCAGTTAATTGGGAATAAATTAATTTGGGTGATTTTAGCATGGGTTCGTTCAATAGGCTAATAAACATTAAAACTATAAGTCCGTCCCACAGGGAATGCCTTAGCCCGAGTACTCTGACTGTAAAAGAGCTAGAGGGACATTTGAACATAAACACATTCCCATTATTTATGTCCAAATGTCCGTCTAGCTCTCTTACAGTCAGAGTACTCGGGCTAGGAACGCCTTTTTTATTACTATGAAATTTACTACAAGTTATTCATTTCTAAGCCGATTGATTTGTAAATTGCACACAAAATTAGTATTGTTTTGTTATTTCCAATACAAGTTGGACAAATCTGTGAAGTTTTTGTGCAGTCATCTACTGACTGGATAAATCTGAACTTTTTGTGCAAACATCTATTGACCAACTTGGACAAATTTGTGCAGTCATCCTCTGACAAAACTGGACAAAGCTGTGAAGTTTCTGTGCAGTCATTTACTGACTTTTATTGGTGAAAGGAATAGTTTGAACTTTTTTTGTTTTCCTGTCTTTTGAAAATGGCATGTGAAACTTAAAACTGACATTGACAGTGAGATTGTTTTTATTTCTCTCTGGCTGCAAAGAGTAAACTAAGATTTTTCAGACAGCTTGCCTTCATGTCTTTCATCTTGAGACTGAGTTTTTCTCTGGCAAACACATTCAAGGTAGGGTAACCTTTCTTTGAACTAAAAAAAAAAAAAAAAAAAAAATCCTACCTACCTACCCTACTTTTTTTGTCCATGTTACCTGAAACAAAGTTCTTCTTTTTTTTGGCTCAATAATAAATTACTGAATAATGTTAGTAATTATAATAAATAAATAACATAATAAATACATTATTGATTTAATAATAATGATAATAAATAAATAAATTAATTTAATCATAAACTAAATAAAACGTTTTTTTTTTCATTTATAAATGTTTCCGTTACACACACACACACAGACACAGACACTTATACACACACAACACAGAGGAGGGTTGGGGGAGACAGACATAGAGGGATGAAACGGGGTGGCAAGATATCACGAATTTGCTTGTTTCTTGTTTTCATGTTAATGTACATTATTCATAATTTAGTGTGCTTACCTGTGTTTAACACACATTGGTACGAAGCAGTTGTCTCAAGTAGCAGTTGTCACCAAGTCACACTTATGAATTGATTACATTCAACAACACAGTTAATGTTCAAATGGTTATGTAGGAATCAAAGTACACTTCGGTTTAGCCAATGCGCAGACCGGTACAAGGCAGTCATCACAAGCAGCAGTTGTCATCAAGTCACACTTATGCATTAATTACAAAACATGTTTATATGGTTGCGAGGCAACTTAACTGTTTGAACATTAAATGTGTTGTTGAGGATCGCCTCGCAATCACATGAACATGTTTTGTAATTAATGCATAACTGTGACTTGATGACAACTGCTGCTTGTGATGACTGCCTTGTACCTGTCTGCACACTGGTGTGCACTTGACAATAACATGCAAGTAGTGGGATGGATGTGTATCATTCCTGTTCTTTTGTTGGTACCAGGATTACTTCAGGTAAGTTTACAGTTAACATGTTCATACACTTATGTTAATTTCTAAATGTTATGGTTAACATTTGAGACTTAATGCTTGATAATTATGTAGTTGAACATACTTTTTTAGTACTTTATTTAAGTACATTGCTGTGCAGATTTGTAATGTAACTACATATGACTTATAGTACAAGTTTTGAAAGTAGTTACATGAATATGTTTCAAGTAATAAATTACATGGAGCTGACAATCATAATAATATGTTAGATTTACATGTATAAAATGTTTTCAACGGCCAGGTTAACTTCCAAATTGTCTGTTTTCCCATTCTTTGTGTGTCTATTCACCTCTCTCCAGAACTTGCTATAAAAGATAAATATTATGAAAGGTTAATGTTCAAATGATTTTTTAGGTGAAAAAAAAAGAAACATAAAAAAAAGAGTAAAAACAAACAATAAATAAATAAACAAGACCCTTAAAATAACTAATGACCTGCAATGATAATTAAAGTAAGATTTTTTTTAAGAAAAAAAAAAGAGAAAAACCTTTGAAACACATGTAAGCAATGGCCTTTAATAATAATATATATGACAAAAATACTAAAGGAAATAATAATTTCTAAAAAAGTAAATAAATGAAGGCCTTAAAATAAGTAATGACCTGTACTGACAATCATTATTTTTTTAATAATAATAAAAAATAATAATACACCCCAAAACTTTAATGTGATAATATTAATAATGCATATAATGCAACCCACACAAAGCACATATATATATAAAAAAAACAAACAAAATAAATAATCAATTTCATTCAGTTCCACAATATTTCTTTTTATTGGGTGTACGTAAAATGCTTGATACGAATAATTCTCGTTCCGCAATATTTTCATTCCGCATTTTCGATGTGCCGGGATAAAAATAGCTTTCAAATGTTTAAATGTGTCATCTTCAAACATCTAATCCTGGAAAGGTTACCAAAGGTATTGTACTTAATATTTTTGTCTAAAATTTATTAAAATATGTTGTTGTACATGTTGAGGTAGTACTAAACCAAATAACTTCCGGCTGGGTCAAAGTGCGAGGTGCACCGAACTTTTGATAGAGAAGTGAACACCACAAGTCCTGTGATTGGTTATAAATGTGAGTGTGTTGGTTGTAAAAAATAATAGTTTCATCTGGGTAAAAAAAAATTGCAATTTTATTTCATCTAGTACCAACGTGTCAAGTAGCCTTGTGCTTGAAACATGTATGGGGTACCTGTAAAAAAAAGTACTCGAATTTTGTGCGAAACTAGGGTAGTCATAGACGCTACCCGTTATCTCAGAAACGAGCAGCTTGACCCCCATTTTTTTCTGATTCATTTTAAGTGTAAGGGGTGGTAGTATTTATATCCGTGGCGTTTATGTCGGTTGATACGTTGCAGGTAGGAGTTTTAGCCACATATGTTACTATTGTCGTCTATGGGATTTGATTTGGTAGTATACACCCTATAGCACATATTCAGTGCATAATAAAAAATATGATTTTGTCATTTTATTTAATTAAACTATACTGGTTGATAAATTAGCCATCACTCGATCATGCAAGTTCACAATGACCTTGACCTTGACAATAATATCTGTACATGGCTCTGAATGGAGTTTGAATCAAAGTTAGCACTGAAGAAAAGTTGGTTTTGGCCTATAATTCATACTGTAAAGATTTCAGTAATTTCTTTTTACATGGTATTTGACTTGCCATATACAACTGCTCTTAACCTTTAGACTACTGGATTAATTTTTAACAAAAACCACGTTGAGTGGGTACAAGTTTATAATTTTTACTCACATATATTCACTTAAATGTTTCATAAATACATGAAATAAAGTTCATATATGAATCGGTAAGTATTATTTTCGTGTCTTTTTTTTGTAATTTTTATTATTTTAGATCGGCTAATGGTGATTAAAATTAGGCAAAAAATCGAAAAAGTTGCCTTACGGGCATTTGTGGCCAGCTGTCCAGTATTTATGACCATTATTCCCAATAACAGTGGTTTTCTGACCAGAATTTTTTTTAAAACCCGAACTACGATTCATATTGCAATATTTGGTAATTTTCGTTGTTGGTAAAACGATCAAATTTATTATCAAATTAGCTGTTACAATCAGCTATCGATCCCTGAAAATTACCGCGACGTGCCGCCATTGTTGTCAAGCGAAAATACTTGCTGAAAACCACTTTTTGAACTCAAAATTTCAAGGTATTTTCAATTGAAAAAATCAAAACAAAAACCACCATTTTGAAAAAAAAACTGTTTTCTTTAATTATATTTCCGTTTCCGGTGAGTGTCGTGTGCAAAACGGCGGGAAATATGAATTGGGGAATGCACTGTATACAGTGTACAGTATATCGACTGACGTGACGTCGGGCGAGATATCTCGCCTGCAGTAGTCAGAAGGTTAAATATGGTATTATATATAAGCAACCTGAACTAAGATTTTAATAGCAATTTATTTTTATATTAAAAATAGCATGTCCCAATAGTGGGTTAATGTCTTTAGTTTCCATTAACATTGTTAATTTTTTATGTATGAAATTCTGAAAACTCAAATTTGTAAAGAAGTTGATTTTTATTGTCATTTTGACATATTTATAGGGTGCTAAGTTATATTTTAGACAAATTTGTAGTTTTATGCAAAATTTAAAGTAAATTTTAAGAAAAACTTTACCAAAAACATAATTAAATTTGTTGTCACTATTGTGCCTTCTGTTCTTATTTGTACATAACAATAAGGTTGTTAAACATATACTTAGATCTCCAGATAATTTTTTTTTTTTAATAATCACTTAGTTAGCTCTCATGAAAAGCATTTTGAGTTTATACTAGATTCAGAACCAATTTTTTCAGATCTGATTATTTGCCTTGGATTAAGTTGATAATTTATTTTATTGTTAAAGCTGTATTACCTAATGTTACTAGCTAAATAAAATGCTGGATTACAGATTGTAGGAATACATCTAATGTACATATTGTATTCATCCGGATTAGAAAATAATGCAAGAAAATAGATGTTCGGGTAATTTTGTCATTTAAAAATAGTTTTTTTTCAGTAATTAATCAAAAATAAATGTGTTAAAGCTGCATGATTATTCCAGATATCACAACTATTAAAACCTCCAACTACAGTAGGCTATAAATAAAATATAGTCAGGAATATTGGTGGCTGCGAATAGTTTTGATGGTTCATTATGAAAATCAGCATGGCCGATGGATTTGAAATTCGCACACCTGGTAACTTGAAGACGCCCACACCCAGCATACAGGATTTCCTCCCAACACTAATGTTCAGGACATTAAGTCATTACTTCATACAGGTACAGTCATGTTTGTGTTTCCTTCCTCAGACAGTGTATTTTTTTAATACTGATATTTCTTTGATATGCCTGTTAAGGTCTTCATAATCTAGGGGTCAATCAAGTGCATGTGTTTTAATGGAATTCTTTAAAGGGGTAGAGGTACTCTGACTATCTTTGTTGTCTCTACATATATACCTGAGTACACACACCCAACTGAAAGTAAATATCTTCAGGAGTTTTATTTTAAAACATTTTGTTGTTTAATATGACATATTGCATTTGTACAAAACTATATGCAATATATATGCTTTTTGAGGTGTACATTATATTAGGTTGCACTGTAGAAACAACAGTTTCATTGAGGTTGTCAGTTTATGTCAGAATACACCAGATCCTGGTTGTCATAAAGACACATAGCTGGACACTTTTTGAAAAATGTATGTTATCAGTATAGGTAGTACTAAACCAAATAACTTCCGGCTGGGTCAAAGTGCGAGGTGCACCGAACTTTTGATAGAGAAGTGAACACCACAAGTCCTGTGATTGGTTATAAATGTGAGTGTGTTGGTTGTAAAAAATAATAGTTTCATCTGGGTAAAAAAAAATTGCAATTTTATTTCATCTAGTACCAACGTGTCAAGTAGCCTTGTGCTTGAAACATGTATGGGGTACCTGTAAAAAAAAAGTACTCGAATTTTGTGCGAAACTAGGGTAGTCATAGACGCTACCCGTTATCTCAGAAACGAGCAGCTTGACCCCCATTTTTTTCTGATTCATTTTAAGTGTAAGGGGTGGTAGTATTTATATCCGTGGCGTTTATGTCGGTTGATACGTTGCAGGTAGGAGTTTTAGCCACATATGTTACTATTGTCGTCTATGGGATTTGATTTGGTAGTATACACCCTTGGGGCTCTTAAATAAAGCACATATGCCTGATTTTATTAAATCGTGATTGCAAATGGAAAATTCGATCCAATGGATAAACGTTACGGCACAGCAATAAACATCACAATAATAAATATTGTGCCGGAGACGTTTATCTTGATGAACTAACGTGACCGATGTGTTTGTTTTTACATTGTGTGCAATAGTTATAATGTGTGAAAATTATTATATATAGAATAAAACATTTTAATAGTAAACCAAATTTATAAACAAACCTTGTTTAGACTTCTTTGTAAATATTTTATTTGTTTGCGATTCATGTTATGGGCTATTGTCACAAAAAAGGGAAAATAGATCTAAAGTGGAAAAAGAACATAATATAAATAAACAGGGCTGCACACAAAAAGCATCATCACTTGATGCACTGCGTATGATATTTGGCCTTGTAAATGCATTACGGTCAATGGCAGTCTTGTTTTTGCTTCATACACGCTAGATATAACATCCAATGGTAATTGTTTGATATATATTTGACAAAAGGTACTTTTTTTTCTTTCATCTTTTAAAATTTAAACTTAATATTTTGTCCAGAATTATGAAAAATAAAAACATACCAACCTGTAAACAGTGTCTGTCATTTGCTGGTTATAGAATTTTAACGGGTCAAGGTTAGTGGACCATTTCTTATTTTAATGTGGCGAAGCATTGTAATAATACAGCTAATTTTGAATTTGAATGACGTCAGTATTCCAATGACGTCACTTTACATCTAACAATAATGTTAAACTGGGTACATGATATTTCCATTTTCAGAACACTGGAAAAATTCCAATGCAAAATTGCTATTGAATTTTTTACGTTTGAACATTCTTAATGCTCCTGGATGTTTTTGAAGAAAATGTTATAATTAAAAAAATTGTACCATTTATGAAATTTGGATTTCAAGTGAAATTACGAAGAGATATGTTATATTTATTGTGAACAAAGCCAAAACAATAAAGACAGACAATAAGTGAAACATTGCATTTTTTTTTTTTAAGTATTAAAAATAACTTGCCTATAAAGATACCCAGCTAGTATTCATGTACTTAATATGTTGATCTAAGCTTGACCTAGATGTGACAGTGCCATCTGGTGGATAACTTTCAAACTAATCAAATGTTTGGTCCTTTTTGTAGATAATATAATGTACAGTAAAGACAATAAAATGAAAATTAAAAGGTGCAACTTAAAGTTGTATGCAGTGTAGTTTTATTTTAATATTTTAAATAGAAATTTAAGAAACTTATGTATTTGTGAGAGGTTTACTTACAACAGTCATTTTGCAGTTTAAAGGCAAACACTTAGTATTTTATGGAGTATTGTGATTCCATAACAATAATGTGTAATTTTTTACACAATATCGGAGTGGACATTTTGGGTATATAATGTTAACTACAAGCTTTTCTAAGGTCAACGACAGTCACTTTTCGCACCTATACCGTTAGTTTAACCTTTAGACTACTGGATTAATTTTAAACAAAAACCACGTTGAGTGGGTTCATATAATTTTTACTCACATATATTCACTTAAATGTTTTATAAATACATGAAATAAAGTTCATATATGAATCGGTAAGTATTATTTTCGTGGGTTTTTGTAATTTTTATTATTTTTAGATTAAAATTAGGCAAAAAATCGAAAAAGTTGCGTTTACTTATGGGCATTTATAGCCGGCTGTTCAGTATTTATGTCCATTATTCCCGATAACTGGTTTTCTGACGAGATGTTTTTTTTAAAACCCGAACTACGATTCATATTGCAATATTTGGTGATTTTCGTTGTTGGTAAAACGATCAAATTTATTATCAAATTAGCTGTCACAATCAGCTATCGATCCCTGAAAATGACTGCGACGTGCTGCCACTGTTGTCAAGCGAAAATACTTGCCAAAAACCACTTTTTGAACTCTAAATTTCAAGGTATTTTCAATTAAAAATTCAAAAACAAAAGCCACCATTTTGAATAAAAGTATTTTTTTCTTTTATTATATTTCCGTTTTCGGTGAGTGTCGTGTGCAAAACAGCAGGAAATATGAATTGGGGAATGCACAGTATACAGTATGTCGACTGATGTGACGTCTGGCGAGATATCTCGCCTGCAGTACTCAGAAGGTTAATAAAGTATCCTGGAAGCATGAAACACGTTATATCATATGGCACCATACCCAAAATATTTAGCACATTTTTCTTTTTGACAAAATTAATTCATACTCTATGATTTTCTTAAACTTAACCTATTTTCTTTCTGGGGGAGGCCCTCCGTACGCCTGTTGACTGTGGTTGCATTCATTTCCATTTTTTTCAATCAGTAAATCTGTTTTTAAAAGCCATTTGCATGATTGCATTACTGAAGTACATTGCAGATGGCACAAATACCATGCCATGTGTCTTTTCCGTTGTAATTTTTGTCTTTACCATGATCTATGTTGAATAATGGAAAAGACAGATTTGACACTTTTTCACAATCATCCAGTCTAGCGCCGCGCGCATTATATCTTGCATATGCCTGTAATAGTAACAATTATAGATATCTACATACATTTATAAAGATATTTACCATTATTAATATTTTCTTTGCTATTAATATATTAACGGTAAAGACAATTGTTTACTATTAATAGTATTATGCTTTACGATTAAGAGTAAAAAGAAGCACAAAAATATTTTTATGTACATTTAAAAAAATACATCTCTAGTTTTGCTACTTGAAATTATGCACCACTGAACATATCTGCTTTAGATTTTACTATTAAAGTTTTTGGAACTGTACAGTTTTCACTTGGTTGAAATACAGTACCACAACGTTTGAAAACATTGCTCAATACAGCGTAATTAAACATTTTCGGATGTAGAAAACCCCTACCTATTTTCTACGTCCAATTCAGACTAATGTTGTAATTGAAAATTATCCATTATTTTTGGGAAAGGTGTATCATACACATACTATGTGTAGCTGTTTATGTGTCTGTAATAGTAGTAGGACAATAATGTGATCTACTTGTACTTTAAATATGAAAATTTGGCCCATCAGGCCACCAAACAAAACTTGTTATAATATGCTTTAATTAAAGCAGGACTGCAGAAATGGAAAATATTTCGCTAGCCCAGAACTAGCTGGACCAGAACCAACTATACTTTACTAGCCCACCAGAATTTCTACTAGTCCGCCAGCCTATAGAACAAATTGTTTATTAATATTATAATTTATTATATACATAGCAGTGAAATATATAGATCTACGGAAATCATAAAAGTCATATCCGGTGAAAAGTCATATTTTCACTGTATTTTAGCTACAGTGAAAATATAGAAATCGTATTTACTTTTTTGTAAAAGTGCATGATTAAATTATCTCCCTTTGTCTCGTTTCTTCGGTATTTAAATTTGATGATTGCCAATGCATCTGACCGAATGTAAAAAATAAAAAATGTAATTTAAACAACTGTACCTATAAAAAAGGGATACGAAGTGCAATTACTACAAAATATATAAAACTAATTGAATACGAAGCTGCATAATGATGACACAATGTAGTGTCATCGAGTGTAAGTGTAAGAATTTAACGGCGTTCGACTTGTTTTGTTTTTGTGGGAGTTTGTAGAGGATCGCGTTGTCAGGTATGTTTGCACCGCAATATTGTTAAATAAATGTTAATAAAGATAATTTTTATTCAAATTTCTTTTTAAAAGTCTATGGTCAAGTAAATATTCTGGCAAAGTTCCATAGGAAGAAATATATCATGGCGTTACGTGTTTTCGATAGGATAAGCGAAAGATATTACCAAAAAGCGAAAGATATTGTAAAAAATTAGGAAATCTGTATATAATAAATAGACCATTTCATGGTGTTTTTCCGAATACGATTTTTTATGTCAACTCGTGATGTGTGAAAACCATATTTTCACACTCATTGCTTCGTAATTCGTGAAAATATGGTTTTCACACATCACTCGTTGACATAAAAATCGTATTTGAAAAAACCCATGAAATAGCCTCTGTATATTGACAAAAACATTAAAAAGGACATTTCGTAAGTGATCAACGCCAAGTGGCAAATGAAATTAAGACTCAAACCTTGATTGACAAATCAATAAATGTTGAAATGTTCTGGTAAAGACAATTTTTCTAAATTTTTTCATATAGACTTACAAAGTTCAAGTGATATTCCATAATGCTACAGTCACATATCCACCGAGCCCCGTACAATTTTTCTACATGTGGCGGATTTCTACAATTTCAGGAAATCGGGGGCATCACAGGGGTCTGCGGCATCCATGTGTAGCAGTCTCATATTCAGCGGGGCCCGCGTGGTGCCCTTTGAAGTTTTCTTCACTCCAATCGCGAGGCGCCCGTGGGTAAGCTGCAAGGGTACCACAGTATAATCCTACGGACACCGCACGACAGTCGAACGGGAATTGGATGGGAGCCGTGAGATCGATACCTGTACAATTTTTACATATCATATGGGGCTCGTGAGGGACTCGCACGGACATCATAAGATACTTGTACGATGATCTTGGAAATCGTACGAGTGCCGTACGATTTGAGGGGCCTGAAATTCAGTCCCAAGATCGTACGGCATCCGTACAAATGTTGGGGGGGCCTTAATGGGCCCATACGGTGCCATGCAATGCTGTATACGTGTCTACGGGTTTACGGCCAATAAAAGTCAGTCAAAAAAAGACCAATCCCCCGTCGGACTGGTAGTTACATTTTTAAACTCCACCATCAAAATTTGTACTCGCATGTCGTCGAGTACTTTCTGCATGGACTGAAAGTCACTTTCAGTGGGCCCATTGGGCTATTTCTCGCTCCAGCCAGTGCACCACGACTGGTACATCAAAGGCCATGGTATGTGCTATCCTGTCTGGGATGGTGCATATAAAAGATCCCTTGCTGCTAATAAAAAAATGAGTAGCCCATGAAGTGGCAACAGCGGGTTTCCTCCCTCAATACCTGTGTCGTCCTTAATCATATGTCCGACACCATATAACCGTAAATAAAATGTGTTGAGTGTGTCGTTAAATAAACCATTTCCTTCCTTCCCTGTAAAGGATCCAATTTATAAATATAAATCACAAAAACTCGTTAGAAAGGACTCTTCATGGCACGAGATAATTTACAAAAAATTAATAGCAGTTTTTGCTGTTCCACCCTGAATACACCCATGTGCTTAGGTGTCGTTAAGCAAACTTTTTTTTTCTTTCCTTATATATCTGATGTAACCATTATATACATACTTATTATGTTGTCAAATGTATGTCATTTTGTATAATTCATATATAAAATAAATTATTTTGAACTTTAAACCTTTGTTCAGATAGACAATTGAAGCCAACAACCATACCAAGACAGATAACTACGTTGAGAAAGAAAGCACAATGTAAGCGAGCAACATCACCACATCAACGGCAGAAGTGGACACAAACACACCCAAGACAAACAGTAACTGGTTTGCCCGACAGGACCAGGATGAAGTAGCTGAGCAATATGACAAGGGGGATTGGACAACTTGAATCCTGCCACATCACACAGCTGATCAACTTAGTCAACATTCTAGAGGATATGACCCACTCAGTGGCCATTAATTGTGTCCGCCATGGACAGGTTGGTCCTCTGTCTGTCTTTGTCTTCCCAGGGGTGGGATCTAGCTCAGGTAGTAGAGCGCTCTCCTGAGATGCTTTGGTCACAGGATCGAACCTCCTCAATGGATGGACCCATTCTCTGACTGGGTGGGTTTTTTCCATCCCCTCCACTCTGTTATGGGGAGACAGAGAAATAAAAACTTTAAAGTGGTTGGGGAAACAAAAGAGGTGCAATTGGCTGCAAACCCTGAATACACCAATGTGCTGTTAAATACATTCCTTTCCTTTTTTTTCATTCAGGTAAACACAGAGAGGGAAGAAAGCTCACTGAAGTGGAAAACCACACAAGGAAGGAATCGGTGGTGGCGTCCTTTTGGACCACATTGGTGGTGAGGAAATCACTACCAAAACCAAAACCAATGCAGAATCGGACAACAATGCTACCAAGGTGAACAACTGATTTGCCCAACAAAGATCCTGAATGAATAAAGACCAGGATGAAGAATCTGAAAGGGAGATTGGACGACTCAACACCGAGGCTTGTCACGTCAGGCAGCTGATCAACCTAGTTAACATTCTAGAGGATATGACCCAATCAGTGACATTTGCGTCCGCCTTGCACAGGTTGGTCCTCTCTCTGTCTTTTTCTTACTGGCGGTGGGATCTAGCTCAGGTGTAAGAGCACTCGCCTGAGGATATTTTGTCACAGGATCGAACCTCCACGATGGACTTATTCTGTGACTAGGTGTGTTTTTGTCTGCAGGGTGTGCACTTGGGATTTGTTTTTATTTGCCATTCGGGTGAGTCATGTCAGCACTTTGACTTGCCCATACAATTTTTGGGTAGCCCAATTTTTAATATATATTTTTTTAAAGTATTGTACTTTACATAGGAGATCAGTTTCAATGGGCATACGTTACTCGGTTCTAAAGTACATCAATATTTATAAAGAGGTAGTTGTTATGCATATAGCTAGCTTTTTATTACTATTTCTATCCTTCAAATGAACAGTAAATTTTTGTGCTGTTGCACAGTCATCACATACACTGAAACAGGCTTCCCAACAACACAGCGATCTGTGCGATAAAAACTTTAAATACATTTTTACATTTATTTATTTTCTTGATTTTTTTTAGCTTTTATTATTTTTTTTAAATCAGATTACTGTCATACAAACACCACATGTTCAAACGATGTAAACATTCAGACACAATGGGTATGCTACTTCGGCATTTAAAAAAAATAATCAGAATATGCCAAATGGGAATTCCAATGAAGCAACACACAGCTCCGACTGGATTCCCCCACTTCCCGACCTGGAAGTGGCTTGGGCAGAACCAAAGATGGCAGATACATGTATCAGTGTATGCATGTGCAAACACAGCACTGTTGAATGCAATTTATAAAATGCTTAAAAACTACATATATTTTCAACAAGAACATAGGGCTTTTGTTTCAATTTTCAGCACCCTAGCAAACTGGTTTGATTTTAACAATAGTTCCAACTGAATTCTGATTGCCCAATTGAGGCCTCCAAGGTAGCTGCATGCTGGTAAACTGAATCGGCTGAAGTGTTCCGAATACTTTTTATTTTAATCGACTGGTTGGCCCCCAAATTTCCCCAGAAAATGTGTATTGGTTTGGTTGCATATTATACCTACCGGAGAACCAATCGACTGAATTATTATCAAAATTCACCTTTTGCTTGTTTTACAAACATTACATTTTGGACATTCCAAAATAATATACTGTTATGAATGTGTGGAATTTTGGCCTCCAGGCTCTCAATAAGGTTTTGACTTCCTCAAAATTATTTTCATTCGCCTGCATGCATGGGGGAACTGTAAAATGCGAATGTGTTTCCCGTGGGACACACTAAACATATGTTTCTATTATCTAACTGTTACAACTGTGTTACTGCCACACACAATTCATTAAAACTGTAAGTGTGTTTGTACGTTTAAATGAAATTATGATAATTAATGTGAGGCGAGATCGAAGCTTTGAAAAAAAAATCCAAAAGTTCCATGCAAGAAAACCAAAACAATCAGGGTGAACGACAGCTCGCTAGATTCATCTCCTATATTTAACACATGGTTAGTTATAACAAAACATAATTTCATCAACTTAATTTTTACCTGTATCATTCTTTATTTTTAAAGCATAGGTGGGGACACTTGTGATGCCAGGGGCTGCCATGCATAAATGTCAGCTGGAGATTCACAAACAACTGTGGTCATCAGCCATGCCAACTGTTAGCGGAACGCGCCGGAACTGGAACACAGTTAGGGGATGTAACTCTACCTAATTTTTATCGCTAATTTCTAATAGAGTATAGGGGTGTTGATTTTCCGCTTATAAAAATTGCCAATTCCGCTTATGAAAATTGCCAATTCCGCTTATGAAAATGTCTTTTCCGTTTACTGAACTAAAATTCTGTTTATATATTCAGAAATAGTCACGTAAAACTTTTGGACTGCTATGCATTTTCAGTGGTATTTAATAAACATTCTTCCTTGATATAAAGAAGTACATCAATGCATTTATTTAATATAATAGTACAAATACGACAGCTATTCTATATAAAGGGTGAAGCCAAATTTTCATTGGTTCAGTCATCTTTCATCAGGATCCAAAGATTACTGCCAAATTCAGGTATTCTGAAAAGACAGACATATAAATATCAGTTAAAATCAAAATGGAACCAAACAGATCTCAAACTTAGGTCATTACCAGGTAATTTTAATACATTCTCAGCACATTGAGCAAAATATAAATAATTTTGTGAAATATACATTAAGAACTTAGAGTTTAGGGAGGGGAATATCTTAATTTCTTTTTAATTGATTATAAAATATGTATTCAAATTAATTAATAATAACTATAATTCACATGCACGTGTTGAACAAAGGGGAGAGGGGGAAATATCAAAACACATAACACGAATGTCAGGAATTTAAAAACACAGTTACAATAATAACACAGGAAAAATGAAATTTATTTGTGATCACTTTAATAAAAAAAAATCCATGACCCTGCCAGCAGATCAGTTTATGTGTTCGAGTATGCATAAGAGAACTTTTTAGGAAAAAATATAGGCAAATGTATATTCTGAATGAATTATTTATAAAAATAAACTTTGATGTATTAATTTGGTCAAATAGTTTTAATATTAAAATTTTTGTCCATATTTGTTCTGTAAAATGCAAATAAAAGTTCTGTGATAAAAAGAAAAGAAGAGGTATTGTTGCTCATAAATTGCAATTAATAAAAACTAAATCCCAGATATTATTTTGGTATAATAAGTAGTGATATATTCTAATGCATAAGCCCACCATTTGCAAGTGAAAATAAAAAGGTTGAGTGGAATTTGTAATTAAAATGAGTTGAATTTGTAATGTAAAAAATATATATATAAAAAGAGGAAAGAATGTAGATAAAGTTTGGGCCAGTTCCCCTTATCCTAAAGGAACTGTACTTTATCTACTCTAGTACATGTATACATAGCTTTAAAAAAGTCATATTTACCTTTAAGAATTCGGTTCTCCCGTCTTCAATGTTTGGTGAAAAGATGAAGTGTTGAAGTGTAATTGATTAATTTATATAAAGTGCTTGCATGAACTGTTGCATCGATTTACAGGCAAGCACTCAATCGAACGCATCCTAGGAATTTACCCAACCGAATAAAACCGAACCGAGCCGTGCGATAAAAACAAAATGGTGGCCAACAATGTTCTGAAACGTGTGTTTACATTTTGTCGTAGAGTAACATACTTTATTGTGCCTTAATGGTTCAAATAATCAATTAAGCGGAAAAACAATGTATGTATATTAATAAATAAATAAATAAATGTATTATTTGACCACAAAAGTTGGCATTTTATTTGACAACTCGGAATATTGTAAATTCCGTTTAAGATTTGCAATTCCGCTATTCCGTGATCGCGGAAAATCGGTACCCGTAATAGAGGTTATATGTAAGCATTTGATAAATTAAGAATTGTAATAAGCACTGGGTGCCGAATTAGCGTAGGGGGTTACATTTTTTAAAGATGTAATTAAACGTAGGGTGCTGAATAAGCGTAGACACCAATTTTTTTTCACAAATTTAATAAATGTAAGTGTACGTTTATTTGGCACTCGAGAGTACTTTATAACTCTTAAATTTCTCTCTTAAAGCTGCAATGTCTGGTTTCAATCGTATACAGTCAAGTTCTAAGTTCAAATACAAGCATAACTGCACTTTTAATTCACTCGCAAGTTGTCGTCATTAACGCATATCGTCAAATGTTTACTAGCCAGTTAGAACAATTCTCGCCATTTTGTAATACCGACCGCATTCTAGCAGCCACTTCCTAGCAGCCAATTACGCTAGCAGCCAATTTCAGCAGACACGCATGGCGACGTTCTAAACACCGGACCATTACGCCTTTTATAATGTGTGTTGTGGTGTGGGCTATACGATACTAGTTGGACATCCTATATTACCGTAGTACAGACGGATTTTTAAAGTGATACTTCAGATATAAAAGTGCTTAATAAAACGGTTAAGTTGTATTTATACGGATATTAGTAACAATAAGACTGTGAAAATGAGTCTTGGTTGTTATTTTGTTTTTGTGTTGTTATTATATAAAGATACTCTTTAAAACTCTAAAATTCTTAACTTGTAGTGAATAATTAAAAATTAGCATAACAGTGTGTATACAAGTGTGTGAAATACAGGTAACAATCGAAAGGCGTATGAGTCCGGTGTTTAGATCGTCGCCATGAGGGTCTGCTGAAATTGGCTGCTAGCGTAATTGGCTGCTAGAATCCGCTCGGTTTTTGTAATGCAACAATAGCCGAACCGTACTATTTTTAGCCCAGAGGGAGCCCGGCAGAAGTGTCCCATTTTCAAAATAGTGGGTTTATTTTTAACTTGGAAAAGCCAGTGTAGTGAAACCAATTCGGAGTGCGGCGTCTTATATGCACCAAACGTAATGGGATTTTCTGTTCTAAATGCTTAAATAATAAAAATATTCCAGACATAGCCGCTTTAAAGGAATGCTTAAGCAAGGCTTTTGGACTGGTATACATATTCAACGATATATATGCACATTATTGCTTAATATCAACAAGTATAATCTTATATTTAATTAATAAAATGATTAAATGTGACGGCAATTATATATAACGGGCGCAGCCATTTTGTACCATTCCAGTGAATACGCCCTCTGGCGAGTCGGTGGTTAAGTAATACTTAACATGTCACTTCAGGAATTAGTCTTATAGGGTGTATACTACCAAATCAAATCCCATAGACGACAATAGTAACATATGTGGCTAAAACTCCTACCTGCAACGTATCAACCGACATAAACGCCACGGATATAAATACTACCACCCCTTACACTTAAAGGAATCAGAAAAAATGGGGGTCAAGCTGCTCGTTTCTGAGATAACGGGTAGCGTCTATGACTACCCTAGTTTCGCACAAAATTCGAGTACTTTTTTTTTTACAGGTACCCCATACATGTTTCAAGCACAAGGCTACTTGACACATTGGTACTAGATGAAATAAAATTGCACTTTTTTTTTTACCCAGATGAAACTATTATTTTTTACAACCAACACACTCACATTTATAACCAATCACAGGACTTGTGGTGTTCACTTCTCTATCAAAAGTTGGGTGCACCTCGAACTTTGACCCAGCCGGAAGTTATTTGGTTTAGTACTACCTAGAACTGAAAAAACAAGCGTACCTGATTTTTGCGGATGCATCGCAATGTTCTGTAATAATATCCATCCCAGTAAGCCAGCAATAAGTGTATATTATTTTTCAATACAAAATAAACTACCATTGTCAAAGTAGCTACACAACAAGTCAAAATAAGTGTACCATGTTTTGTCCATGCAGTAACCTATGTACTGAAATGAGACACAGAATGTTTTCTTAGTTAAGTGGTCTATTCTGTTAGTTGCCTCTACCTGTGATTTGTGATTGGCAGGTGTATATTTGATAGGTAACCAGATGAGCTAATTAATTACCGCTGTCTAGACACAAAAATACATACCGGTATTGTATAATAACCTGTCGCCACTAAAATGGTAATGGACATGGTTTATTACTGCAAATAGTTCTGTAAAACTATTGATTAAGTAAACTTTCCCATCTAAAATCACAGAACTGACCAATTACGTAGTGCCAATGAAAAGAAAACTATCACTTGGGTATCCTGGGTTGTCGTTTTTGCTCCAACGTAGCATACCAATAGGCCTTATAGTATACATTTTTCCTTTGGATTATTTCACAGAAAAAATACTATAACCCCATTTCATTCCGTTAATTCAACTGAAATATATTTAGTTAAAAGAGTTTATTATATTATCACATCATTTATGTTGTTTTACAAGTCAGGTAGATAAAGAGAAGTGCCTTGTCGTAAATGACTGCTTTTGTTTACACTGTGCATGCAGGAGTTGGTTGGTGCAGGGCCCGTGCTTATAAAATTTAAATTCTAGACTTAAATGAAGTCCAGACTTTAACGTCATGGCAACGCCATTCAAATAGCATTATTTTAAAGTCTGGACTTTATTAAAGTCTACACTTTAAGTTTTATAAGCATGGGCCATGATGTCACTTGGCACCAAGCTAGAGTACCGGATGCCTCGAAAAGAAAAGAAAATGGCTGGCCCCAGTTAGCAGGAATAATCAAATTTTTTTTATTAACTCTAAAATTACGCGTTTTTCATTTGTTAAAGTGTCAGTATGTGTTGGTGGTCTGGGTATGCATCTTTCCAACACATGCACTCAAATTCAATAATGGGGTGCAATTGCAGAAAAAAATATTTGAAAAATAAAAGTGTTCTGAATTCAATGAGTTTGTTGTTATTTTAAAGCAAATTATTTGCAGTATACAATTCCAAATTTGTTTCATCATCATTCTGATAGTTTTTTAGAAATTCTATTGAATCTGGAGTAACATTTTATGAGAAAATAACAACAAGAAATGTACGTTACCTCAGCAGTATGTTTATTCACACACTGCATGATGGAAAAGTCATTGGGTAATATAAGGTGTATATATCTTTTAATATACATAAGAATATAACTTTCAATAAAAACTCTTCAACATCCTTCTACGGTCTTGCATATTGTTGTTCCTATGAGATAAAAATTAAAGGAAAAAGTAACTTTACATGAAAAACACATGTATAAACCGGTACATCTTGCAAAATCCGGAAAAGTTTTTATGGAAACGCCACATGCATTACAAAAATATTATTGACAACGTTCTTATTTGCATAAAACATAAACATTGAAACCACAAACCTGCAACATTTTAGCAAACAAGAAATTCAAAATGATGAAGTGTTATAAAATATAACGTACATTTCAGTATTATTTCCATATAATCGTAAATGCAAACTCCAAAGTTGAAGTAACCATATAACTATCAACATAATCCAAGCATGAATCATAAATTATATAATTATCTACTAGCACATTATCTATCTACCTTAAATATTGTTTTACCCGTGTAGCATATGAAATATTTGGATTTTGAAGGGTTGTTGATATAGTGCATAAAATAATTTGCATCTTTACGAAAATGCATATTAATTACAGATAAAATTGAAACTTTAACCATATTTTTAAAAATAAGTAAATGAAATGTAACATAACTAATATCTGGAAACATAAATCTGTGCTCTCACTCTGTTAAAAACCCTATATTCTAACAAAGAAATATCCATTACAGATGTGAAATCTCCGTTACCATATACCTTACCTGCAATATTCTTTACACATCATACCAAACTGAACGAATTATCTGAATGTTACCAAAAATAGTACAATCTACAAGTCATTTTGGTCTTGTGTCAGTCCAATAATGTATACATTCTACATCCTGATCTAATTCTTTGATATCCTTGGTGATTTCCTTAATGAAGGTAACAACCGTTGTGGAGTTATGATTAAGGTCATCAGAAACCAGAACAAAACTTTGGTGTTGAACTTCGTGGTCTTCTTTTGTCTTCGGGTAGCCCACAGTAGGATGGAGTGTTACAGATGTTTGATTCCAATAAGCAGCTTGGATTTCTTCCACACTCCTACAGTTATAGTTCTCTGCAAAGTCCATGTCAACTACAGCATGGTGAACAGGGAGTTTTTGCTTTAGCAAACGAATTTGTTCATACTGGGTTCTCATCCTAGAAACATGATCTGCGAATTTCTTTGTTTGGTGAATTAGGTAGGTCATGAAGTCTTCCTTTGTTTTGGTGATTGGACTACCTTCATTACCATCTTTTTCTTTCCCCTTTGCTCTACGACAACACATTTCCATGCTTCATAGCTCACATTGGAATTACTAATACCATCACAGATTTGTTCAATTAACGAATTTTCTGAATATTTCTCTGGCTACTATTTTTATGCACAGTTTTCTATAAAATACGCCGCGAACATTTCCGTAACGAACATTTCAATTTCGTTGAAAAAGTAATCTAAGGTACAATGTGGATGGTGCTTTAAACTTTTAAATATTGTTTCATAACATCGCTGTCATAATGTGCATAACTGAAGAAAAATCCGTTTATCTACACATTTTATATTTGAAGCACCGCTAGTCACGAACATTTCATTCTTATTTCTACTCTTTAGAAATAAACAACTTTCAAGGTAATACAAAGAAAATAATATGTTTTTCTGAATTTATGGCATTTTGATTAAAATACTAATAAATGAAACTATTGAAAGGTGTTCTTAAAGCAGTAATTTGTCATTTTTACTGTCATATATGAGAATATCAACTTTAGACAACGAACATTTCATAGAAACTGGTGACAACCATACTTGGTATAACGCAGAACAAATAGATGAGTTTAGGGTGTAGATTTGTATTGTATTTTACAGTCCAGCGCTATTGTGATATACCAATGAATGAAATCTTCTTAATTATATTCGATTTTTATAAAATTTAATTGGTTGAATTTAGAGTTGTGTAACTGGCGACAGTCACGAACATTTCAAAATCACATGTTTCATAGCCTATAGCGCTGCGATCTCAGTGGTTTCCGTTGACCTACTACTGTAAATATTAATAACTTTATGTATTGAAATGATACACAAACATTTTAATGGAAACAATTTCATGACTTTTGAGAAAGTATGTGGCGACCTTATTTGCACCCCATTATTGAGTTTGAGTGATAATGCTCATGTTTGAGTTTACTCTTCCTTTAATACATGTATATATGGGTGTCTGTTTTTTTTATGTTTGTCTTATTTCTCACTGTTTGCCACTGTTGGTCTTTTTCTGTCTCGCCATCCCTTCCATCTCTCTCCCTCTGTTTCCATCTCTCATTACCTCCCTCCTTACCCCCTCCCAGTCTGTCTGTCTCTCTCTCTGGACTAGGGAGTTTTCTATGAGTGATCTTTGCATGGTTTTGGTAATGAAATGGTTCCATTGATATGTCAAACTCATTCTGTTTGTTTATTTCACCCTAAACAAAACATATAATACAATACCTTAATTTGACATTTAAAATGATTAATATTACAGTTGGTATGTGGCATGGGTGTAACGAATACAATAGGTGGCGAATATGATGCATATCATGAATATGAGATGACGAATATGAATATGTATTCACGTCCATGAATACAAAAGTGAAAAGGTTTTGCAGAAAGGAAGAAGAGGTTTTTTTTTTTTTTTGAAATACTGATTAATCATGGGTACGTCTATTGTCTTGTCCAGAATCACGTTCCTTTTAACGAACATTAACATGTCCACATTTTCACAGGAAAGTTTTTTGACATTGTTTTAATCAATTTAAACCATATTTATATTTCCAGAGTTCTCGTTACGAATTATAGAAATTTATATTGCTTTAATCATCTATTTAAACACTTGCATAATGAAGTTACATTGCATACACTAACAAAATACTCTCACCTGTGACTCTTGTTAGGAATGTAACTCGTAAGGCTGGTTTAACGAAACTATGCGATGTCATACATTTTTTTGACAGAAGCGAAATCAAGGTATAATTATGGTACCGGTCCAGTGCATTGAATAAAAAAGGATGCATTTGATCTGATAGAAAACTGGTCCGGACATTATCAAGACAATTGAATCGATATTGTATTTTATTTAGAAAGAAAGTTTGTTTTGTTTAACAACTCCAGTAGAACACATTGATTAATTCATCATCGGCTACCAGTAGATCTAACAGCATTGCGTGGACTCCCATGTCCAGGTGACATTTCATTAGGGGTGCAACGATACGGTCAAAACCGTATTGCGATATAAGAAACTGTACTGCAGTATTCCGAGTTGATATTATTTAAATTTAATATTTATGGGTTTTTTTTTTTTAATGAAAATAGAAGGCATAACTTTTTATGATCTTTATTAGTTTCATCTGTCAGGCTAAATGTTTTAGGCCATATTTTTATTTTTTAACACAATACTAGTCAACTAAAACACTGGTGTGATGGTGTCAAACTATTCATAAATTGTCACATTCGGAAATCCTTACTATTGGGCTTTTCCTTTGTTGCCCACTTGACACAGAAATGTACGCATTGAGTCGCAATGTTTCGCCAGATCGACCGAACCAGAGCCGAGGTTATTAGCTGAGGTATTTTGAATGATCGGCCGAAGTATTTCGAGTTCAGTGAAAAACAGCGAAGTGTGATTCTAATTTTTTGGTTTATTTCTTTGAAGATGATAGCCGTAGCCGTATTCCAACGTAAATGAACAATGAATGATAATGTGTAAGTCACAAAACATTTATTTGTAATTATCGTTAACTGGTTATTTTCATTGGACTTTTGACACGTTTTGTTTAGAAGTTAGAACCAAGTATAACCGACCTATCACTTCGTATGCCAACAAGTAAGCCGACTACGCTTGACGTTATTGTTACATTTCCTGTCATCACCAATTAATAAAATGATGTGGATTTTGTTTGTTTGTTTGTTTGCCTATTTCAAGTCAAATAAGATACAAGGAAAAGAAATAGCGTATAAAAATTGCGATAAGCAAAACTGTATCGCGGTTCGTATCGAGCTCATCAATTATCGTGGTATACCGGTTTATCGTTGCAGCACTACATTTCATCTATAAATAACAATTTAAATATCGACCAATTACACTTCGTCTTTTATAGCGTTATTCGGGAGCATACAAATTCTAAAAATATCGGGTGAGACTATTTATGCAATAGGCAAACTTGTTGGTCTATTTCAACATTGAAAAAATAGGGGGAAAAGTGCAATAATAAACTCTGGATTGCATACTAGTATAAATAGATTTAATGGCTATACCATCACGTTTTTTTTTTTTCGTCTTGAAACTAATTGTATATAAAATTTTATATAAAATTAGTTTCCGGCATACTTCGTAATTCACCCGAATCAGTTCGTATACCCTCGGCATAATCCCGAATGTTTTTAAATTCTTTTCAAATCACTGGCATGATTTTGCAAGTAAGATTTTGATTGGTCGAATGAAAGGTCAACTGGACATGAGCTCCAACAAGCTGCTGTTCGATCCACATGTAACAGTGGAGCTAATTTTAATTAGATTGTAATAACTTTTGCAACAGATAAATATAATTGGATGATTAGTGTATTTGGCCAAAGTTTCTACTAATGAATTATGTTTTATTTGGCAAGTGTATACGTCTCATCTTTATCACAAATTATAGGTCTGTAGAGTACAGTTGAAAAGGGGGCGATTTCTGGCAATTATCAGTGTTTGAGATTAACAGTATCCTGATATCCCGGGGATACCAGAATTTAATTTTGGATACCAGACTTCAAGAACCCAGTATCCCACCGGGATACCATATAATGTTTTTGTTTTTTTTAACCCTACGTTTTTATTTTTCACTAAACAATGAAAGTCATCATTTACTGGTGACAGTATTTTCGAGCTCGTACCCAGTCTAATGCTATGCCATAACAATATCTCCCCCAACTCATACCGAGTCTAATGCTACACTGGAGCAATAGCGGCGTAGCAATAGACTGGGAACCGCTAAGTCACTATTGTTTTTGTTGGATGTTTCCTCCCTTCAAATTTTATTTGAGATATTGATTACACATCTGCAGAAAATTGATACAGGTACATGTAGGTTTATCATTATTGATGTCAGAATCACTTATAAATTACTGCTAAATATTAATTTATGTTAGTATTATTCAAAAATAGATTCTGTTTGATTGCAAATTTCACGAATTCCACGATTGCTGGGAATGAGAACTGTCGTCCAAGTTTGTTACGATGTTATTTATGAATTTCATTTAAGTGGGATACTAAATTCTCAGGTGGGATACCAGATTATGAAATTTTAGTATCCAACTGGGATACTGCCCCAAAGTTTTAATCTCAAACACTGATTATACTAAAAATTGGACGTAATCTTGGAATACAGTAACTAAAAATTGAATTCCTCATTTCTGTGGATTTTTTAATTTTTTTATTCCAACATATAAAAGTATAATTTGCGGATTAAGAACCATTGTAAAACAGTTATAGTAAGATGTAGTTAATAACAGACATGTAATTTTATTGTTGGCCAACCCCAGTGTTGCGTACTATAAAACCTTAAAAGAACTTTAGTTGTGTTACGCTTGCATGCCATGAATATAGAAAATTGAATGTGAACGTATGCCAGTTAGGAATAGAGTAATTTTAATTTTAACTTGAAATAAGAATATAAGCATTCAAATTTAGTATTGATCACACCATCGCACAACAGTTAATTTTGGGTTTATTGCCTTTCGATCCTGTTTCAAAAACAAAATTCTAGTCATTCATAATCCTGTTCAAATCGCCCGACTTGCTTGATAACATTTGTTACATTTCGGGTATGTCCGTATCCCTTAACCGACGACAAGCGTTATCTATGCTAAAAATAGCATGACCCAGTCTTTTGTGGTTACTATGACGTAATTATTTGGTGTTTTCTTTTGCTGCTGTTTATGACATTCGGCCATGCTACGCTCAAATATCATTTGCTACGCTCAGCTTGTCATGAATGCTACTCTCACTTGTGGCTAGGGGTTGGCAGCTCTGTTTATATATGCACTTCCCCACAGACAGAAAAGCACATACCATGGCCTTTGACCAGTTGTGATGCACTGGTTGGAACGGGAAAAAAACCAATCAGTTAAATCCCTTGCTGCTAATGGAAAAATGTAGAGGGTTTCCTCTGCTGACTACGTGTAGGAATGACCAAATGTTTGACATTCCTATAGCCGATGTGCTAGTGGTGTTGTAAAACAAAACAAACTTTTGATAACCATTACTTCAAAAACAAACATGCGTTTTTAGAATTATACATTTTTTATTTTGGAGCATAATATTACAAAAGCCTGGATGACAAGAAACACTGGTTCTAAATAATAAAATGTAAGTACTTCTAATTTAAATTATTAAAAACAGTTTTAATAGTAAAAAAACCATGTCGTAGTGTTTAAAAACTAGGGTCTGTCACTTTAATACAAAAACAAATGTTAATGTGTGTAACCCGGGGCTGAAATATAATTACAAAAATTCTTGTAGTTCCAGAGTTTTATTCATCGTATTGGGAAAACTTATAAAATATAATATAAACATTCCTTACTTCCGCGCACACATAATATAAACTCTCGATTAAAATAATGTAATGGGGCGCCCTGCCTAAACACGAAGGAACTCTCGCGTCCACAATTGCTCGCGCATGTAAAAGTGGTAGCGTGTATCACGAACAATTGTGTTTCGGAGAGACCCTGCCAGAGATGGATAATTGTAGCCGAGTTAGAGACGTTCTTCTCAGGGTCTAAAGTATACAGCTGAAGAAAACATCACAACACAACAAGGAACTTTTATATAAATTTCTTTATATCGTGTTCGTTTGTTGTTGACAAGGAAAATTGCAAGATTGGGTCAATAAAGTTCAAAGTTCAATTTATAATCCGAACCGAATACACTGTAGGTTGTCCAGTCTTGTATAACACACAAACACGTTCACTGGCACTGGGAAGGTGCTACTCCTACATCAATGGTAGCAACTCGAACAATGTTAACAGCAAACAACTCCAGTAGGAAGTGTACGCTGGCACTTTAACTTGCAAACGGAAGTAACTCTAATAACTCTTCAACAACAGGTACTATACACAGGTCAGGTACACACTGGTCGAGTCCTGGTCCGGGGGTTAAGTAGTCAGTCTGGAGTTTCAGTTAGCACCGCTGGTCTGGAAAAGGCGACGAATAGTGTTCATGTCGGGGAACTGAAGGGGAGAAACTCATTATGGTTTCTTCGGGTGGAGAGCCCTTTAGCCCGTGTGTCTCCGGTTGACGAACTACAAGTCCTTGTCTTGATCAGAAGTACAGCACAACCAAGCACACCCGTCCAAGGATAATCACCAGGAAATGGAACGGTAGCGGTCTGCAACTCCCTAAGTACATCTATATTGTGAACATCAGCATCCAACCTGATTGTCAGAAGTCCCTATTTCTGTACTTTCTATCTGGTCTGCTCACAGTGTCACCAATATGATGTAGTGTACAGGATCGCAAACGTCACATAGACTTCTTGGGATTCATCACTAAGTATCACTATCTATTAGGTAGTTTGCTAAAATTCCTTTTACTTGTATTCACACTGCGCTCCTATGCACCGTGCATCCTTTTGCGCCATGCGTCCTTTTGCGTCATGCGCTCTTTTGCTTCCTTTTGTGCCGTGCGCTCTTTTGCGCCGTGCGCTCTTTTGCGTTCCTATGCACCTCTACTGCATTCTTGAGCGCTCTCGTGTGCTCCTTTGCGCCTCTGTTGCATCCTTGTGCGCTCTACTGCGCTTCCTATGCACCATGTGCCTTTTTGCACTGTGCGTCCTTTTTGTATAAGCGATGAATTGTTTATTTCCTATGCATATCTGCATCCCATTTCCTTGTGTACTGCCGACCATTCCATTCCTGCTGGTTCTAAGTTCCGACCTGTGTGTCTTCGGACTTGGGGAATCCACAAGCCAGCGAAAGCTCTGTGCTCCGCCTCTTTTATACGGGTGGAAGTGTACCACGTGACTAACTGCCTACGTGTCCACTGGTACATGACATCATTCTCTGTGTATCTTCGTCATACCCAGTCCACCTTAATGAACCCAGAAATAGGTTGCAAATATTCGCTATTTCATAATTATTATTTGTAGAACAGCCAATAAAATACTTTCTTGTTTCTTAATAATTATTTCTTCACTTACAGAATATTATAATTATATAAATTCATTCTGAAACCTGACAATATTTGCAGCCTATTATAAATTAGCGAAGTAACTATTTCCGCTGTGTTAATTTGTAAATAAAACATTTACTGCGTTTTGTATTTGATCAAAGTACGGGCATAGTCCGTTTCACTACCCCCGCCCTTCTAATTTTGTTTGTCTAAAAGCATTATTTATAATAAAAAAAAATCAAAAAAAAATCGAATAAATCAATAATAATAAAGACAAAGAGAACAAGGAAAGGTTAACATTATTATTATTCCAATTTTTTATTATTATTATTATTATTATTTTAATTATAGTTCAATGTTAATTTTTTCAAAAATCAGTTTGCTGAATTCAGGGATAACCTGTGAAGTTATAATCTTTTTTCACCCACATCTTCGTTACCGTGACCTTGACCTCACTTGGCTCCCTTGGTTCTCCCGCCTGTGTCGCTATATCTCGCATCAAGGGCCGGTTCCATGGGTCCACTGGCTTTACAACATCTTCAGGACCAACGAGTGGTATCAGCTTATACGTGCTGCGTTGGTCAACCATGGGCATAGAAGTGGCCAGTGTCTCGGTGTCTCCAGGTTGGGGCGTGGCCGGTGTCTCGGTGTCGCCAGGTTGGGACGTAGCCGGTGTCTCGGTGTCTCTGGGTTGGGACATGGCTGGTGTCTTCACTGTCTTGGTTTTTCCCAGTTGTATATACGTGGGGGAGTAACCCCCCACAATCAGTTCCTCTACTGTGGGAAACAGTTCTAAGTTTACTGAGCGCCTATCGCTGTCTGACATTCCTGCAGATATCTTAACCGGCGGGTTGAAAACTGGGGTGGGGCTGGTCATGGATCGGCTCTGTCTTGTATCCTGTCCCCTCTGCGATCTATCCTGGCTTCTCGGCGATCCGTTCCTGGCGATCCGTTCCTGGTCTTCTGGGTGATCGGTTCCGGGAACGATCTCTGTTTGGCGATCGGGTCCTCTGATTATATGGTGAACGGCTTCGTCCCGTGCGTGGCACTTCCCTTCTGATGTCGGGACTGCTGCTCGATACGCGATTATCAGGAGTATGGGCAGTAGCTGCATGCCTTCGTAAGTCCCTTGGTCTTTTGGTGACATAGTGGCAATCCGTACAACAAAATTTCAAATCTTGGATGTCGCTCATCTTTGTTTCTCTTGAGACGTTTTCAGCAAAAGGAAGCTCAATGCAAGGTGCTCCTTGTTTTATAGCCCCCGACTTCACATGATACAGCAGATAATCGTCATAACGTTTAGGATGACGTTTTGAGCCTGACGTCATTTGATTCTCCTCCAAATTCGCCGCGGCCCAATCGATTTCCGACGTTTTCTCGTCGTCCGTTATCGCTATTTCTATGTCTGACATTTCTACATTTTCGGAAACACCGTTATCCTCTACTGTATTTGTTTTTTGCAATTTTCCGCTCAAAATAGGGTTTTAGCCGATCAACGTGTACAATCCAACGCGATTTTCCCTTTTGTAACTCATACGTTACATCAGAAATTCGGCGTATTATTTTATATGGCCTGTTCCAGTATGTTTGTAATTTTGGGGATATCCCAATATGCTTCAGAGGTGGGTAGAGGCAACGGCAATAACGACTATACAGCCACACCAGATCACCAACCTGAAATTTACAGAAATTTAGATGTGTGTCGTATAGTCGTTTTCATGTACTGTTTGCAACTCTTCTTCTAAACGTATGACAAATTTGTGCGGCGACTCCTCTGGATTTCTAGGGGGGAGCCCAGCTAGAATTTCTATTGGGAGGGTGACCTCACGTCCCAACATCATGAAATTAGGGGTGAATCCAGTGCTCTCGTGTTCAGTGGAACGGTACGCCATGCACACCATTTGCAAACATTCGTCCCAATTACGTTGGTTCTCATCTACATAAGCGCTAAGCATGGCTTCTATAGTGCGATTTAACCTTTCCACCATGCCATCAGATTGTGGATGAAACGGTGTAGTCCTCGTCTTTTCAATGTGTAGCAGAGTACACATCTGTTTGAATAAATTTGATTCGAATTGCCTCCCTTGATCTGAGTGGATGATACGAGGAATTCCAAATCTGCTAACCACCTGACTAAGAAAAGCGTCAGCTACTGTGGCAGCTTTCATATCTGGCAAGGGTACTGCCTCTACCCACTTTGTGAAATAGTCCTGTATCACTAATATATACGCATTCCCACGTTTTGACCGGGGGAGAGGTCCCATAAGGTCCATGGCAATTCATTCATGGGTTCGCCTGAGACACACAACTGCATGGGTGCTTGTCTCTTTCTTCCACAGGTTTTCCTTTTTGCACACTGGTTGCAGGATGCACACCAGTCTTTTACGGACTTCTGTAATCCAACCCATTAAAATCGTTGTCTGACTTTAGCTGTAGTTTTGGTCCGACCTAGGTAACCTCCAGTTGGTCCTTCATGGTACTGGGTCAAAATATCTTTCATTTTTCTTTCCGAGACAGGAACAATAAACTGAGGTAAAGCTGGGGCACCATCTAGTCTTTTCCACTGGCGGTACAGCAGTCCTTCCTGCACACTCAATACATCAAACTGTGACCAATAGGCTTTAAGTGCGCCACTTCTTCCTGAAATGTCCTTCCAGGGCGGTCGTTTTCCTCTGACTACCCATTCTATCACTTGTGAGATATCCATATCCTTCTGTTGTACCTCTATCAATTCCTGTATCCCACCACTTTTTACACTCGCTGACCTAACTCGAACTCCACATTCAGATTGCCTCCCACATTGTTTACATGGTACCCTAGAAAGTGCATCAGCGTTTCCATGACTACGCCCAGCTCTATGTTGTATCTCACAATCAAAAGCTGAGAGAACATCCAGCCATCTTGCAAGTTGTCCTGTGGGCTCTTTAAATTTGAATAACCACATCAAGGCCCCATGATCTGTTCTGATAACAAATCGTCGTCCATAGAGATATGTTTTGTACATTTTTACAAAATGCACATCAGCCAGAAGTTCTTTCTTGGTCACACAATATTGGCATTTGGTTTTGGCAAGGGTCCAACTTCCATATGCAATCACCCTTTCTTCACCATTTTGGACTTGGGAGAGTACTGCTCCTAAACCCTTGTCACTTGCATCTGTGTCTAAAATAAATGTGGATTCAAACTCCGGATGGGCCAGGATTGGTGCAGTCGTTAAAAGTCTCTTACGTCGGTAAAATGCTTCTTGACAAGCATCATCCCATTCAAATGTCCGCCCCTTCTCAGTTAACTTGTGCAGAGGTGATGCAATGGATGAAAATCCTCGTACATAGCGGCGATAGTAGGAGCACAACCCCAGAAACTGCCTAATTTCTGTGATGTTTTCGGGAGTGGGCCAATCTCTAATGCAGGCAATCTTGGATGGGTCTGTTGCTATTCCACTAGCTGAAATCACATGTCCAAGGTATGTAACTTCCAGAGCAAACAGCTTACATTTACTTGGCTTCAATTTCAAACCTGCCCTCTTTAAACTGTCAAATACTAGTTACAGCCAGGATAATTGTTCCTCGAAGGTCTTTCCATATACAATGATATCATCTAGATATATCAGGCAGATATCCCATCTAAGTCCAGAACATACAGCTTCCATTAACCTCTCGAAGGTAGCAGGAGCATTACATAACCCGAATGGCATCTTGGTGAACTGATATAACCCCCTGTGCATTCAGAATGCAGTCTTGTGCCGATCTGCCAATTCAACCTCTACCTGCATATATCCACTAAGTAAATCTAGAGTTGAGAACCAGGTGGCCTTGGATAGGGAATCCAGAGAGTCAATCCGTGGCAGAGGATAGGCATCCTTAAGAGTCACAGCATTAAGTCGTCTATAATCTATGCAGAAACGTGTGCTTCCGTCATTCTTTTTAACCAAGACGACAGGACTAGCCCAGGGACTATTTGATGGTTCAATTATTCCTTTATTTAGCATGTCATCCACCTGACGGCTTATTTCTTGTTTTGCCCAACCAGAAACTCTCCTTGGTGGCTGCTTCAATGGCCTTGCATTGCCGGTATCTATTTTATGTTTGATCACTGTTGTATGTCCAAGATCTCTCTCGTCTTTTGCAAAGAGGTTGGCATACCTTAATAATAATTCCGTGGATTTCCTCAGCTGTGTTACAGACAGTCTATGTTTGGCTTCTTCCAGCATACCTTTCAGGTGAGCTGGGAGTTCATTAGCCAGTCCTTCTGATTGAACATCATAGATTCATAAGGTTGTTCCTCTGCTAATACAGGTTCAAACTTCCCTGTTATAGATCCTTTCCTTAGAACTTTTGATTCAGGATGTGGGTTCAGCATTCTTACTGGTATACTTTTTCCTGCCCCTTACCAAAATGATGTAGTGTACAGGATCACAAACGTCACATAGACTTCTTGGGATTCATCACTAAGTATCACTATCTATTAGGTAGTTTGCTAAAATTCCTTTTACTTGTATTCACACTGCACTCCTATGCACCGTGCGTCCTTTTGCGCTGTGCGCTCTTTTGCGTCCTTTTTGCGCCCTTTTACGCCATGCGCTCTTTTGTGCCGTGCACTCTTTTGCGGCGTGCGCTCCTATGCACCTCTACTGCATCCTTGAGTGCTCTCGTGCGCCTCTGTTGCGTCCTTGTGCGCTTCCTATGCACCATGCGCCTTTTCGCACTGTGTGTCCTTTTTGTATAAGCGATGAATTGTTTATTTCCTATGCATATCTGCATCCCATTTCCTTGTGTACTGGCGACCATTCCATTCCTGCTGGTTCTAAGTTCCGACCTGTGTGTCTTCGGACTTGGGGAATCCACAAGCCAGCGAAAGCTCTGTGCTCCGCCTCTTTTATACGGGTGGAAGTGTACCACGTGACTAACTGCCTACATGTCCACTGGTACATGACATCATTCTCTGTGTATCTTCGTCATACCCAGTCCACCATAATGAACCCAGAAATAGGTTGCAAATATTCGCTATTTCATAATTATTATTTGTAGAACAGCCAATAAAATACTTTCTTGTTTCTTAATAATTATTTCTTCACTTACAGAATATTATAATTATATAAATTCATTCTGAAACCTGACAATATTTGCAGCCTATTATAAATTAGCGATGTAACTATTTCCGCTGTGTTAATTTGTAAATAAAACATTTACAATTCAACTGCGTTTTGTATTTGATCAAAGTACGGGCATAGACCGTTTCAATAAAATATCACTGACTATATCCGAATATCAATTTAAAATACTATTGCAAATAAATATAAATGTCTTAACAGACATCCGCAATGTCCATTTGATTAAACACTTGAAATGAAATGTATATATTAAATATACACAACATGTACAACCACTTTTTATTCTTTGCAGAATATTAAGAAATAAATCCACTTCTTATTCTTTGCAGAATATTAAGTACAATAATATCAAAAGAAATTATGAATGTCTGCTTCTGATGAAAGCTTATGTGACAATTAGGAAAATCTAGTTATAAAGGGCGTAGTCCAAAAGCATGCAGTGCATGTCTCAGTGTCGAGTCATCGGTCTTGCATGGACTGTCACAGTAGCACATGAAACAACAACTACTAACAAACTCAACACAATAAACAATGACCACAACTTATAACTATTTTATATTTAAAGATTGAAACCTACAAATTAGTTAGAAAAATACTTATTATATTATAATTAATATTTAATTGAAATCTTAGCTAATTAATAATTTAACACCTGGTTACATGTGAAAAGATAAGTATTACTCTTTTTTCTTTTCTTTTTTTTCCCCAATTTTAATGATATTTTTGAATAGTTTTTTTATTTTTATTTATGCAAAACCGTTATAACTTCAGCTCATTTGTGGCCATTATTATCAATCACTGTTTTGCTGACAACAATTTGTATTGGAAATGAACTGCAATTTATATCCCAATATTTTGTTAATTTTGTTGTTGGTTAAACAGTAAAATTTATTATCAAGTTAGCTATAATGACTGAAACATTCCACCATGGTTGTCAGGCAAAAATATTGGCCAAAAACCGTTTATTTTTTAAATAAAAATTCCAAGGTACATTTTTTGTGGTTATTTATAGGGAAGACATGTTATTTGTTTTATTAAAAGAATGTCTGGTTCTGTTTTTATTTCAGACTAATGCTGTGTACAGAATGATGGGAATTATGATGAATTGGCGAGTGAGATGTTATTTGTGGTTATCTAGGTGAGATGCTTTTCTGTGTGGTTATCTGGATGTTACACAATTCTCTGTGGTTATCTTGTTAAGACATTGTTATTAATATTATCTGTTTTTATATAGGTAAAACATTATTCTCTGTGGTTCAGACCTGTCAGCCTTTAGTCAAGAGAAAGCAGGTGTGTGTGTTGAAAAAGCAGGAGATTTTTTTAATTTACACAATTTAACCCAAAATCGCAATATATTTTTTAAACTTATTACAATAAGTTATATGAACACTACATAATGTCATATATACTTGTTAACCTTAGATCTTGGCATTAATTTTTTTTTAATAATAATAATTAAAGAAATATATATATATTATTATAAAATATTTTTTAAAGTTTAAATATTATTATGATTTAATACATATTTAAAAAACCCACTCTCTTATCCAAAAATGTTAAGAACACAAACAAGAAATTAAAAAATTAGTACATTTACGGTATTACACTTACAGCCTTACAGGTTACGTTACATCATCATTTGTGGTTAGTGTAAGTACCAAAGACAAATTTATATAAATCTTATAAATTAATATTCGGTTTTTACTATAATGAGGAACAGTGGTGTGGTATTTATTTAAAATCATAATGATGCAATAAACATATTTCCATTAATCATAAGTAAAACCTCATTACGGACATTGTGTGAAATATACCGGAATTATACCCATTTCTGTGAGTAACTTTATGTCAAACACAACATTTATTAATTGTACAAAAATAATCTCTTGAAATGTACCCTTGTAACCAACATTTTACTGCACAAATATACAAAATGAACTGACACAAGTATGTTTATATAGCTAACTGGTCTTTTCGTTGTCTTGCTGAGACGTGATTTTAACATGTATCATGTGTATTGCTGTCAACTCTGGGCCAGAGTCTGGCACTTCAGATTCGTCATAGTTGCATTATGTAATCTAGTGGGAAGACATTTTATAATTCAGAGGCATTATTAAAATAAATTGGATAGTTTTATATATGGCAACACTAAATGTCAATACACAGCCTGTTGAATCAGCGGCAACACGCTTCGTAGCCATTACGATGACAACAAACATTATAATAACACATCATATTTTATAAACTTCATCTGCTTTTTCAACAATATAAATATTCCACAATTCTCACTTCAGCAAAGGTTAAACAGTCGGGACAATTCGGCCTGTTACATTCTCGGAAATTGAAATAAAAGTAGCCTACATTTTTCGAATGAGAAAAAAAGCAGAGTTACTTCCCTTATGTTATTTTGGCAAAAGGGGATCGTTTTTTTTTTATGCTTACCAAAATGTCATTTAACAGGAGAAATTGTCTCCCGTGCGGAGGTTGGGAGATTTGAACAAACACCGGAAGACTCCTGTGGAATCTGGGAGGGTTGACAGGTCTGCTGTGGTTATCTATAGGCTAGAAACCCATCATACATGTATGTGGGATAGAAAAAAATACACCTTCAGTGGTGAAAATTTCTATCCCATATTACAACATATGATGGAGTCCTTTTCTCTCGTCCATTCAATAAATAAACTGCTGATTTCATCAAGTTTTTCATGACATTCTTCTAACATCAAATATGTCTGTTATCAAGGTGCTGTCAGCCTCAAATACATAGGTTACATGTACTTGTGCTGTTGTTTGTAAGACTTCATGGTACACTGCAGTACATCCAACACACTCGTACAGTAGCATTTTGTGGTGGTAGCGACTAATCTTTGCTTTCATACAGTGGTTGCAAAACAAGGCGTCGCATGCAACGTTTACTACCCTCATTTCCAACGTCTATTTTCGCCACAGTTGCTCAGACTCCAGTTCATATTTTCTTGGTTCTTGTCTGAATGTATAGCTCAGCTTCTATGGGTTAATTTCTTTAGGAATCCTTTGAGTTTCCCACGAATACAGCGTCCATTACTGGTCATTGCCTTTGTTTTTAAAATATATTTTGTTTTGATTCATGAGCACACAGTTAGACCCATGCAGTGATTTTCCGCAATCGCGGAAAACGGACGGAATTCTCGGAATTCCCATTGTGAAACGGAATTTACATTTGGAAACGGAATTACGATTTTCCACGAAGTTAAAAAAATAAATACTATTTTACTATTGTAAACTATTGTAAACGGTAAACCAAATGGTCACATTGGGAACCAATCAAATACTTCGTGAACGTTAGCGAAACGTTTGCTGGCAGAACTTGGGGTTGGTTTACTGCTTAGTCTGTTGCGCCTGCACAGATGGGACAGGTTGTTTTCCCAGGAGTAAGTTTAACCAATGGTTTAACGCTAACGCTTGTCTTGGAAGACAGATTTTTACGCTACACATTAAACCGAATGACCATTTCAGGAACCACCAGTCAAAATATGTTTGCAAACATTTAGCAAAAAACGGCTGGCTGAACGTTGCAATGTAATTACTTTATTTCCGCTGGACCGGCCTCAGTGGCGTAGTGGTTAGGCCATCAGTCTACAGGCTGGTAGGTACTGGGTTCGGATCCCAGTCGAGGCATGGGATTTTAATCCAGATACCGACTCCAAACCCTGAGTGAGTGCTTCGCAAGGCTCAATGGGTAGGTGTAAACCACTTGCACCGACCAGTGATCCATAACTGGTTCAACAAAGGCCATGGTTTGTGCTATCCTGCCTGTCGGAAGCGCAAATAAAAGATCCCTTGCTGCTAGTCGGAAAGAGTAGCCCATGTAGTGGCGACAGCGGGTTTCCTCTTAAAATCTGTGTGGTCCTTAACCATATGTCTGACACCATATAACCGTAAATAAAATGTGTTGAGTGCGTCGTTAAATAAAACTTTTCTTTCTTTCTTTTTTCCGCTGTGTCATGCGCATACTTCAATTTTCAGACGACGTTAGACTCGAAGAGATGATAAAATAAATGTTTACGTTTTGTGAACCCTAAGCCCCGTTGAATAAAGCAGTGCACTTAATTGTTGGACAATCATGCTTTATGTAGTTATTATAATTGTAGCCTTTGCTCCTGATGTGATTTTTCGCAACTACAATGTAATATGTAGGCTTACTTTGATTTAATGACAAATAGTGACGCATGTCGACGCCATACAATTTTCGGACCCTTTAATTTGTCACAACTTGTGTTAGTTCAATTGTTGATTACATATTGTAGTCTGAAACGGAAATGAAACAGAATTTACAAAAACATGGAACGGAAAATAGTTGTTTTTTTAAAAGGGAAAACCACTGAGTCATACTTGTTCTATTCTTGGGCCAACTATTTCACCAACTATATGCATTACAAGTGGACTACATTGCACACTTCTGTGGTAACAGACTCCGGCCCATAGATCCTCTCTCTTTGTGGGTCTGAAAGCAAGTTCCATGAACCTTGGAGAGTCTGTGGATGGTGACATCCAACTTCTCAGCTATAAGGAGCATCAGCCTCCAATTTTTATCACTGTTTCGGAATAGGTAAAACAGATTCATCATGAAATTCATCAGTATCTTTAAACTCACTAGAGTTTTTGTATGCATCAGATACTGCAAGTTCAAGTTTGTGCAAAGAGCAGTGAACCGCTAGTAGAAATGGTATGTATTCTTTCAGTGTAGCCATGGCACCATTAATAACCCCTATGTTAACTGATGCTCCATCTGCCCTAACAGATATTACTTTCAACAGATATTACTGTTGAATGCACTAACAAATGCTTTTTGCAATGATTTGGCATCTGTGCCACCAAAGTCTCTCATGCGTCGACATTTTAGAAACAAACAAACAGGTTTTCCCTTAATAACTACCTTTACAAACACCAACTCTTTCTCTTCGCTGCTTTTTCTAGCTTCAGACCCATCACACATACCTGACAGGAAATTAGATCTTTTAAGAATATCTTTCACATCTTGCCGTACTTCTGCTAATGTGTGGATCATCTTTACATGCAGAACAACTGGACTTTCCATCTAAGATCTTCACACAGTTTTTTCCTTTTGTAGATTGATCAAAGTTTTAAATTTTGTATAGTGTTCATCTTGGTTGACAATATATAAGGCTGTACGAAACAGTTTTAAATATGAGGAGGATGACTGTGAAATGAACATTTCATCAGTATGACCTTGAGCTTTGTCTTCAACTTCAGTTTTGTCTGTTTGCCCAGTAGAATCTGAAATACAATAGCACACCAGTCTGAACAAATAGAGATATAAAACAGATTTACAAGACATTGTTTTTATTACTGGGTTATTTATTTGTTTAACCTATGACATTGTGTAACTAAACTAGAAATAATAATATTCAACTATGATCTACACATGCAGGGATTTACCTTGTTTTTCTGAAATGGGGGTCCCTTGGACTCACCTCTTTCTTTTCTGGGGGTCCCAACCTGAAAACAAAGGGTCCCAAAACCACACAAATGACAGAGAGCTGCAGACAACAAATCACGTGTATACTATATATGTTTCATTAAAGTAAATTTAACAAGCTATGTTGTTGTTTTTCCTTTCGGGAAATCAATGTCGGTATTCATTGTTTATTCTTTCAAAATCAACATTTCACTTTGATCTGTATAATTATTTGAACCATTTCCTGCAAGCTAAATGACACTCACAACACCATGCGTTGTTTATGAATCGTGCTACTTGTTTGTTAATGCAAATCAGAACATTTAACCAATTTGTTTTATTCGCCAGGGAATTTCCGATTGTGTTCGGCCTGTTGACGATAAGTTCCGAATGATCGCAAATCCGCGATCTCTTTCCGGAAATTACCAACTTTACACGATTAAGCGCAGCAAAGGATAAAGACGCAGTGTTCCCAGAGATTAAAACTTTTTGTTTTCGATATGGGGAATCCGCAGTTTATAGGTAGAAAATAAATAGTGTCTTACACAGAATGATCGATCTTTGATAGTGGACAGGGTTACTGAAAATGTCAGATATTTTATGCGTCCCACGGGACGCAGTATCTCTATTTTTGCTGGTCCAGTTAAGTTTTAATGCATCCTATACGCAAGTTTTGTGCGTCCGGTAAATCCCTGCACATGTATATTTTCAATATTGTTGGTGACCCCAGCTATGAAAGCAAAGATTAGTCGCTACCACCACAAAATGCTACAGTACGAGTTTGTTGGATGTACTGCAGTGTACCATGAAGTCTTACAAACAACACACGTAACCTATGTATTTGAGGTTGACAGCACATACATATTTGATGTGTTAGAAGAATGTCGTGAAAAACTTGAGGAACTCAGCAGATGTAGAGAGGAAATAAAGCAGCTTAGACAAAATATCCAACCGGTTCCCCCTTCATTCATTCATTGGCAAGACTTCTGAACATTCCAGCATTCAGTTCATTCAGGTTTAGGGTTAGGGTTATTGATAGTATTAGCATGCATGCTGGAACGTTCGGAAGTCTTTCCCATTCATTTATAATTATTGATAAAAAAAATCACTCTTTACATTGATGAGGTGTGGGGGGACTGGGCGAATATTTTTTTCCGCATCTTATATTAAAAGAATATTATCTAAAAAAAAAAAAAAATCTAGAACTGTTTTGTCAAAACTGCTTATCCAAGAAAAGAAAAAGTTAAAAATTAAAAGGAGAAAAAAAAGTCGATCACATTTTTTTCATATTAGCCATTTCCATTTGGGGGGGGAATGATGTCATGTTTTTGCACCTTTGACAGAAAAAACAAATCAACCATTTCAAAATTGTTATTATTCTATTAAAACTAGTTGCTAATATCAAAAAGAAAAACAAAACTAATTGTGCACCATTAATTTTAATTTTAAAATTTGACTCGCCATCATTTTCATCTTCACTTTGTCCTTGGTTCCTTTCATTAACATTTACTGACGTTTTGATAAGATTCACAGCAAACTCGTGAAGTGAACCTAGTTTACAATGCCTTTCAACGTTTGCTTTATGAATGTAATGATTGAACTCCATCGATGTATTGTTTGACATTATTCAATACCGAACCACGAAGTTGCTGCATTTTTGACTGCTACTATTTCTAACCATTTCTGGCTGCAAGGTATACATTTAGTTTCTTCAATACGATTGTCCTCATTCAAAGAAAAATCTAAATGTTTGGAAAAAGGCCATTTCTTGAATGTTTTCAGTGTCACCGTTTCTTTAGCCGCCATGCCAACTTAACGTTTTAATCCTATAACGTTCAGCCGCCATGCAAACTTTTTTCTTTCCAGAAACATCTCTTCCGTAATCGGCTGAAGTTTTTTTAGAATGACACTTGCTAATCACAATATGACCAATTTTGATTGGTTAAATTCGGCTATAATGCCTTCTAACAACCAATGGGAATGCACCTACTTCACAAGATATTTATACAAACTTGACTGGTTACGTTGTGCGCTATGAAAAAGCATTGCGTTAGGAACAAGTCTAATGTTTGTACTCGCGATAAAAATATGTTGGTACGTTGCCGGGACTAATCCTTCAGTAAATTTTACATGAACGGTAAATTGGTTATGCCAAATAAAATGGCATAACCAATGCACAAATGAAACGATTGTTCGTGCAATTTGTGCAGGCCTGTAAAATAATAATATTAAAACTTTGATTGGTTTAGCAAAACGAATACCCATGAATGTCCGACTGACACTCCGTTTTAACTGAACTACGTTTTAACCAATAGTGCATTAAAAAATAAGGCAGCTTGCGCATCGTACCAACTTTTCAGTACCAGATACTGAGGGGCAAAATAAGGGATAGGTATTTCCTGAAAGTTAACCAACACACAATATACGGTAACCAAACGTTTCACACTATACAATTTAATGTCATCTATAGAACAATTTTCATGTCGTATTCACTGAAATCTTGGGCATGCAACTTCATCTCAGAACCGCCAAGTTTTGTTAAACATTAGCTTATGCTAGTAGTCCATGATTCCATTCATAATAAATTCTTGTTTATTGAAGTTTATTGACAGAAATTGAAGAAATATGACTATATATATATCGGGGCTCACCCTGGATCAAAAATACCTGTAGCCAAAATATTAGCCAAATGGAATTTTTATTAGCCATATTGAAAATGTTTTAGCCAAATTTGTTTTACGCAGTACTGTATAGAGTATTTATATATGAAAATGTATCTTTTTCAGCTAATTGTGTACAAACTGGAATAAATAGGAATAACAAAACCTCAATGGGGGTAGGGGCAGTTAATATATTACTTCGAGTTTTTTTCAGCGGGGGTGGGGTTGGTTCAGTTTGAAGCCAGTACCCCATACACCCACCCCCACCCCCACTTCTAAGGCTTATGATATTAAATTAACACGATTTTTGGATCTTTATGGATGGTGGTGTTTTTTCTTTCTTCCTTTTTTCCCAAATAAAAATTTGAGAGCTTTTATATATATATAGAACTCATTATTTCTTTAAATAGCAATCTTTATGTTAGTTTAAATAACTTTTTTTTTTCTCTTTTTTTTAAGTGACCCATCAATTCCCCACCCTAAACGATTTCATAATTTGTGCCATGTTGTTGCTGTTGATTTCAGCGTCGTGTTAAATGCTTGTTGTGATTTCTGCTTACAAAATTTCCTTCGGCTAAGAATGCCGACTTCACCACAGTATACTCCATTTATTAAAAACCCCCAAAACCCCCACAACAAATCCCTTAATAAAATTAATATTTACGGTCTTTAAAATCCACTAACTTATTAAATGTCACCTCACAGTCTTACAAATGTATATCTAAAATTATCTAACAAATATGATTATTGTAAACTAATTTTATTCAGTGTACATTTAACTGCAATTTGTATAATTTAAATACTGCATGTTCATTTCCGGCGATCGCGATCTGCATGCGTGCTCTCGACCATAGGTACGAAATTAACAAAGACAAAGGAATAAACAAAAACTGCAGTTAGGTATTCATTGATACGAATAACTATTGTTTTTCTACAAATTTACATCAAGATTTACTTTTGCGTAAATGTATTGTTTAATGTCTGCAACGATGTCTCTTGGCATGCGAGTGTTGGCCGACTCTGAAGCGTGACGTATATTCGCACCGAGAGCTGTCCTCAGTTCAGCCAACAAACTTTCTTCCTAACGTTCGCGAACTATTTGATTGGTGTTCGTTGTGTCCATTTGGTTTAATGTGAAGCGCACAAACCAGTCTAACAAACGTTTTGTTTTCGCTTGGTCTGGCTGAACTCAGACCGTGAGATGGCCTACATGTCTTTTGGCCCTGAACTGGCATGTGTATTCAAATAGACACACATTGTCGGTCTGTTTTTATTACTTTGGTTCATAGATTTTACAAAGTAAAAATAACAAGTTACAGATCTTCCAGACATTGCTGTCATACATGTTGAATGCATGCCGTTAAAATTAATAACCGTGATTATTAAAATAAGCAAACATTATAAGGCCTACACTGTATTCTGCATGACACTGTTTCTCGTTACTGGTCACGAGATCGCTATTACGCTAATTGAATATTTGGTAGTATTATTATGTTTGAGGTGTCGGATAGATTATGTAACCGTTTGTTCACACCAGAAGACAGAAAATGACTTAGCAAAAATTTTAGCCACTTGCAAATTTTATTAGCCATTTTTTGTAAAAATTAGCCAATGGCTAATTTGGCTACCGACAGCGCGAGCCCTGTATATACAGAAAAATAACCTTTTAGTGAAGTTTTAAAAAAATACTGTCGGCATACTCAAAATTGCCGTCGGTAGGCCCTTTCACTGACTGCAATTGTTTTTTTAATTGCCGTGGGTGATAAATTCTTAAGTTCGAGCCCTGTTATAATTGTGCCTATAAGTGTTCATCACAGTGTCTGTGAAAAGATTTAAAAATTAATTAAATAAACATTTTTAATTAAAATATATTTGCTTTTGTTCAACATTAAAGTTTCTTGTTTAGATCCGTTCCTTGCAAACTACATGTATGTCCTACATCAGTGAAACTTGGTTCATAGTTGCACCTATTGATGTTCATCACAGAGCATGTGGAAAGAATTAAAAATTAAACATTTTTAATTAAAATACTTTTGCATTTAGCTGAACATTAAAGTTTTTACGTTTAGTTCCATTTCACACAAACTGTAGGTCGTAGATTGATGAAACAGGTTTAATGGTTGTTCTTTTGAGTGGTCAACACTGCATGTAAAAAAAGAATTAAACATTAAAATATATATATTTTTTAAAATTCACATCTTCAGCATTCGAGATTAAAAATCCCAGTTGCATGGATACTAACATTTCAAAATCTGTTATCCCACTTGAAAGTTGAGTATCCCACTTAAATGAAATTCATAAATAACATCGTAACAAACTTGGACAATACTGTTACTAAATTTCACCAGTAAATGATGACTTTCATTGTTTCAGCGCAGGATTAAAAAAACCCAAAAACATTATATGGTATCCTGGTGGGATACTGGGTTATTGAAGTCTGGTATCCAAAATTAAATTCTGGTATAATCTCGAACACTGATCTTATGACACCAAATAAGTTCATGGTACATGTAGGTGAGAGATTTAATTCTTTTGTTATTATCCTCAGGAAGATCAGTGGATGTTTCTGAACCACCATCCCAAGATCGACGAATCGCTGCAGCAGCAACACGGGAAAGTGTCGGAAGTGGATCGAGCGTTTGTACATCTCAATTGTGAAGTGTTGTCACACCAGAAGATAAACACAAAGGTTTATGATTTCGAGTTGTCTCCCTTTGTTTTATATTGCCTGTCAAAATTATAAAATCTTTTGGATTTTTTAAAACTTGGTGGCCGGGGAAATGCGGAGGGGTGCACCCTGGGTATTATGGTATACTCAGATATATTTTTTAGATATTTGAAGATTATTTACTTTTATTTAATAGAAGGGTTGTAATGACAAACAAACTTGAGAAATATGGCTATTAGATTATAATAGTATTCATATGATGATGATGTCAACTACAAATTAAATTAAACTTGTATGTATTATGTTCTTGTGAGATGTATTTTTAAAATTCTGGCCGAATCTCAAGGTCTTTGTTCTTGTACGGTGTTTAATTTACAAAAACTATTATATATATTTTATTGTTAATTTTGTTTATGTATTTATTGAGGTCAAACTTTATTAACTTTAATTATTTGTATTAAAAAAAAAAAGAAAGAAAGAAATGTTTTATTTAACGACGCACTCAACACATTTTATTTACGGTTATATGGCGTCAGACATATGGTTAAGGACCACACAGATTTTTTTTTTAGAGGAAACCCGCTGTCGCCACATAGGCTACGTAAATAGGCTACTCTTTTACGACAGGCAGCAAGGGATCTTTTATTTGCGCTTCCCACAGGCAGGATAGCACAAACCATGGCCTTTGTTGAACCAGTTATGGATCACTGGTCGGTGCAAGTGGTTTACACCTACCCATTGAGCCTTGCGGAGCACTCACTCAGGGTTTGGAGTCGGTATCTGGATTAAAAATTCCATGCCTCGACTGGGATCCGAACCCAGTACCTACCAGCCTGTAGACCGATGGCCTGCCACGACGCCACCGAGGCCGGTTTATTTGTATTATGTTTGGATTTAACTTAATTTGTTCAGTAATTTCTAACCCTTCTTTTGAGTGAGTGAGTGAGTAAAAGGATTTACGTGCATATATACCACGAAGGTTTCACGCACGCCTATCATGGGCTTAATCTCTGACTTCACCAGTGACTAAGTCCAGGACGGGGGTGGGGGGGGGGGGGGGGTAAGTTTGAAGTGGGCAGAATTTGGAATAAAGCCATTTCGTAAAGGTCCAGCAAGTGCGCGGACTGACTAGTAAACACCAAGTAAAGGCCACAATGTAATTGGCTGAAGTTCGATTTCTTCGTTCTACCTGTCAAAAGCTAAGTCTACGGAGAATAATCTGCATCCCAATCATGTCCGGACTAGAAATTAATTCCAAAAGTAAATTTGACTGTTCAGCCTAAAAGGTTTTAAGGTGATTTGAGCAATTGAACGGGCGCCAAAATGAAGTGCGTTGGACTATTTATAAAAAAAAATAACATAAGAATTTTGAGCCACGGCCGAAATTTTTTAAAGTCCAACTAAGCCCAAAAAAGGAGGTTACCTGTCCTAGTTAAGGTTGGCGCAGCAGGACTCATGGCGAGGTGATGGACTGTTCAGGCCTGAAGTTGGGTAGTCCTTCAGTCAACAGCTTGATGTTTCTGTTGACGGCTCCTGGATATATGTCCCACAGTACCATCTTTAGGATGCGATGAATGGTCACGTTGGACATAGATGGCATCAGGAGTCCCTGCCTGTACAGTCCGTCCTGCTGTGCTGTCACGTCACGTGGAGGGCTGTCTGTATCTGGTACTTCCCTTGTCCTGTTGGAAGTTGGCGCCAATGCTCGTCTAACCAAGGTCCCTTGAGGTGCTTGCAGTCGGTGAAGTCGCCGATGACTGCTCCTCGGTACCTTGATGAGAGCTGGTCGCAGACGAGAATCCAGTCGGGTTGGTCGGATGTCTTCGGTATGGTGGCCGCCGACACCTTCCTCCTCTTGGACTCACGCTGAACTGCCGGAGGTGCTGATGGGCTGGCTGGGGGGTCAGTATGGACCACGTGTCCCGTCTCCATCTGAGCTGGTATGTCTTCAGGAGGGGCCGCCACTGTCAGTTGAGCTGACAGCTTTGGTCCACCCTGGGCCGCTCCTGGCGAGTGCTTCGGTCGAGTAGGTGGGGGCGGCTTGCGCAGAATGAACCGCCCCCGGTGGTTTAGCCACCGGGATTGGATCACCCTGCACCGCCCCTGTCGGTCTCGTCCTCCTCTTCGGAACAGGTGGGGCCGCCCCTGGCGGTTGAGCCGCCAAGTTAGGCCCCCCTTGCGTAGTCTAAGGTCGCCTCCTCCGTCTTCTGCTTGGTGAACGTCGCTTCCTATCAGCGCCGTAGAGTAGCGTGATAGTCGCCAAGTGGCCATTGTGCTCAATGCGATACTTGGACAAATGCCCAAGTGTACGCAGCACAGCCCCTAGGGTGGGGGGGGGGGGGAGAGAAATCACCACGGAACACAACTTCATTGTCCGAGAGTCAGTACAGAGGAAAAGATGAACAAATTATTTTGCTTTCTTTTTAAATCTTTTGAACTTCCACATGCCTTTTTTTTTTTTTTTTTTTGTATGGTGTTTGTTTTGGTTTTGGTGTCATTCAATATTTTTGCTTCAAAAGTTGAACAAGATGAGATATATATCATATATAATATATAGAGAATATCTGGACGCTGCTTTAAGAAATCAGCTTTTTCCTGCAAAGGTTAGAATGGTTAATAAAGGCTCTGCTAAATGAAGTAACAACATGCAGTGACAACATAGCAACATGGCCGGTACTATAACACTGCAACATGCAGCTACTTCCTTTAAGCTGATTACTTTAAATATTATAGTAACTCGGCACCATACATGTATCTGTGTGGTGCTTAACTATATATATGTCTGACGCCATATAACCGTAAATAAAATGTGTCGAGTGTGTCGTTAAATAAAACATTTCCTTCTATCCAGACTAAGTTATAAGACAAAAGGGATGACTTCAGCTTTAGTAGTTTCATCAGTTGTAATAGTTAAGCACTCCTAAAAGCTTTCAAAACAGATCATGTTAGACGTGCAATGGCTTTATTTCAGGCCACATGCAGATCACACTTATTTATGCTGTATGTTTCTATAGCACTTATTAATATCAGTAGCCCCTTGGATTTATTGTATACGCCTTTGCCTATATTGGGGCAACATTTCCTAAAACGGACACAGTGGTACTAGATGAAATAAAATTGCATACATGTTTTGTCCAAATGAAAGTAATTTTTTTTTACAACCAACACACTCACATTTATCACCAATCACACAACTTGTGGTGTTAACTTCTCTATCAAAAGTTCGGTGCACCTCAAACTTTGACCCAGCCGGAAATTATTTGGTTTAGTATTACCTGTAGTGTAATTTCAAATGCCTATTGGAGCAGTGGCAACACAGAGAATGATGCACGTGGAAGAAAGTGGGCAAAAACGGTTGCATGTAATAAAAGGAAATGAATTGTGATGCACAAATTTCAGTTTTGTCTTCAAAAGATAGGCTGATTTATGAACTGTAAGACCATGTAATATATGGAACTCATTAATCTACAATGTGACATACTGCTTTACTTGTTATGTGGACTGATTTTGTCCACTGATTTTTGATCCGGAGTCCGGAGTAGACAGAGTACGGATTAGGCAGAGATTTATACCTAAGAGATAAACGGTAGCTGGACGGGACTTCAGAAATGGACTGGTTTACGCAGAGATCCGGATTACACAGAATCCGGTTTAGACAGAGTCCACTGTATATATGTGTACAACATACGAGTATTCAGTACTGTGTTCAGAAAATTATAACAGATAATACCGTTGGGACGTTTGACAGTTTGAGATAACAACAGGGAATATTTTTGTACTCTTACTAGGATAAACTTTTAATTACCGGTAGATTTCCCCCATGTTTTTTCCAGACAAAAATCGTGAGAAAAAACCCCCAAACCAACATAACAATGAAAACAATTCCACATACTAGATGGTCACCTTCGATAAGATGTCCCAGGCTAAAAAGCATGTAATTTTTCGCCTGCTGCCATTTTGTGTCATCGCTAAGTTAAAGTTGCTGCATAAACAGATGAGTGGTATGCATGGTTATTTGTACACTTTCGATGTTTTAATTGACAGCCGATACAGGTAGTCCCGAGTGCGTTGCGTGGTATAATTAGTAAAGTGCTATATTTTTTGTCAAATAAGATACAAGAACACAATAACATGTAAAAATCGCGATATACAAAACTTATAGTGGTTCGTATCAAGCTGATGAAACATCGCGATATAGCGGTTTACCGGTTTATCATTGCAGCACTACTTTCTAATATACCAAATAAGTTAAAAAAATAGGGGAATCACTTTGAAATTAAAAAAAACACCCCTGTTATTTCAATGGAAATGTTGGTGGCCATCTTCAAAACTGAAAACTATCTTAAATTGTAAATAATGGGAGGCCTTTCTAAGACATCAAATAAGTTACTATGGACAAAATGCAGTAGTTAAAAACATCATTTACTAAATATGTCTTGTACTGGCACACATACAAAATTAATGTATATATTATTGTGACATATGCCATAGGGCGGTTGTTTTAATTTATGTAAATTAGTCACTTTCCCCCACCTACATCAATGTATGTTTCTGATATGTTTTCGAAGATGGCTTTAAGATTAAGTTACAACAAAAATTAATTATGTTGCGAGATTATCAAGATCTCAGATCACTTTGGAATTTTAAGGAACTGTTATTTCAATGGAAATTGTGGCAGCCATCTTGAGAAATTAAAACCATTCTAAATTATAAATTAAGGGATGCATTTTTAAGTCATCAAATAAGTTATTACAGAAAAAGTACAATGCATTTGAAACATAATTTACTAAATTTATCTTGTATTGGTTGCGGGGTGGGGGTGGAATCGGATACTAACTGGGACAGTCGAGTGTCTTTTTGCCATTACTCGGTGAGATGTTTTTCCTCATCTTGTTGGGTTTTGGTTTTAATATCATTTGGGGTCGTAGTCAATTGATCTTAAAAGTCACTTTTGACATTTTATACTGCGTATGATGTGATTTTATTTCACTGTATTATTACTTGAGACAAACACTACTGGTTGAATGGGTAAGTCATCCTTTTTTCTTACCTCCTCCCTTTAATGTTAAATTCACATGCTCTACATTACATCCATTATAGCATTGTTGTGCTAGCATAGTTAGTTGAATAAGACTATCAGAAAATTTGTTTCTAATTTTCATCATTATTCATACTTAGTGCTAGCACAACAAGAGTTATCTCCCACCTGCCCTGAAGGAGGTCTTCCTTGATTCAGTCATTCCGGACTTTGAATCGAGACTAGGATATATAGTCTGTCCATGCGCGGGTGTACTTTATATACATCCGACAAGGGGAGATAATTCTGTAGTGGAGGTTACAACTCCGGGTTCTATAGCATTGTTGTTCACGTATATCTTGATTGCTGTCAACTTTAAAGTCATATTTCTTCTTTTTTTCTCTTTTTTTTCTATTTCATTTTCAGTGTGTTTTTGTTTTTGTGCTGTTATACAGTATATCAGTATTGTAAATTCAGGGAACATTTTGTTTAGTATCGCATTGCGATTTACTATGCAAATTTTCGGAGATCTCTACACAATTTTAAAACATTAAACAGTAGCTGCTAATCAATTTTCAATTCACAATAGAAATATCGTTAATCAAGATTTTGAAAACAAAATGTTCTCTGAAATTTGTGCATTGACATTTTTGTTTTATCAGTGATAGAAATAAGCAGAATTTTTTACATCTAGAAATCTACTTGTCCGTCAATATTTCCACTTGTGCAAATATATGGTTTTGTGTTTTTGATTGATCAAAATTTAACTGCATTGAAAATTTTTACTTGTCCACTGGACAACCATAGAGGTGCATTTTGTTTGTCCAAGCAGATTTTTACTTGTCAGAACAAACGGACGAGTGCTAAGATTATTTCGAATGCTGTTTATATTTGCATGTCAGAGAGGTTGAGTGAGTGGTCAGTAGGGCACTGCATGGCACCCTACTGAAAGTTTCACAAGCCCCTCCCCTCAGTTAAAAAGTGAATTAATATATAACTGCGACCCCACACACCCTTCCTGTTGCAGGCACCTTGCCAAGCCTTTGTGCCTTCAGTAGTAAAGAATGTATAACGACGTGTGGATTAATGAAAATTAATACATACCTGTGACATCATACTTTCAGGGTTTCTGCCAGAGGGTAAAACAGGCATGGTGCCATACCAGTGTGTCCACGTCTCCTTTATTTAAAAGAATCTCCTTTATTTCATGATTCTGCTAAATCTCCTTTATTTCCTACTTTTTTGTGTGACAAATCTCCTTTTTTTTCTTTTGAAAAAAGGAGATTGTCTGCATTTTTATTGGCTTATTTCTTCACAATTAAGTGTGTAATTGTATTCAAGTGACTTTTATACTTTCAAATTGAGCTCCTGCAATAAAACACTGGTTTATAAGGGTCTCTTTTCCCATTCATGTCTATATAAGTGTATAGCTCTCCATCTATGGTGTAACAAGATAGGTCTCCACCAGTCCTTAGGTTTCAAAAAAAGGGTAGGCAGGGCTGAATCATGATAACAGCCTTCAAGATTAGAGTCCTTGCCCATGCCAGCTATATCTTTAGCCTTGTGCAGGATTGTTACAGGTAGAGGACCAGTATCCAATGGGATCAGAGCACCGACATGGACCTAAGACGTCACACAGGCTTTTTTTTTTTCATGAAAAAAACATTAAAACTTTTGAAGACAGCCTTCGGCTACTGGTCCTCCATATGGTACTGGCCCTCTACCTGTATGTATTCTGGATAAAGCTAAAGATGAGGGTTGGGGTATCCCCATTCAAGTTGAATTTGCATTGAAGAAATAGAAAGGGCGAGGGATATAAAAGGTTGTATATTTTGGCAATGAAAGTTACAAATGATCTGACTTATAGAATGTTATGTTATGATTTAATAATAATATCATGTTAAAATCTTATAGATTGTGGACAGATTTCTTCAGGGCAAACCTTGAAATGTTGACTCTAGATGCTGTCGGAATGCATCTCAGGTCACTTGTTGGGTTTTTTTTTCAAACATTTTGACAGACGAAAGGGGGGAACATCATCCCCTCTCGAACTCAACCCCCCCCCCCCCCCCCCCCCCCAGCCACGTTATCTCCTTTATTGTCATTTCAAGTCTGTGGACACACTGCATACCCAAAAATATTTTCAGATTTTCTTTTAAGTTAACCTTTTGACAAAAAATTAATTACTCTTATCATTACTGTATGATTTTTGTTAACCCTAACCCTAAATTTAACCCATTTTCTGTTTACTGTGGTTGCATTCAATTCCATTGTGCCATGCCCAAAAATTTATTTCTGGCAGAAACACTGACTATATTGTTTTAGGTGTAAATTATTTTTCAAGAATCAACATCTGCGAAACAATGCAATTTGAACTTTTTATGCATTCAGGTCAGGAATTCAACCCCACTACCGACAAAACATATTCATTGTAAACAAGTACAATGCTTTAGCCCATGAGGCCAAACATACACATCTTCAAAGAAATATGTAATTTAAGTCTTATAAACCTGATACTAGTGACAGTAATATATTCTGGCGGAACACAGCGAAGATTGTCGGAAACTAAATCGGAAATCAGTGATTACATGTTTAGCATGTGCATCATACTTGATCCCAGCCATCCACTGCTGGGGATTTCCTGACTGAATTGTTCAGGTTAGGTCCGAAAGGATCCTATAGTTTTGACATTATTTTTGTAAATATTCTTTGTCATTTTAACCAATAGTTTCATTATAAAAAATAAATAAAAATTAATTTAGCAATCACTTAATTTGTTTTAATGAATAATGGATAAAGTTGGAGAATGCATTCGTGAAAAATTCGTGAAAAATAATTAACACCCATACGGGGCTCTTGAATTATTTATCACGAATCCACAAATCCTTGTACATTCTCCATTACGTAATGCATGAACCCCATAGAGGCGAGTTAATAATTTTTCATGAAACCAGAATTCTAAGTGCATTTTCCGACTTAATCCCTTAAATTATTAATTAAAAACATTTAAGTGACTGCTAAATTAACTTCTGTTATATTTTGTTACTGAAAATGTGACTGTCAGGTCTATATTATAAGGCCTACATTACGTGTTTCACAGGTGTAAATTCTTGAACAATAGTGTGACATCACAGATATGGATTAAACCTGGTCATAGAACAAAATTTCATGTGCTTACCAGGACACCCAAGTTTGCCTTCTTTACTTGCCATTGTGCCAAGATGATCAGACATTGTCAATGACAGGAAAACTGCCATGGTGCCTTAACTGATTTGCTACTGTACCCTTCCCATGCATACATTGAAATAATTTTTGTCTTAGAAAAGGTGACAGAAGGTACAAGTAAGTTGTCTTCATGTGCTTTTTTTTTAAGGAAACGTTTGCATTGGTGCTCCTCCCAACTTGTCATAGTGCCTAAATTGTTGTTATCAAACCAAAGGCAACACTTGCTGTGCTTCTCTCCCACCACCTCCACCCAATAAAAATTTGATCTCTGCTTCTTATAAAACTTAAGTACTGACCAGTCAACAATTTGGAGAAGTGCTTATGGCTACGGAAGCTTCAAACACATCTCTGATGGTTGGGAGGGGAGGACAGGGGAGAGAGGGAAGGAGGGAGGGAGAGAGAGAGAGACACAGACAGAGAGAGAGAGAGTGAGTGAGTGTGAGAGAGAGTTAATTTACGGGTCAAATATTGTAATAAAACTGCATGCTATGGGTAGTACTAATCCAAATAACAACTGGATGGGTCAAATTTCGAAGTGCACCTAACTTTTGATAGAGCAGTTAATAGCACAAGTCCTGTCATTGGTGATATATGTGACTGTTACAAAAAACAAAAAATAGTTTTATCTGAGCTAAAAATCTATGCAATTTTAAATTATGGTCGTCTAGGGAAATTTATTTGGTACAGTACAACCTATATACCACAACTTTTATATAATGTAATTACAAAACCATTTATATACCAACAAAGAATATTCTTTAACGACAAAAAAGGAAAAAAAGACAAGCCATACACACATGCCATATACATGTACAGCAACCCCTGCAATTAAGAAAATGTGCACGGCAAATTATTTGCCATGGAAAAATAGTGTCTGCAGCAATTTTTCCCTTAAAATGTTTGCAACTCTGGATTGTAAGTAAATTTGAATGATTAGTTTGTTATTTGTGTTGTTTGCCAATATGCCTTTAAAATTTATTCATACCAGTATTCGTTGATTAAAAGTGACTTGACAGTTATTAACAGTTAACACGCAAATGACACGTGCACGTTCAAGAACAATGGGGTTGCAAGGGGATGACAATTTATCATATACAGCGGAGTCAGTCTACAGTGATGTGCCAGCTCAGTCTTTATATTTTAATTATATTACATCAAAGTGTCAGAATATATTTAATGCTCCCACCCAGAGTGTGTTTTATTAAGTCAAGTAAGGCTACTACATGTTTAATAGTAACTTACAGCTACATGTAACCACTAACCAGCTGTCCTGAACAGATATAGTCCGATAGCTTTGTGTGTGTGTGTGTGTGTGTGTGTGTGTCTGCGCCCACAGGACTTTGGATCTCAGTAATTTGGGCACATGGGGACTTTTGTCTTTTTTGAGTGCAGGAAGGTCGTTTTTAGTTCAGTACCATCATTAAGAGCTGCTGGGGAGTTATAAATATTAACAGATGCATTTCAAGTCATTTTAATGTAATTAAACTTAACATTTCAGTGGTTTTGAGGTGAAATATTTTTAGGTCAGCATGTTTGTAGTTAATTTGGGCGTGGTTATTTTGGACATCTGTATTTTGGGCACAACATTTATCGCCTTGACTTTGATGCAGTCAAGGAGCAGGACATAGCCCAGTGGTAAAGCGCTTACTTGATGCAGTCTGTTTTGGATCAGTCCCCGTGGGTGGGCCCATTGGACTATTTTTCGATCGATCGTTCCAGCCAGTGCACCGCGACTGGTATATCAAAAGCCATGGTATGTGCTATCGTGTCTGCGGGATGGTGCATATAAAAGATCCCTTGCTACAGTAATGGAAAGTTGCAAGGGGTTTTCTCTCATAGACTATATGTCAAAATTACTAAATGTTTGACATCCAATAGCTGATGATTGGTCAATCAATGTGCTCTAGTGGTGACGTTAAACAAAACTTATTTTATTTAAAAAAAAAAAAAATTATGCAATCTAAAGCCCTGTTGCAGAACAGCGTGCTTGAACCTTAATTGGATATAAACGAAAATAAGTTAAAATAATGAATTTGTTATTTAGTGTATCTTGTCATTTTGGTTCATGTTAATGTCATTTGCTAAGTTGTCAAATATAAAAATAAATATCTCAACAACAAAGAATATATTTATATTTCAATTAAAAAACACTATTACCTTAGGAACAACAAAAAAACAAAACAAAGAAAAAAAAAAAAATATATATATATTTATTTATTTAACAAAACCTGTACAAAGAATGTATATTGTTGTTATTGCTAACCATTATGAGGTTGCTATAAAATACAATATCCCTAACCAATTTATTGAATTTTTGGGTTATTTATTGCCTATTAGAATACATACAGTTACACAAAGTCAGTTAAATGTATTATTTTTTCTCATGTATTAAATCATTTTAAAACTACATATCTGGCTTATGTGTTTCCAATGAAGTTCAGTATAATTAAATATCTTTCTTTAATGTTTTTATTTAGTTTAATTTGTTGCCCCACATCATTGTGACGGTGTCAGGGTTGGGGTGTCTTGATAACATCGCCTTACAATATTAACACAATGTAAGATGATAGTCAATTAATGTAACATATCGCTGAAACTAATGACAAATACATACGGACATAAATACATACATAAATAGATACACAATTTTTTGAACATGTGCCTGCTACACTGCTTCAATTCCACCATACAATATTATAACATCTTTTACTAATGCAAATTTCAGTTTTAATACCATGTGGGTATTTTAAATACTTTACAATACGAAACTGAGGAATAGTGGTCTGTTTCTGAATATTAAAATGTAAGCTATACCTATAGACTGTCACAGGACAGTACATACTAGGTTCTTTAATATACCAGACATGGGGCACTAGCTGGGACAAGGAAACCCGAGAAGGTTCGATCCTATAACCAAATCACCTTAGGCAAGCGCTCGAGCATTTTTAGTAGATCATTTCAGAACAGGAACAAACTTCAACAAATAATGACAGGAAACGGTGTACATATAAACAACGTCTCTTTTTTGAATAAAAGCAATATTGCATAAATATTACCACTACTGTCAAAATTAATAACATGAGTAGGAATAGTTTAAACATAGGACCCCTTAACCATCGCAAAAGTTGTAACCTTAAACGTCTTTGAGTAATGTTCATGTATTTCTTTATTTGTGAATATGTAGTGGTACGTGAACTGCGACTATAGGGGACTGTGGTTTCCTCCGACGCAGAATCACGGCCAGTTCTGATATGGGAATGATCAGCCTGGTGGAGGGATGTTATACCCTCTGACTCACACTGATAGGTATGTGCAAGATCATTTGACTCAGTATGATAGGAGGGTCTAGTACCATCTGACTCAGTATCTGAGGATGTTAAAATGTCACCTGATTCAACATGATGCATGGCTCCAATACCATTTGACATAATATGGTAGGTGGACCGAATACCATCTGACTGAATATCTGAGGGTGATAAAATGTCACCTGATTCAACATGATGCATGGCTCCAATACCATTTGACATAGTATGGTAGGTGGGCTGAATACCATCTGACTGAATATTTGAGGATGGTAAAATACGACCTGATTCATTATGGTGAATGATTCCAATACCATTTGATTCAGTATGGTAGGTGGATCTAATACCATCTGACTGTATATCTGAGGATGGTAAAATACCACCTGATTCATGGTGGGTGTATCCAATATCATTTGACTCATTATTCTGGACAGGTATAATACCATCTGACTGAACATGGTGCATAGGACGAGTACCATTTAGCTCAATATTATGGGTGTGTCTAATACTATGTGACAGAATATATGAGGATGGTAAAATACCACCTGACTCAACATGGTGGATGTGTCCAGTACCATTTAACTCAATATTCTGGTTGGGTCTAAAACCATCTAAATGAATATCTGTGGGTGGTAAAATAGCATCTGACTCTACATGGTGGTTTGGTATAATACTATCAGACTCAATATGGTTGGCGAGTCTGTCATCCAGGTCACCCTGGTTGATGGTTTTGGTAATATATAACTCACTCTGGATGGTAGGTCTAATACCATCTGACTGAATATCTGAGGCTGATGAAATATCACCTGACTCAACGTGGTGTATGGGTCCAGTTTCATTTGACTCAATATTCTGTGTGTGTGTATTACTATCTGGTACAATATATGAGGCTGGTAAAATACCACCTGGCTTAACATGGTAAACAAGTCCTGTACCATTTGACTCCATATGCTGGGTGAGTCCAACACCATCGGACTGAATATCTGAGGATAGTAAAATACCACCCAACTCGACATTGTGAATCGGTCCAGTACCATTTGACTCACAATACTGGGTGGGTCTAACACCATCTGACTGAATATCTGAGTATAGTAAGATACCACCTGATTCAACATGGTGAGTAAGTCCAGTACCATTTGAATCAGTTTTCTGTGTGGATCTAATACAATCTGACTGAATATTTGAGGCTGATGAAATACCACCTGACTCAACATGGTGAATAAGTCCAGTAGCATTTGAATCAGTATTCTGGGTGGATCTAATACCATCTGACTGAATATCTGAGGCTGATAAAATACCACCTGACTCAACATGGTGAATAAGTCCAGTACCATTTGAATCAGTATTCTGGGTGGATCTAATACTATCTGGCAGAATATTAACATGGTGAACAAGTCCAGTACCATTTGACTCACAATGCTGGATGGGTCTAACACCACCTGACAGAATATCTGAAGATAGTAAAATACCACCTGATTCAACATGGTGTATAAGTCCAGTACCATTTGAATCAGTAATCTGGGTGGATCTAATATCATCTGACTGAATATCTGAGGCTGATAAAATACCACCTGACTCAACATGGTGTATACGTCCAGTACCATTTGAATCAGTAATCTGGGTGGATCTAATATCTGACTGAATATCTGAGGCTGATAAAATACCACCTGACTCAACATGGTGTATAAGTCCAGTACCATTTGAATCAGTATTCTGGGTGGATCTAATATCATCTGACTGAATATTTGAGGCTGATAAAATACCACCTGACTCAACATGGTGTAGAAGTCCAGTACCATTTGAATCAGTATTCTGGGTGTGTCTAATGCTATCTGGCAGAATATATGAGGCTGGTAAAATACCACCTGACTTAACATGGTGAACAAGTCCTGTATCATTTGACTCCATATGCTGGATGTGTCTAACACCATCTGACTGAATATCTGAAGATAGTAAAATACCACCAGACTCAACATGGTGAATGAGTCCAGTATTAGTTGACTCAATATTCTGGGTGGATCTAATATCATCTGACTGAATATCTGAGGATAGTAAGATACCACCTGATTCAACATGGTGAGTAAGTCCAGTGCCATTTGAATCAGTATTCTGGGTGGATCTAATACTATCTGACTGAATATTTGAGGCTGGTAAAATACCACCTGACTCAACATGGTGAATGGGTCCAGTACCAGTTAACTTCAGGGTGGCTCTAATATCATCTGACTGAATATCTGAGGGTAATAAAATACCACCTGACTCAACATGGTGAATGGGTCTAGTACCAGTTGACTTCTGGGTGGGTCTAATATCTGACTGAATATCTGAGGATAGTAAAATACCACCTGACTCTGCATGGTGAATGGTTCCAGTACCAGTATTTTGGATGGTTCTAATACCAATGGACTGAATATCCGAGGTTGGTAAAATACCACCTGACACAACATGGTGAATGGGTCCATTACCAGTTGACCTCTGGGTGGCTCTATCATCTGACTGAATATCTGAGGATAATAAAACACCACCTGACTCATCATGGTGAATGCTTTTAGTACCATTTGATTTGCAATGCTGGGTGGGTCTAATACTGTCTGACTGAATACCTGACGCTGAACAAATACCACCTGACTCGACATGGTGAATGGGTCCAGTACCAATTAACTTGGTGGGTTTAATATCATCTGACTGAGTATCTGAGGATTGTAAAATACCACCTGACTCATGGTGAATGAGTCCAGTACCATCTGGCTTCTGGGTGTGTTTAATATTATCTGACTGAATATCAGAGGGTAATAAAATACCACCTGACTCGACATGGTGAATGAGTCCAGTACCATCTGGCTTCTGGGTGTGCCTAATACCATCTGACTGAACATGGTGAATGGGTCCAGTACCATTTGAATCAGTATTCTGGGTGGATCTAATATCATCTGACTGAATATCTGAGGCTGATAAAATACCACCTGACTCAACATGGTGTATAAGTCCAGTACCATTTGAATCAGTATTCTGGGTGGATCTAATATCATCTGACTGAATATCTGAGGCTGATAAAATATCACCTGACTCAACATGGTGTATAAGTCCAGTACCATTTGAATCAGTATTCTGGGTGGATCTAATATCATCCGACTGAATATCTGAGGCTGATAAAATACCACCTGACTCAGCATGGTGTATAAGTCCAGTACCATTTGAATCAGTATTCTGGGTGATTCTAATACCATCTGACTGAATATCTGAGGCTGATAAAATACTACCCGACTCGGCATGATGAATGGGTCCAGTACCAATTAACTTCCGGGTGGGTCTAATATTATCTGACTGAATATCTAAGACTGGTAAAATACCACCAAACCTAACATGGTGAATGGATCTAGTACTAATTAAATTCTGGGTGATTCTAATATCATCTGGCTGAATATCTGAAAATGGTAAAATACCACCTGATTCAACATGGTGAATAAGTCCAGTACCATTTGAATCAGTATTCTGGGTGGATCTAATATCATCTGACTGAATATCTGAGGCTGATAAAATACCACCTGACTCTACATGGTGTATAAGTCCAGTACCATTTGAATCAGTATTCTGGGTGGATCTAATATCATCTGACTGAATATCTGAGGCTAATAAAATATCACCTGACTCAACATGGTGTATAAGTCCAGTACCATTTGAATCAGTATTCTGGGTGATTCTAATACCATCTGACTGAATATCTGAGACTGATAAAATACCACCTGACTCAGCATGGTGAATGGGGCCAGTACCAATTAACCTCTGGGTGATTCTAATACCATCTGACTGAATATCTGAGACTGGTAAAATACCACCTGACTCGGTATGGAGAATGGATCCAGTATCAGTTAACTTCTGGGTGGGTCTAATACCATCTGACTGAATATCTGAGACTGGTAAAATACCACCTGACTCAACATGGTGAATGGGTCCAGTACCATCTGTCTCAATATTCTGGGTGGGTCTAATATCATCTGACTGAATATCTGAGACTGGTAAAATACCATCTGATTCAACATGGTGAATGGGTCCAGTACCAATTAACCTCTGGGTGGGTTTAATATCATCTGACTGAATATCTGAGACTGGTAAAATATCGCCTGATTCAATATGATGAATGGGTCTAGTACCAATTAACTTCTGGGTGGGTTTAATATCATCTGACTGAATATCTGAGTCTGGTAAAATACGACCTGACTCAACATGATGAATGGGTCTACTACCAATTAACTTCTGGGTGGATCTAATACCATCTGACTGAATGTCTGAGACTGGTAAAATACCACCTGACTCGACATGATGAATGGGTCCTGTACCAGTTGGCTCAATATTTTGGGTGTGTCTAATACCATCTATGTTAATATATGAGGATGGTAAAATACAACTTGACTCAACATTGTGAATGGATCCAGCACGATTTACCTCAGTATTCTGAGTGGGTCTAATACCATCTGACTGAATATCTGTGGGTGGTAAAATACCATCTGACTCAATATGGTTGATGAGTCTATCATATGATTCACCCTGATTGATGGTTTTGATAATATATGACTCACTCTGGATGGTGGGTTTAATACTGTCTGACTCAGTACGATGTGTATATGTAGTTCTGATATCATCTGAGACATCATTGAGGGTGATTCTATAGGAATCAGACTCGCTCTGGTTGGTAGGTCTGATAGCATCTGACTGATTGTGTGAGGATTTTAAAATACCACCTGACTCCCCATGATAAATGGGTCCAATACCAATTGGCTCACTCTGGGTGGTACGTTTAATACTGTCTGACTCGGTATGGTGTGGATATGTAATTCTGATATCATCCGAGACATCTTCGTTGGTGATCCTGTAGGAATCAGACTCGCTCTGATTGGTAGGTCTGATACCATCTGACCGAATATCTGAGGATGTTAAAGTACCATCTGACACAGCAATGTAAATGGATCCAATACCAATTGGTTCACTCTGGGTGGTATGTATAACATCATCTGGCTCATCACTGTCTTCAGGACTGTTGAATATCCTACAAGTGCAAATAGAAATTTCATTTTTAGAAAGATTATCTCTAGCCAGTCTACTTTATTTAAAGAATTTTATGGATAAATACGTAGTACAAAATTATTGTAGACTAAAATGGATATTGACTTGTGATACAACAAAACATTATAATGTCAAGAAATGCATTTGTTACAGAGATACCAGGGCTTCTAAAAATCTTATAAAATCCACTAGCCATGGGATCAGTGATTTAATTTTTTTTACTTAGAGCCCTACTTCACTTTAAGTTAATACAATTTTACTAAATAATAGTAATAATCAGACATGTCACCTAAAGAGGGAGATATAGCTTAAAAACACTAACATTGGGTGTTGGAGTTGGGGGCAGGATATTCATATTTACAAAATAGACTTAACTGCAACATCTGACAAACAAAATTTGACTAGCCATCGGGCATGACAATAGTAGTTATTTACTAGCCCAACATTGAATATCACTAGCCATGGAAGTGGGGCTACCATAATCTAGGAAGCCCTGGATATTCATATTGTAAGTAAATTGTAATTTAAATAATGTAAAAGTATCATATATTTTCCAAAAACCTTTTAAAATGGCTTCAAACCCTGGGCTGGTAAGTCTTGACTTAAGGTCAGTTCATTCACTACTCGCCGACCTGCATGGGGAAATGAAACTTTGTTCGCCATGCACATTTTCTCCAGACAAGCTTAAAAAATAAGTTTCAGGGAATGTGCCAAATTGTTTTTAGGTAGGATTGGGTGGCTTTAGAATTTATTATTTATTTTATTTATTGTAACATTCACCCCTATGGGTCCATATAAAATATTATTTCTATGTATTCTCTTTATAGTAATAATTTTATTGGAGAAAGCCCCCCCCCCCCCCCCAATTTAAAAAATAAAACCCACCATCGAAAAAAGCAAACTAGGCTCGGCCCTTTTCATTGAGTAGGGTTCCCAGAATATTTTAAAGGCCTTATTATTGAAAGGATGTACAAAAAATTACGCTGGAATGGGGTTGGGGGTGTCAAGAGCGTGTTGATTGAAACTTGACACCATGTGTGATGCAGGTGCGAAGCCAGGCAATGGTGGGTGGGTGGTCTTTTCAAATATTGACCTTCTTTCTCAAAGCACGTGAACATTGTGAGGAGAGCTGACTGACTTAAATTGAGAGCGTGAAGCGTACACTTTTACAGAACTTCACACTTGCATTTTTATAGCTTAATATACATGTAGTCTGGTTTAGGAAATAGTTCTTCATTTAAAAAAAAATAATAATATAAAATACTGAAATACATTTTCAGAGCTTTAGTTGATGATGACAAAACCCATTGGCTTATAAAGTTATTTGTTATGTTAGTTTCTAATGGTAACCACTGTACATGTAATGGTAGCTCCCCCAACTCTGAAAGTGGAGGGGTCATGCAGGTCCCCGCCATTTGAAATGCGATCTAATATGAATTTGAATGAATATATTTTTTTCACTCTGATAGTTCACAAGAATATACATGTAGCTCATAATTCTTCATGTTTGTTTATATTGTTTTAATATGACGAGAGTTGATCATAACAATTCTAAGCTGTTTTGTAGCAATTGTATGTGTGTGTGCGTGTGCATGTATGTATGTATTTATATATGTGAGACCTCCCATTTAATAACTGTCCCCTCGGTTGCCTTCATTTTCCGACGCATATGGCTGTTACTTACAATGTACATGTATATACATACCATAACAGCAAAATGAGGTGGGGCCAAGTTTCTGGCATAAGGGTGGGCAACTCAAAATGTTTGTGTGGTTTTTTGTGGCATTTTTGCATAAAAAGCACAAAGCAAATGCACTTTCAAAAATAATAGTCACGTAGCCCTTTCGACACTGTCCTACTTGTTCACAGAATATATGCTTACTTAGAAGTTGTAGTTGTATTGAAAAGCATGCAATAGTGAATGGTGGTGTGTAACATAAAGTTTTATAAGCAAACCACTTGGAGTTAGGCCTACATTTACAAACCAATAGAAGACAGACAGACACAGAGAGAGACAGAGACAGTCAGTCAGTCAGTGAGAGAGAATGGGGAGGGGGCAATTGAGAGATACAAACAGGGAGAGAGGAATGGAGAGAGAAAAAGAGACACTGGCAAACCGTGAGCAATAGAGACAGAGATATACAGAAAGACGGTTGCACATATTAAGAGAAGGCGACAGATACAAAGTAATAGACAGACAGAGGACCAACCTGTCCAAGGTCGACGCAAAGGGCACTGATTGGTTCATGGCCTGGAGAATATTGACCAAGTCAATCAGTTTCCTGACATTGTCAGTCTCTGTCTTGAGTTTATTAATCTTCCTTGCCATGTGACGTAGCTGCTTCATCCTGGTCTTCAGCTCCTTATCATCTTTGATTATGATACAAGATGTTCTTGATTCGTTGGGTGATGATGATGTAAGCTTCTGTTCTGCGGTCTTCTTCACTTTCATCTTCGGCTTCATTGGCGGTAGAGATGGCCTCCTAAGCGTTTCTTCCCATGTTGGTGCCAGCAATGATTTCTTTATTTGTGTCGTCAGTGGCTTTCGTCTGGTGGTTTGCTTCAACGTGCTGGCCTGAGTGAAGTTTCAATGCTCAAAATCATTTATTTCATATATGAATGGTAAACAAGTGTACACATGATACGCCCATCAGGAGTTTGATGGAAAGCCATATGATGTTAAGAATATAGACAAATTATTTGATTTATTTGTATCACAGAGACCTAGTAATTGTATGTGACACACCACAATCCCAAATTGTTCCTACATGTGAGGTTTGATGGTCCTGTATGCATCTGTATGCAAGATATGATCTGGACAAGGATTTACTGTTATGTGCAGTAGACTGAAAAGTAGGTCACAGTGACCTAGTAATAGTATGCGACACACCACCATCCCAAGTTGTTACTACATGTGAGGTTTGATGGTCCTGTATGCAAGATATGGTCTGGACAAGGATTTACTGTTATGTGCAGTAGACCATGAAACGTAGGTCACAGTGACCTAGTAATAGTATGCGACACACTGCCATCCCATGTTGTTCCTACATGTGATGTTTGATGGTCCTGTATGCAAGATATGGTCTGAACAAGGATTTACTGTTATGTGCAGTAGACCGTGAAAAGTAGGTCACAGTGACCTAGTAATAGCACGCGACACACCACCATCCCATGTTGTTCCTACATGTTAGTTTTGATGGTCCTGTATGCTTATGTATGTAACGGACAAGAAAAAGTTAATGGACGGACAACGCCATACCATAATACGACCCATCATAGATGGGCGTATAAAAATGGCATACACCTGACAGCATAACAAGTACATAATTATAATTATTACCAATATGGGCACAAATATATGAGGTACTCTTTTTTTCGATCTATACAGCCATTGGTTGGCTGGCTTAAAAATCATGACATTTGGTTGTTTGTTTGCCACAGCCGGAACTTCACTTTTATTCATATAATGTTTCCATTCATGAGTCGGATTACACATACATTATTCGATCTACAAAGATTTACAGAAATGTTTTGACTCATTTGTTTCATAAGTTTTTACATGAATGGTAGATTTTCAAAAGCAGCTTATTTAGTAGCATATAACAATAATTATTTTCTAATGCAACCACAGTCATATTATTTTGTACTGTAAACATTTGGTGTAAAAAAAGACCGCTATTACGCCATGACGTCACTTACATTACGTCATGTAATGCGCGTAAGATTATATGAAGTAATGGGTGATGGCTATGTTGTAGACAGCAGAGGAATTTTTACATTAAAAATTCAATTAAAATTGTTAGTGGGTAACAAAGAGAATTACAAAATTTAATTATGTGTCCCTCGTGAATGAATGTTATAAAACCCTTGTCAATTAGGCTCGGGTTTACAACATTCATTCACTTGGGACACATAATTCCTCATAGCTCGTTAGTTATTCTCTAATGGTTACATCTGGACCCATATTCACAAAACATTGTACATCTAGTTTTATATGTAAATGTAAATTTAGCACGAAACAACGTAAATGTAAGTTACGTGTAAAGTTGGACGTAAATATAAGACTGACTCCGGTTACAACTGACGTTGCATGTTGGTCGAATACATGTAATAAATCAAGCATGATCGCCATTATTTACCATTATTTGTGAAAAATGGCAGCACTTGTAGGTGTACAGAGACTTAAAAATAATTTTAAATATTTTATTTCATGATAAAATAACTATGCTTAAATAAAATAATAAACAGTTGGAACATAAACTCGCGATTTGTGTTTATTCTTTTATTTTTTTTATTTGTTGTCTTTTTGTTTTATTTATATTTATTTTTTGTGTGTTATTATTATTTTTATTTTAAAATTTACAGAGCTACAATACACAGGACCACTGCAGGAATTTAATAAAACGGGGGTTTAGACTGAGGCGAGTGAAGTTTACGGTGGGGGAGGGGGGTCGAGACATGCTCCCCGGAAAATTATCAGAAAGAAACGAAATATAAAATTTGCTTAAGCAGAGGGTTAAGTAAGCGATTATTATTTATTTATTTATTATTATTTTTTTTTTTAGAACTTTGAGGCACAACCATTTTTGCTTAATACACAGTATAATGACATTTACTAGTACATTGTTTACAATACCGTATCAATAAAACTTATGCCATTGACCTCATTAATTTACATTTATATTCAATCCCCCTTGCCCAGTTGAGACCACGCACTGTTAGTACTTAGTATGTGTTCCAGATGATTCAGTAATATGGATCAATCAAATATGTGTCTATAACCAGCCCTTGTTAGCGGAGCTAGGCTATATATACCATACATGGCCGTCGTATATATAGCCAGTGGTATATAAACACCATCTAGTTCAGAGTGTTCTTTTAAAAAAATGTAACAGTTCCTATCCTAAGCCAGCTGTAATTTCCCAGGGAGTTATAGCATATTTTACATAATGATGAAATTGGCAAGGTGGAAAATGAAGGTGTACAATCTCAATGTTTAGATTTTTCCGCGTATAGTACAGCGAATGATAAATTTATCTGTACCGGCAAAGGCCTAACTAGTCAGGATTGTTGCCGTTCAAAATGCTTCTGTTACTAAAATAAATTAATGTATAAGCTTTAATTATCAATCAGTACATGTTTTTATTATTTGTTAATAGCTTATTTTCATTGTTTTTGTTTCCCTACTTCGCAGAGGACAGTCAAGCATTCTCGTTACACAAACTTGGCAACTAGTTTTGACAGTGCGGTTATTCAGAGGATGCCTGTCACGTGGTTCCAAAAAATAATACGTCACACTTCTGCCTCCAAATAGCTGTTATTTATCCCAGAATTATTTACCATCAACATAATTCAATTACTTTAACATATCAATAATATGTGAGATATGGTGGTTATGTAGATAGTTAAATAAAGTACTTTTAGGGATAAATCCAATGTATATAATACTATTTTCAGATAATACTTTGTTGGGTCATTAATTGGGTCAACCATCTGACTGAATGCCTTTAAACAGTAAAACCTGCCATCATCTGTAACTATTGGTATTTCTGTGTAATGTTTAATTCATTTTTGTTTCTTCTTCTTCTTTATTTCTTTTAGGTGTTGGCAACACTTTGTTTTTTTAGCAAAGGGAAATTTTAATCTGAAGGTGGCGACATTCATGGTATTTCACAAAGTTCTGTCAGTAGATGCATCCATAATGTTTACCTGGAAGCCATCGTTTCTAATGCTTTTTTTATTATTATTTCTCCTGTGAAAGAGTTACAATCGTAGATTTATGTCCAACTAAGTTACGTTTACATTTACGACCATCTTCGAGAATAAGGTGCTTCTTGCACGTAAACGTAAATCTACGGCATACGTAAGTGCTAGTCGTAAACATAACTTTACACCTTTTTGTGAATATGGGTTCAGATATATAATGAAAGGAAAGGAATGTTTGTTTAACGACACCTCAGTACATTGGCTTATTCAGTGTGGGGACATGCAGCCATGCACCTTTCCCCCACCCCACCCCACCCCCCCACCCCCAATCACTTTATATTTGTCCGTCTCCCCATAACACGACTCCTAGACAATGTGGTCCCCCCCCCCAATACAACATTCTGCCTACCCCAATGTCTCGACATGTCTAATTAATATATAGTTATTATTTTGACACTTGGTCAAGAGAAGGAAGAAAGTAGGAAGGTTTTATTTAATGATCGACACACTCGGCACATTTTAATTATGGTTATATGGCTAAGGACCACACTGATAATGGGAGGAAACCTGCTGCTGCCACGCAATGGAGAATGAATGGATGAATGAATGATTAACAACACCCTAGCATGAAAAATATATACGGTAGGCTAAATAATATTGGGTGTCAAAGGTAAATATGTAATTCTGCAACACTTGGTTTGCTTTCCGAAAAGCAACAAAAGGTATCTTTTATTAGCACTTTTTCATAGATTTTGATGTAAGCCTACTAGATATTTGATATACCATTGGGACAGAAGTTCGAATGGGAAAAAACTACCGAGTTCATTGGGGGCGATCAATCTTGTTACCTAGATACTGTACTGCTTTTCCACAGCACACACACACACACACACACCTTTAAAAAATTGGTGGATTATAATTATGAATAAATTGAATGGGCTATTTCTCATTCTACCCAATGGGAGGGGGGTATTAATAAAGATCAATAAAGGATTTTTGTCAATTGATCTATCTGAAGCAGACGAATAACTAAAGGGGCTGTGATCAGGCCCCGTGCTTATAAATCTTAAAGTCTAGCCTTTATTAAAGTCCAGACTTAACGTCATGGCAACGCCATTCATATAGCATTACGTTAAAGTCTGGACTTTATAAGTCTATATTTTAAGTTTTATAAGCACGGGCCCATGATGAACATCAGCTCTTGAGAGTTATATCATATTAGATCTAGAGAGTTATTAGATAGTTATATCAGATCTAGACAGTTATTAGTTATATCAGATCTAGACAGTTATTAGATAGTTATATCAGATCTAGAGAGTTATTAGATAGTTATATCGGATCTAGAGAGTTATTAGAGAGTTATATCAGATCTAGACGGTTATTAGGTAGTTATATCAGATCTAGATAGTTATATCAGATCTAGACAGTTATTTGATAATTATATTAGATCTAGACAGTTATATCAGATCAGATCTAGAGAGATATATATCAGATCTAGACAGTTATTAGATAGTTATATCAGATCTAGACAGTTATTAGATACATTTATCAGATCTAGACAGTTATTACATAGTTATATCAGATCTAGAGAGTTATTAGATAGTTACATCAGATCTAGAGAGTTATTAGATAGTTGTATCAGATCTAGAAAGTTAGATCAGATCAGATCGATAGAGAGTTATATCAGTTCTAGATAGTGCATGGGTGCACACCACCCTTCTTTTTTTTTGACTGGCACTTTGACTGAATACATTACCTATGGAATTTGACAGTGTGCCAACACTTTCACACCAAGTCCATGGGCCATAACTCTGTCATAAACAGGTAAATCACCACTAAAGTTAAACTCTCTTTATAACAGAACATAATAAAGCTAAATACAAAATTTCAGCTCAATATATGGAGACATTGTCAAAAGAAAGTCTGGAAAACAAAATGGGTAAATCGCCATGAAAGTCGAATATGATCTGTAACAGTACATGGTACAGATGGATGGACATACAGACAGAAGGATGGAGATAAAACATATAGTCCCCTCTGGTTGGAACAGTAGGGGACTAATATCATTTTACTGCCTACAAAGTTGTGTTGTTAAAGAAATAAATCAACTTAGTAAATATATATTTGAATATAACAAAATATGGGTAATGTATATGTAGGTATGTAGTTAGGTAGGTATATACTATTTTAGTATGTGTACCTTATAATGTATTCTATGTGATTTTTATATGGAGGAGCTACATGTATAAAGCTTTAGGTCAATAAAGATTTGAAATTGATAATAAAAGTTAAAGTTTTTTTGTTTAGCAACTCCACATGAGTACATTGATTTATTAATCACCAGCTATAGAATAGCAAATATTTGCGCATTCTGAAATATAGAGAGAAAACCCACCTTTGATTTTTTTTCTGTTAGTGGCAAGGGATCTTTTAAATGCTCCATCCCACAGACAGGATAGCATATACTACGACCTTTGATACACCAGTCATGGTGCACTGGTTAGAACAAAAAATAACCCAATAGTCCCACCGACGGGAATCAATTATTGTAGACTGACCACACATCATTCACGGCTTTTCATATACCAGTCATGGGGCACTATTTGGGATGGAAAAACCCCCAATTCAAGATCCAATCTAGAAACCCGAACCTATGAACCAATCAACTTGGTACAGCTCTCTAGCTATACCACCTGGACTATATCCCACGTACCCCTGAACAAGACATTACAAAAAAGGTTTATCACAGTTGTGACTGTGTGGTCACTGGGGTAATTGTCTAACGATTCACTATCTAAGTGCCCCTGGAGAATGAAATATCCTTCCCACTTTGTCCTTAGTAGGACTGCCACTCCTAAGATTTCTTGGACAAATGTAAATTAAACCTACACAAGACGGCTCAAAATTTGAATTGTTTTGTAAACATTAACGAAAATAGCCCTCAAAACAAAAAAAAATATATATATACTTAAATTACTGAAAGATTTGATCAAAATTATAAATATTCTGATGTGACCAATGTGAAGAAGAAGAAGAGAAAGAAGCAAATGAAGAAGAAAATGAAAAATAGAAAAAGGGTGCTTTTTTTTTTTTTTAAACTGATGAAAATGGACCAAAAAACAAAAACTAGTATTCAAATTACTAGAAAATGTTTATCAAAATCAATGTAGACCTACCAACATGATAAATGCGAAGAAGCAGAAAAAGATGTTGATGAAGAAAGAAGACGAAGAAGAATAGACATTTTTTTTAAAAGAAGAAAGAAAAGAAAAAGAAAGAACGAAAAGAAGGAGAAGAATATACATTTACACACTTTTCCTTCCTTTTGAAAGAATTCCAAGATATCGTCCAGTTTGTTTTGTCTATCCTTCAGGTATGGAATGAACATTTCTTTCTGACAGTTCAAAAGTGTAACATTCAGCAGATCAAGCTCTTGTGATATATCTGTAATAAACCGTAATAAATAGCGTCAAGGAATGAATGAATGAGTAAACAAACACATGAATATTTTTTTAATGTATATAAACAAACAGGTAAGTAGGTAAGTTAATAAGTGTCATCGACGTCCCAACCAGCGTTCGGTTGATGACTAAAAACCTACTATGCACCCCTACTACCGGCAGTTGTTAGTTCTGACCACTATGATGTTAGCCATCTTGAAATTAAAACAGTCAGTCATTTTCATATATTTTCTTTATAAATCTCCACTCCCCATTTAACATAGAAACATATTTTTGGGGGTCTGTTAAAACATTTTATGTCGGTGAATTCAAAGATGTATATTTTTATTCATCTGATCATGACATCCATCTTGACATTCAAAATGGATGTTATTTCAATATTCTTTTTCTCTCTTTACTCCCATTTACGATAGAAAAATTAGTCAGTTTACATCTATGAGCTCAGTTGATTATTTTGTAGAAAATAAAATTGTTTTACGGGTCTTGGCAGCCATCTTGAAATTCAAAATGGCTACCATTAAATATATTTGTCAAATATCTCAACTCTTAGTTAAACTGGAAGCACAATTTTGTTTTGTCCATGTACATTTCTGTAGTCCCTGAATTGGTTAGTTTCATTTATATAGTTATTCAGTCATGGCAGCCATCTTGAAATTTAAGATGGCCACCATTTTAATTTAGGTCTCACTACACAGATGTCATGTGTCATTGAAATCCATGTTAAATTGCCCAACGGGTTCTCGTTGGCAGCAACAACATACACCATTGCGAACAAACAGACATTTATTTTTAATCCAAAATTGAGAACATTTCTGTCTCAAGTTTTTGCTATATGGCCGCATCTAGCTGTAGTACTAGTCTGAACAGGTAGTTTAAGGACCTATTCACACCGGCCACCTCGGCGCACAATATTACAAAATAACATGGGCAAAGTCCAACCAGAAGCTTACTATTGAAAAATACAAATTGTTTTTATTTTCCCCAATTACTAGAATTGAATATTTGAACCACAACATATGTAACAATTAGGAACTATAGTGGACCGTGATGAATGAACTCTCACCCGGAAGTGAACTGTGTAGTGAGACCATATTGTTCATATAATATGAACTCCCGGTTAATGTAGACCACGCCATGTCATGCCACGACCAGAAGAGGTCAGGTCCTTATAAGGACTCTACGGACAACCTAGGGAGACAACCAGCATCGTTGAGGTCTATAAGTAACGAGCTACTCTCGATTCACTAACGAGTTACTCTCGATTCGAAACCTATACTAGCTCGATCATTTAACTTTCGACTGACCGTTCAAAATTGCGCCAAAATTACTCAACAAAACTGCGCACCTTTTCTCTTTGGCATTAACGGCTCCATTCAAAATTCCATAGCACCACCACCACCCCCACCCGCCTGCCATCGATTCAATCGGGCTGCTGGTGCTCCCTTTCACCTGCCAGTGCAGGCGGTCCCTCCTCCCCCCACCCCACCTTTCCTGTCATGGACGGAGGAGCCCACGACAGGCGTGCGCTACAACAGCTTGTTCTGAATATGCACGTAAAACCCTATGACCTGACCTGACCTGACCTAATGTAGACCACCAATTAGGTCCACTTAACGAGCTACTATCGGTATACTAAACTTCCAAAACTTTACGTAGCTCCCTATTTTACCTTTTGGCGGACCGTTTAAAATTGCGCCTAACTTCCTTCACAAAATTACGCACCAATTTCTCTTTGGCTTAATCCTACAGGATATTCCAAATTCCATAGCACCATACCACCCTCCGCCTGTTACCGGCACCGCTCGGACTGCTGGTGTTCCCATGCACTTGCCAGTGCAGGCCATCCCACCCCACGCCTTTCCTGTCCTGGACGGGGGAGCCGGTCGAGGCCGGCACCTGTGCACAGGACATACGTGCTCTACAACAGTTTGCTCCGAGTGTGCAAGTTAAACACTGATCTGACCTGACCTAATTTAGAAGCACAATTTTTTGTCTATGTACATTTCTGTAGTCCGTGAATTGGTTTCTTTAATTTTTATAGTCAGTCGATCAATGCAACCATCTTGAAATTCAAATGGCCACCATTTTAATATATTTTTCATATATCTAACTCCCGGTTAAAGCAGAAGAACATGGACTTAAGCTGGCTATGTACATTTCAGTAGTTATCCAATCATGGCAAACATCGTAAACGTTTAAATCCTAGTCGTAATCGTTGGTGCACCTTCTTTCTTCGGAGACTTTTGTCTTTTCTTTTTTTGAGTTGCGATATACAATTTTAAAACGTTGCAGTTTAAAGGGACATACCCTAGTTTTTAAACAATAAGGCATATTTTTTACTATTAGAGCCGTTTTTGATAACTGAAATCAAACATTACTTAGATTGTATTGTTTAGATTATCCATTTCCATACATTCGAAGTGTTTTTGGTCATCCTTGTGTTTCTAATATCACAAAATGCATTTCTCATATTTTTTTAAATGCACGTGCGTCTGAGAGGTAACAGTTATGGAGTTGAGTTTTAGTCTACTTTTAGAGGGTATTTCACCATTTCAAAGTCACACACTTATATTTCACTCAATTGTAACTTTATCCAAATATGTTACCCGTTTGTAGATTAACTAAACTTAGTGTGCATTTTCATGGACTGAAACTAGGGTATGTCCCTTTAACAGAACACCTAATGTCTTTCCTTCGCCTTGGTATTTGAAAGTTCGACCTCTAACATCCAGGCCAAGATGTCTGCATTCGAATTCACCCTCGCGGTATTCTGTTGAAGCATGTTCGACGATTTCAGTTAAAGACCAACATTGTAATAACAACGGAATGACCTTACTTCATCCATAATGAGGGGCGTTGGAACGTAGCCCAGAGGTAAAGCGCTCGCTTGATGCGCGGTCGGTTTGGGATCGATCCCCGTCGGTGGGCCCATTGGGCTATTTTTCGCTCCAGCCAGTGCACCACGACTGGTACATCAAAGGCTGTGGTATGTGCTATCCTGTCTATGGGATGGTGCATATAAAAGATCTCTTGCTGCTAATCGAAAAGAGTAGCCCATGAAGTGGCGACAGCGGGTTTCCTCCCTCAATATCCGTGTGGTCCTTAACCATATGTCCGACGCCATATAACCGTAAATAAAATGTGTTGAGTGCGTCGTTAAATTAAACATTTCCTTCATCCATAATGGGACAGGATCTAGCTCAGTCGGTAGAGCACTCGCCTAAGATGCCTCCGTCATAGGATCGAATCACCTCAGTGGGCCTATTCTCTGATTGTTTTCCCTGTCTCACCCAGTGCCCCACGACTGGTATATCAATGGTCATGGTATGTGCTGACTTGTCTGTGGTAATGTACATATAAAAGATCCCTTGCTGTTTCTGGAAAATGTACCTTGGTTTCTGTACGATTTCATGTCAAAACATAGCAAATGTTTGACATCCAATAGGTAATGATTAATTGAATGTTTAATGACATCCCAACACACACAAAATACACCGGCTTTTGGGTGTCGAGCAATAATAAGAATTTGAATAAATTCATGATTAATGTCAGTATACAAAGTTTTAAGTAACATTAAAACAGTGTAAACAGATGTGAAAAAATAGAAATATTACAGATGTATGTAAAGAGACTATCCCGAGTTAGATGCCATTGAAAGATGTTTCAGCTTTTCAGAATCTCCGTGCAGGGTTTCTGCTAGAGGGCAAACAGGGTAAAATGCCATCCCCTAAAAATATTATTTGGGTATGTCGCCATACAAAAATTTTTTTGCAGATTTCTGTTGTTATTGACCTTTTTGATAAAATTATTTACTGTACGATTATTATGTCGATTAAATGGAGAAACATCCACAGCCGAACATTAACACAGAGTTCGACAAATCCGCTAGCCCGACGCCCGTGGCTAGTGGTTTTTAAGTTCGGGCTAGTGAGAACCGCAAAACCACTAGCCCGCAGGGCTAGTGGTTTCCACACCCCTCCTTATCGCTCGATCATGGGTTTTTTGTGGTTTTTTGTTTTCCTCTCGGCTGAAATTTCGTTTAATAAATTTGATTGTGACGTTTGTCATCGAATAATATCAACAACGCAATCAGTATATAATGATAATCCACTTGAACTAGGTCTGCAAACTGCAGTAACATGCTATCTCTACATCGCCACAGTTACAGCATGCATTGTTTACTTTTCCCTTTCAAGTTTCTGGCACAGGAAATAAGTTTAATGACATGCGTGTTTTGATTGGTTGGACACGTCACGTGGTAGTTAATCTCGTACATATGAACTTGGAAATCTCGCACTTAAGAACTTGGAAATCACCAATTGCGACGACAGGTTAATCTCAATCAAGTAAACCCCGGTCACGCTTTGAATTTCAGTGTTTGTTTTATTTACCTGTTGTTTTCTAATTTTACACTTCGCTGACATGTGGTTATCGGCAATCAGGAAAACAATTTACTTTAATGGTAACGCACATGCAATGACTCTGCTTGACCTATTTGTGTATCGGTCTGGATAATGCGTCACAGCTGCCGATACAAGATGATACCTTTTTTGTTCATCAATTAACAACGGATTAGATGTCGCCGTTATATTCTTTTGATATCGGTCTGACACGGGATAATGCCCTGTATTTGAGCAATTGGCATCACCGTTCCTGGCGACATAAATAGTAGGGCCCTAAATGTATAACCCACTACCGAATACACTGAACCATCTATTACCGTGTGTCACACTGTCGTACCCTCATTTAAATTTAATTATTTTGATAGTGGGTTTAGATATCAACCATGAGTTTGCTCAATTATTTTTCCCCTGGGGAGGGCAAACGCGAAAACGCGAATGACGATGGATCACACTTGACAAAAAACCAAACGTACAACACGACAAAAAACTGAAAGTTACAACATGATTTAAGTGTTTGTTTTATTTTACTGTTATACTCGTAAATGTGTAATGTTACAATTTTTTTTTATAAAAATCCAGTTATAATTGATCAGGAATTTGGGCTAGTGCTTTATCTTGGTGGGCTAGTGGTTTTCACAAACCCACTAGCCCTGTGGCTAGTGACTTTTCAAAATATTTGTCATATTCTTGAGTAACAGGGTATACATGTATTTTAAATTGGAACATTTAATTTGATTTAAAAGACACCTATTTTCCCCGAATATTTGCATCATATGTAGAATTTTTTTAATTATTATTTATATCCACTCGAGTGTGCACAAAAAACAAACAACGGTGATGGGTGACCAAGGAATTTGTATCGCAGATGACTCGAAAACGCGTATGTATGTATGCAGGGCCGTAGCTAGGATTTCTTGTTTGTTTTGGGTTGTTTTTTTGTTGTTGTTGTTTTTTTTTTTTTGGGGGGGGGGGGGGGGGGGCAACTGAGTAGTTAATAGCCTAAAAATTAAACGGTTAAGAAGAGAATTTTCTTTTAAGTTTCTATAATGCTTTCCGGATTTTTTCCTCCCCCGCCCCCCGCTAGCTACGGCCGTGATATGTATATATTACACACATTTCTTTATTTGTACAGGCTCGTAGCATTATTGGGGGGGGGGGGGGGGGGGGGGCAATTGAACGTACGTGCGCCGAAGACGCGAGGTATTTGGAGGGTCCGGGGGCATGATTCAAAGGTTATTTGCCCGTTATTGTAACTCGCCGTTAATCTCGATCCGTAAGCCTCGCTACAACTTTTACATTCAACCGAGATGCAAAGGTTATCCAAAAAAAAGAGCCAAAATTATTGGGGTGGGGGGGTGGGGGGGGGGGGGGGCTGCCGTATGACCAGCGTGTTTAAGCATTTTGTTTGTTACTTTTTTTAAGTTCATCGGGGTATGAACAAAAAATTCATCTGCAAACTGTGTGAATCGGCGAAGCCATTCTTACATTAAATTTATGGATTTTTTTGTTTTTGTTCATACACAGATCACCAAGTTTTGGGTGAGGGGGGTGTTGCTAGGACGCTATGAATGGTTGGTTGGAAGTATATTCCTCCGTTGTCCGTCTTCGGAGCACCACAGAAACTGCGTCAATCTATATTTTAAATATCATGTATACACGTATACATAATGATAAATATATATATATATATATATATATATATATATATATATTTCCTAACTACGGAACTTTTAAAACAGAATTCAAAGTCTTTGGTGAAGAAAAAAAAAAAGTAGCATAAATAAATAATTATTTTCTATTTTGATGGTTACCCGCTAATATGATTTCAGCATCCAAATCCTGTTGCGCCTCACGGAAAACAGTTGTCTCAGGAAAACTGGTTACATAATGCATGATCTTCACCAGCCTGTTTATACTGAGAACCACCGCCTGGAACTCCTCTTCAAACGAACGGCCTTGTTTCTCCATTATTAATAACCAGAGAAACCGCTCAAGAAAACTAAATAGGCGATATGCTTAATAGACGGTCCCAACTTTTAAACATTTTAATTAATATTTTAAACAAACAGAACTAAAACAGAATAGAATAAAACCGCTAATTAAAAGAAAGAAAAATTGATTTATAAGACCCCGTAAATAAAAAGAGAAAGATCGAATTATATGACGTCACAATCGGCGTGGAGTGTTTTCTTTAACAACGGGCGAACGTCATTAAATTAAATATTGGGCAGATAACAAGACTAGGTCTCACTAAACAGATATCATGATATTCTGTTGAAATCCCAAAAGGAAAACTACCGTCAATAACCATAAAAAAATATATAATAATAAGTGGTGGGGGGGGGGGGGGGGGGGGGGGGGGGTTGCTCGGACGCCATGGTTGGTTGGTTGGTTGGTTTATTCCTCCGCTGTCGGTATTCGGAGCACCACAGAAACTACGTCCATCCACGTAGGCGTACGGGCTCCCAGTTTGTTGTTGTTTTTGTTTTTTTTTGGGGGGGGCAGGCTGACTTTTGCCCGAGTTAAACGAAAATGCCCGAATGTGGATAACAACATTTATTTATATTAGCATTACTACTGACAGCTATATAGGGTTGCAAACGAATAACTACGCATATTTACATGGATTGCAACTCTTTTGAGGGTAGAATGACTGAGGTTAGCACATTGTGCCCGAATATCTGTAGCATTTTTGCCAGAATTTAAGGGTTTGATCCAGCACACGGGGGGGGGGGGGGGGGGGGGGGGTCCCCCCCCCCCCCCCCCCCCCCCCCCCCCCTCCGTCTCGTACGCTTATGTCGATTCATATTTATTATACATGTATACATGAAAACTATATATATATATATATGTATCCTAACTACGGGAGCTTTTAAACCTATATACAGTTCGAGATGATCACCATGTGGACTCTTTGATGAGCACTAATACAGTGGTAAAACTAACAATAAATTAATTAACTACACTAATGACACAAAGTAAGCATTATTTATAGTTCTTGTCCATCCTATATCTAAGGTCTAAACTGAGCCACTTCAATCTTGCCCATAAGGCACACTAATATTATGATGACAGGTAATTCACTAATAACCCCAGTTGAGTCCCCAAGTGACAGGTGATCATTGGGTTTGAGCATTTTCTTTATCAGTTTTATCACAAACACCTCATTTGTACATAAATGATAGTGTAGCATACAACAAACATTTTTTTTAAACATAATTTTGTATGACTAAAAAAAATGTAAACTGAAGCAAATGGACCTAGTTGGAAGAAAAACACAAAATGTAGTAATATTTCATCATAAATCTTGTTCAGCATAGATGTAAATATGACACGTCAGTGGATATTCCAGAGGCCAATTTTGGAAATTTGCAAAAAAAAAGCGTCGCCTCCTCACCAAAGCAAGATGTAATACTTTAACAAAAAAAACTAAAATTAGCACAATTTCCTTTGTTGTCTTAACTAGTTATTATCCAAGTTTTAATGTGTTTGGTTAAAGCGTGTATTTTTAATTATTAAGCAAATGTGTTACCCGTCTGCCAAAACTGTTCACAGCCGGGCACAGAAACAGAAATGGAAAATATTATAATGTCACATACTGACAATCACTTTACAACTAATATGTTCTATAGACAATATTGTGTAGTCTGTATTTATTAAAGGGACACACCCTAGTTACGGCTAGTTGTTAACCATTACGGCGTTGTTTTTCGCTATTAAACCAATTTTTTCACAAATAAAATTGCACTTTACTTACCGTTTATTATTTAGAATATACATTTCCATTCACCTGAAGTGTTTTTTGGTAATCCTGGTTTTTGTAATGCCACAAAATGCATTTTTCGTATTTCATAAATCGCACGCACGTCTGAGAAAAAACCGTTGAGCAGACAAGGTCTAATCTATTTTTAGAGGGGATATTTCCATTTCAATGTCACAGACGTTGGTATATCACGTGACCGTTATCATTTTGGTTCGGTTTGTTTTCTCGTGCACGGTTCGCGCAATCAACATCCGATTTGTTGTTGTTCATTTGTGAGATTTTTCTTCACAGTTCGTGAACATTTTTAGTAACAATAAAGTTCAGACAAGTAAGTGTCTCAATACAAAACGTTACAAACCCTTAAAACCAATAATTTTGCTAAGTCTTACGATATCTGGAGAGGGGATACAACCAGGACAGAACAGTTGGAACATGTCCAGGAGAGGTGAAAGAAACAACCCCAAGTCTGTGAAATTTGTCGTGACGTAGGCATTGTTGTGCTTCGAGCGACATCTACCGGTGACATCAGAATACTAACTTTCAAAATTATTTCAAGCAACTGGGACATGGGGATTCCCATGGTATTTATCGATATAAAACCTGCTTTTTCACTCCATTTGATAAAAACGTGATCTAAGTGTGTTACAGGTTTGTAGATTAACCAAATTATAATTTATTTTCGCTGGATGGAACTAGGGTGTGCGGCTTTAATATAAAGTACACCAGGCCCGTAAGGGCGCGCCTAGGGGCTTGTTCTCCATCCCACATTTGAGAACAAAAATGTATGTTTTAAATGTTCACTACTCCACATAAATAAAGATATAAAGATAAAAATCTAATTTGTATCCCTCACTAGAGACTATTCCCCCCCCCCCCCCCCCCCCCCCCCCACACACACACACACACACACACTTTAAATAACGTTCCTACAGGCGTGTACAAATGTAGACAATATGTAGAGGCTGAGGTTGGGAACCAGTTCCTTTTATCTTTAGGATTTTGTAATCATGATTTCAAACCAACTGTTTCAGGTAGGTTGCTCCACATACTGACATAAAACACATTTGTTATTATATATTGGAATAAAACAAAAATAATTACAATATATCCAGTGTTATTTTTTATAATCATTCATGAGGAAGAAGGAAGAGTCCTGGTGAAAATATATTACAGGTAAAACAAAACAAAATAATATAAAATTATGCTACTTATTATGCTTTAATAGTGGACATTAGCTTTAAAACTAATTAACCATCATTCATTGTGGCCACAGTACATATGTTGTTCCTGCCAGTGTTAGCATTTTAATTTTAATGACGATATACTGAACTAACGATAAACATTGTTAACTAACGTATCAATTCACATTTTGAAGCTGTTTTGTTATGAGTTAACAAACCATCTAGATCAAGAGACGTCAGTATGGAGTCGTTATGAACTGTCGGTGATGATGATGATGATGATAACTAGTTTAACGTGCCCATATACCACTAGGGTTTCGAACACGCCCATCTCGAGTCCGACCTCCGATAAGATCGGTGGCCTGACTCGGGATGGAGGGGGGAGGGGGGGGGGGTTGAAAATGAGCAGAATTTTGAAAATAGCAATTAGTAAAAAAGTTAATAGAATAAATTTAAAAAAAAAGAAGGTTACAAGCCAAAAATAAAAAGAATTGACTGCTCGGCCGAATATTTATATAATTTGGAGCATTTTAGAAGGACCGTCCAAAATTAAAGAAGAGAGGATCGGACTATTTAATAATATTTTTAAAAAAAGAAGTAATTTCGACATAAAATTTTGAATGCAAATCTAAAAGTTTAAAGTCCGATCGATATGTCCACGCGAGTGGCCTCGTTAAGGCCGTTTGGGTGCACTGTCGGTGAAAATTAATTTGGTAATTATAGATGAATAAATGTGAACTATAAATATTCACATGTGAACAAATTGCAATACCTTTATTTAATGTATATCTTAAGTACATACTTCTCTTTCATTTTCACATTGTAAATGTACCAAATTGTCATGTTTATGTATACATTTATACTTTTTGTTTACAACTGTCACACTGAAAACATTTGGCCCATAACTGTATTTAGTCAAATATGAGGCAAAATCTAGACTGGAAATGACTTATGCTCATTAAATCTTTTTTGCAATTTATTTATTTTATTTTACTGTGTGCGCTATGAAAGAAACAATCTTAAAATTAGTGGCGAGAATTTCAAACGTTATGTCCCTTGGTATAAAAATCCGGGTCAATCATAATTACTTTAATAAATCATTTGTTTTTACTTACTGAGGTTTAAATTTATGTTAGTGACATAAATCGGTTCTGTAAAATATTGCACATAATAACATCTACATATAAATGGTGTGTATGGCTGATAAAGGGATACAAATTGATAACCTATATTTGCAGAGCTGTCAACCTGTGGCAATTCTTAGACGTGAGAAAATTAGAAGTCAGGATCCAGGGACTGCAGGCTCTTGGTCAGGTCCAGGACCAAGTTTTTTGTTGTTGTTTGTTAAGTCCAAAATGGAAATATCTTTTTAAAAAATAAATAATAATAATAATAATAATAATAATAATTTTTAAAAATCGAACAAGTAGCCTACAAGTTTGACTAATTAATATGGTTAATGTTAAACCATACAAGTCGGTCATCAGTAGCACCCGCGAGTGATTGTTGGTATTGAACCGAGGGTAAGTTCAATATACTGTATTATTATTAATAGGTAACGAATTCAGAGACCTGCATAATCAGCATATAATACCATTCAGCTCTAAAATATAGGGCCTAAACCACGATTGTAAACTATTTTTATTTTTAGAAAAAGCGTGAGATTATAGTAACGTTGCGCGAGAGCGTGATGTTTGTTACAAATGCGTGAGACTCACGCCAAATGCGTGAGAGTTGACGTATGTATTTGGGGAAATAATTTCACCACTTTTGATTTGCAACTAAGGTTCTAGAGTCACGTTAACAGACAGGATATCACATACCATGGTCTTTTTGTATACCCGCCGATGGGGATCGATCCTAGACTGACCGCGCATTTCTAAAAACCCCCCACCTTTTTAGGTCTAAGTAATGAATAAAAATAACATATAGTCTTGAAAAATGTTACGTAAATCGAACACAGTACCCTCTTCCTCTACCCCTAGAGCGTTACGTAATTAGTAACACCCCCTTACATGTAACGCGTATGCCAACAGCTGGCCACTGTCAAAATGTCAAGGCAAATCCCCCACTCACCGACCCCTGGAAAGGCGTTGTACTATACCTCTGTGGATATAAATATGTTTTGGAGATATGAGACGATCTCTCAATCAAGACAGTTAAATTTGTTCAAAAATTGCGAAATCTCACGTTATCTCTTGTTGGGGAATTCTATACTTGTGATAAGCCAATGAAAACCGAGATCGGTACGAGCCCGTCAAAAGTGTTCCACTTTCAAAATCATGGCTTTGTTTTTGACCTGGATAAGCCAGCGTAGTGAAACCAATGCGGAGTGCGGCGTCATATATGCACCAAACGTAATTGGATTTTCTGTTCTATATGCTTAAATAATAAAAATATTCCAGGGAATGTAGTTTTAATTATATTAGAAATTCGCATCAAAATTTTAAAGGCCCACTATTTAATTTTGGGATGTAAATTTCAAAATTGTCCGCTTAATTTTTGTTCTGTCCCGGGACAAGCCCGTGGCTATCCAGAGACAGGCCCCGGGACGGACATACTCGAAACTCTAGTGGTATATGAGCATGTAAGAATTATTCGCACTCGCACTCAAATCACTGGCATGATTTTGCAAGTAAGGTTTTGATTGGTCGAATGAAAGGTCAACTGGACATGAGCTCCAACGGGCTGCTGTTAGATCCACATGTAATAGTGGAGGTAATTTTAATTAGATTGGGTTTTCTGTGGATTTGTACGGGTTTATCTGGACGATTGTTACACAGAAACATCGGGGGGGGGGGGGGCTTGGGGTTCTAACCCAGAAATATTATTGGTAGTAAATCTTAAGACAGACATGAATTATACTTGTAGAATGCAGGAAATTGCATTTTAGGACATCTAGTTATCAAATTTTTCGGGGGGAGCATAACCACGAACCCCCTAAAATGTTTAGGCTAGAAACTGCTCTGCGCCCTCGATCTCAGTCAGCTCCCCCTCCCCCCATGTCTACTTCCGCCGTAGGCCTACATATAACGGTTCTGATGAGGATATACTTACGGTACCTATGACTGATAACACGATAAGTCGCATCATGTGTTTTTATTACTTATTTCCAGTATTTATCATATTCTTACAATATTCATACTCTTCATTAGCTCGAGTCATCTCCAGTCCTCCCCTTATTGATACTGATACTGATATGTAGGGAAGGCTAGAGGAAACTCAATGTAATGTTTTGGCAATCGTCGACAACCAAATGGTCGCAAGCTCCTGTGTCTAAAATACACTATTTTTTTCTAAATCTGATGCCACAGAGCTTTAGTTTGATTATTCTCAGGAAGTACAGCGCAGGTTCGTTTCGCATAGTAGTCCAGTCAAATTAAGGTTTGACCCGCAACTAATTGCAACAGTAACACTTTTTACGAGAAATTACTCAGAAAGTGTTTAGAAACAACATATAAAAAATATCGAAAATATCGGTGGGGGAACATGCTTAATTTTGCGCCAAACTGTCCCTACACCATATTCCAGTACCAAATGGTTGGATCCAATCAAATAATTTCTTATAAATGTTTATTTTTGCGCAGACGCAGTTGTAATTACAGACGTCATTAATATTGACTTCCAAGCTAACTTGCGATGAGGACAGACATCTCGCCATGTACTCTCGAGTTACCCCCCCCCCCCCCCACACACACACACACCTGGGGGGACTCTTACTGAGTTACGGGAAGCTACTTGAATATCGCGTCACTTACACCGGGTCACGGGCTTCCGTGACTTTGGTGTACGGCGACGTGATCGTACAGAAGAAGAGGAGGAGATGGAGGAAGGGGAAAAGCGCGCCAGGAACGGCACGGGGGGGGGGGGGGGGGGGGGGAAAACTGGCGGCGGTCCCTTCTGCGACGCCGCCCCCAGCCCAGCCTGAGTCGAGGAAACCTGCTACGCCGGAACCGTCGACCACCGAGAGGGACAGACTCAACACCGCGGTGTGTGAGACGCCCCGTAAAGGCCCTCCATCGCCGACCACTACGTGGCCCAGACAGAACTGGCCGGTATCCCCGGTACTGCCAGTCGTCAAGCCACCGGCCCGATCAGCCGCCGTTGGAAAGAGGAAGGCCGTCGCTCGGCCGAGCGACCAACCTGACAAGGCCCGGCCTCCACCTTCACAACCACCGTCCCCCTCCGACTCGGAAGCCGTCTGGAAAGTTCAGATCGGGAAAATCAGGTCGGCTTCCTGAAGTTCGTGCAGGGGGACACCTCGGATCCGGCATCACTGATGGGCGGACTAGTGAAACCAGAACTAAAACAACTGCCTGATGGAAGCGCTTACGAGCTACACACCATCAAATCTACAGCCGGCAAGACGAGGTTGGTACTAACTCAGCGCCGAGAAGATGGATAGATGGTTAGAGAGATGGATAGCCACACCATCCACAGGATCGTCAAGGCCCTTTTCGGCAACGACTACCGGAGTGTCGTAACCATCCTCGCCGACCAGAGATGGAAGCACTCCATCCCCGCCTTTGCCGGCTCTCCGCTCATCGGTTCGCCGTAGACCAACCTCCAACGGCCTTAACGAGGCCACTCACGTGGACATATATATCGGACTTTAAACATTTAGACTTTCGTTCAAAATTTTATGTCGAAATTACTTTTCTTTTTTTTAATATTATTAAATAGTCCGATCCTCTCTTCTTTCTCTTATTTATTTTTGGACTGTCCTTCTAAAATACTCCAAATTATATAAATATTCGGCCGAGCAGTCAATTCTTTTTATTTTTGGCTTGTAATTTTTTATATATTTTTTTTATTCTATTAACTTTTTACTAATTGCTATTTTCAAAATTCTGCCCATTTTCAACACTCTCTTCCCCCCCCCCCCCCCCCCCCCCCCCCACACACACACATCCCGAGTCCGGCCACCGATCTTATCGGAGGTCAGACTCGGGATGGGCGTGTTCGAAACCCTAGTGGTATATGGGCACGTTAAACTAGTTATCATCATCATCATCATTAATATTAATGAGTTCATCTTGTTCACGATAAAGATGGCGTTCGTAAATTCTGACACTACGCTAGATTCTTCTGTTTCGTCGTCTTGTGGAAGTTGTACAAACAGATCTAACACTTCATCATATAGAGTATATATTTATTTTAGAAAACCTACACTTTAAATTTAATTTGTTTAATATTTATAATTCATATTGCACCGACAATGCAATTCAAATTTGTCAACTTTTAGGTTATTTTGCAGGCAATTAGGGAACATTCAAAACTATTTAGCGCGCACTCTTGCTTTTACACGTTAGTACTATAGTTCTGTAATATATTTACAGGTACTAACGTGACGTGAATTTGAACGCTTCAGTTAGTTGCCAAAAGAATCGGGCAAAAACGTAGTTCGATCTTCCTAAATTGTTATAGCGGTTGTTTGTCTGAAATCAAATCCTTTTGTACATATACCCCCATCAAAATTAGTGCTAGAGGAAACACATAATGTCTAAGGGTTGTTCAATTTAATTTTACCAGGTTAAGTGTAGTTAGCGACTGAACAAACAAAACATCTTGGTTAGGGGCTTAACTTTCCTATGTATTTATTAAAATGTAGTCTATCATTGTGTAACTATTTCTGAGTGCCCATTATTGATCTATTGACATCAGTTGTTAAACAGTGGAAACACCATGTGAATTGTTTGATAAGCATTTGAAGATGTTTGTTGATACTGAAGGCAGAGAAGTGTAATAAAAGTGCACTTGTGCTTGTATTTTGCATTACTGATCAATGTTAAAACATAGTAACTATTATCCTGTTCAATTATTTAGACCCAAAGTTTTTTGCAAATGTTACGTTTATTTCCTATTCGATATTTGTTTTCTTTGCATTTACATGAAAACAAACCCAAACCCCGACAGGTTTTATATACAAATCATCATATAACATGCACGAAGTTGACTTAATTCCACTTTTTAAAAATCTCTGTGTGTTCGGAATGCACGTTATTTCTCCTATAAATAACTAAGGTCATTTGCATATCAAAAGCATCATTCTATAGTGCGTTTCAAACTAATGTTCGGTTCTATCGTCCTATCCGCACAAATCGTAGTATGACCTATATTTAAGAAAATATCTGTAAACATGAAGCAGGCGCGGATTCAGGTGGGGAGTTCAAGTGACAAAACCTCAGTTTAAAAAAAAATATGTATCAAATATTATAATTATATTGTGGAATACACAAGCGCGCGCGCTGATGGGAGAGACATACATACAGAGAGAGAGAGAGAGAGAGAGAGAGAGAGAGAGAGAGAGAGAGAGAGAGAGAGAGAGAGAGAGAGAGAGAGATCATTTATGTAACGACGCACTCAACATATATTTTACTACTCAAAAGAATTTAAGGGTCAGACGATATTTTCGACATTATTTTCTGAATGTCAATTATATTAGCTAGACCATAATGTCACGCATAGTATTGTTCCATTTTGACGAAAGTGGGTCTAAGCAACCCATAAATGAATTAAAATCCACTGTCATTGACACTGTCGACTAGTTCTAATGGCGAAAACATGCTTACATTTGCACGTAAATTAGGGCGAAAGCGAAAGGTCTGCTAAGTGCCCATAACTTGCTTTTTCACAAAGCGCTTCATTTGCACGCTTTGCATGTGTATTCCATGTTCCCAATGCTGAATTTCCGTATAATTGGAGCTTGCGTTCGTGTACGGTGCACACTCCAAATTCGACAATGGTACGACGTCAACTGACTATCGAAGATCGAGGAAGGGCTATTGCTTGGCTTCAGGATGGCAATACGCAAAGAAATGTTGCTCTGAGACTTGGTGTCAGTCAGAGTGTCGTTGGCCGACTGTGGCAACGGTACCAAGCAACGAATTCTGTTCGAAATCGTCCACGTTCGGGAAGACCCCGAAGCACTACAAATAGAGAGGACCGCTACATCACCAATATGGCTCTACGTCAACGCACAACCACTGCACGCCGATTACGTGACTATCTGCGGACTGCGACTGGAACTCGAGTGTCTGATCAAACCATACGCAATCGTCTGATAGCCAATAATCTACGCTGCCGTCGCCAGGCTGTTCGACCACCACTCCTACCACGTCACAGAACGGCCAGACGTCACTGGTGCACACTTCATCTGCTGTGGCAACGTGTTCAGTGGGGTCGAGTGATGTTCACTGATGAGTCCAGGTTTAGTCTCCAGTTCAACGACGGTCGGGTTCGTGTCTACAGACGTCCTGGGGAGCGCTTCGCTGACGTTAACGTTAGACAACGTCACCGGTTCGGTGGTGGCAGCGTCATGGTGTGGGGCGGCATCTCTATCCACCACAGGACCCCCCTCTATGTGGTGGATGGCAATCTGAATGGAATCCGCTATCTGAATGAGATTATCCGGCCGTTGGTTCTCCCAGGCCTTCAGCAGATTGGCGGCGGGGCAGTTCTGCAGGATGACAATGCCAGACCCCACCGCGCCAGGGTGGTAACGGACTTTCTCAGACAACAAGGTATCGCCAGGATGGATTGGCCAGCATATTCGCCTGACTTGGCCCCAATAGAGCACGCCTGGGACGAATTAGGCAGGAGAGTTCGGGATAACCATGCCCCTCCGGCCAACCTTCATGATCTGGGTCAACTTCTTATGGCAGAGTGGCAGGCCATTACCCAAGAATTCTTCAGACGTCTGATCAACAGCATGAGGCAACGATGTGTCGAGTGTATTCGCGCCAGGGGTGGATTCACACACTATTAAACGAATGTTCTAATGTGTAAAATCCATGTTTGACAACCTTCAACTTTGACAGCATGTCATGTGACTTTCTTGTATACAGTGACGTTTATTTGTGGTTTTTGGTAAATATGGAACAATAAATTAAATTTTTGGTGTAGTTTACATCATCAATCTAATACACTCTGAAACTTATTTGGTTATAAATTTTTGACCCTTAAATTCTTTTGAGTAGAATATATATATTTTAATCTATGGTTATATGGTTATAGGGAGAGAGAGAGAAGAATATGGTATGCATGCGATTGGTGGAGGTGTGACCCTCTGCACAACCCCAACCCCACTTAAGGCTTCTTTTGTATATGGAGCGGGACGTAGCTCAGAGGTAAAGCGTTCGCTCATGGTAGGTCGACTGATCGATCCCACATGGTGGACCCATTGGGTTGTGTCTAGTTCCAGCCTGTGCACTACAACTGATGTATAAAGGCTGTGGTATGTGCTATCCTGTCTATGGGATGGTGCATATAAAACGTCCCTTATTGCTTATCAAAATTGCTTATCGGAAACAGTGGCCCATGTGGCGGTAGCGAGTTTCTTTCTCACTGTCATAATGCTCCTTAACCGTTTTGTCTGACGCCACATAAACGTATATCAAATGCGTTGAGTGTGTCGTTAAATAAACATTTCTCTCGTATGTATGTGTAGTCTATATGCATTTCTAGTCGATTAGTTTATAGGTTGTTAGGTTGTTTGATAGTGAATGATATGGAAATAAATTGTTTTTGGTGTTAAAGAGTTCATGCATACATTAAAGTAATACTCCTGATGGGTATGGAGAAACAACTTAATCAGTCGACAAACTCATTTCTTCATCACTATCTTCGTTAAGGGGGACTATCACAGGGGGTATTTTATTTCTTATAAAACTATTTTGTTTTCTAAAATCTTCTATCTTTATTACATGTTTAACTGCGTCAGAGAAGTGTGTAGGTGTGACAGAGTTCAATGCATGTTCAATGCATGTGCAAGTTCTCTCCGCACCGTGGTCATTTTACCATCATTATGACGAGCTATGTGCCCTTTGACTTGACTCCAGATCAGTTCTATCGGATTGAGTTCAGAATGTCTTGGCGGCAGTCTTAGACACAAGTGCCCATGGCGTTCAGCAATATCATCAGTAACAAATTGCTGTGCACATTTGTTACTTTTCACAATTTCATAAAGAACTGGCTTTGTCATGTTACTCTCAAAAGGTATATTTTTGTTTCGTAGCCACGACTGAATTTCTTCCTTTTTAGCGTTTAGTGCAGGACATCGTGTAATCTCAGTTAATTTGTTGTGGTAGCTTGCGTTATCCATGACGATAACAGAAGGTTCTGGTAGAGAAGGCATAAGTTGTTCTTCAAACCATTTGATGAAATTGTCATGATTCATCTCACCATGATAAGTCTCCGTCTGAGTTTTTTAGCCTCAAAGATCAATTCACAGCCATCTATCAATCCATATTTATCACAGCCAGCATGACAAATAATACGTCTTTTTTCCTTCCCAGTCACCGAACAGAGTTTAGGAACTCTATCAGCAGCGTCTGATTTCGGCAGGTGATTGGCGGTACTTGTGCCCGGGTGGATATCTGTCCAGTGGTGGGATGTTGTGTGGTTGACATTCACCCAGGTCTCATCTTGATACACTGTTAAATACCCCTGTTCTCGTAAACTGGATATTTCATGGAGATAAGACAGTCTCCTGTCTGATATATTGGCGTCCTCAAAAATAACTTTTCCGGTTGTAGACACATGTTGGTATTTAAAATCGAGGTCATGGAGTGTTCTTCGTAAAGTTGATATGGATATGTTGATTCCACATTCCTCCCTTAAAGCCACGTTAATCTTATGTAATGTAGGTAATTCGCCCTCTCTATAAAATCTGTATACTCGTCGTCTAATAACATCTTTATCAAATAAATCGATGAGTTTTCGGTCGCGTTTTTTAACTGTGATTTCTGTGCTCGGATTCGTAGAGCTTAGATTTTTCACAGTTCTTTTTACTGTTGAAACCGAAACTTTAAGTGCAGCGGCAACTCGATTGACAATTCGATAAGAAGCATACCTAGGTCTACCGCGCTGATATTCATCTTCACAATAATCGAAAACGTTCTTAATACACGATTTTACATCAACTGAAGTGTTTTTCGATTTACCCATATTTTTCCTCAAATAACAATAACAAGAATGTCGACTAATACATTTTCAATGAATTTATATACCCTACCTAACTTGTATTTTACGTGGTTTACACATTGCTACAATAGCACGTGCAGTCATAGATCGAAATAATGATGTTATTGACCAAGCAATGCTATCGTATTTTGGACATTCAGGGCTGTGTCTGCGGGATGAAAAAGTGGTTGAACCCATACGAGTCCGAACAATAGCCCTTTGGTTTTTCGCATTACAAATGTAACACCCCACCCCCAAACCCCAGCCCCTAGCACCACCATAAATACTATATATATATATATATATATATATATATATATATATATATATATATATACAGTGGACTCTGTCTAAACCGAACTCACTTCGTACCGTCGAAATAGTCCGGTTTACATAGAGGACCGGTTTAGACTGAGTTCATCCATAATTATGGTTCTTGAAGAAGAAGAAGTTTGTTTGTTTTATTTAACGACACCACTAGAGCACATTGATTTTTTATCTTATCATCGGCTATTGGACGTCAAACATATGGTCATTCTGACACTGTTTTGTTTTTTTAGAGGAAACCCGCTGTCGCCACATAGGCTACTCTTTTTACGACAGGCAGCAAGGGATCTTTTATTTGCGCTTCCCACAGGCAGGATAGCACAAACCATGGCCTTTGTTGAACCAGTTATGGATCACTGGTCGGTGCAAGTGGTTTACACCTACCCATTGAGCCTTGCGGAGCACTCACTCAGGGTTTGGAGTCGGTATCTCGATTAAAAATCCCATGCCTCGACTGGGATCCGAACCCAGTACCTACCAGCCTGTAGACCGATGGCCTGCCACGACGCCACCGAGGCCGGTCTGGTTCTTGAATGATCGACAACTCGCGATCAACAATGACATTTGAACCCAAGGATGGTTGGAAAACAGTCATATAAGCCAGACTTGCAATCGATTATTTCGCAGACATAAAAATATACTTAAAGGGACATTTCTGAGTTTGCTGCAATTTTTAAGATGTTATCGACTAACAGACTTTTTAACGATTGTAATTATATATCAAATATATTTTTCTGCATAAAATATTAGTGGCTGCATATTAAACGTGTTTCTGGTCGTTCTAATATTTGTACTAGGTTAAATTTCATTTTATTTCCTAAAACATTATTAAATTTATTCGTACGTACGAAATTATTTGAAAACAAAATCCAGATCTAACGGCCTACCGCAATAAGAGTAAACTTCACACGAGTGCGATTACATTTTGTATTTGATCTTGCGACGGCGTCCTGATTATTTGGCAATTGACGATCATTGTTCAACTAATTAAGCAGCCCGTCGTTCAGTCAAATCCCAATCCTGTGTAGACAGAGGTAATTAATGCATGAACGGTTCTTTCGTTCTTGATTTTTGATCCGGAGTCCGGAGTAGACAGAGTACGGATTAGGCAGAGATTTATACCTAAGAGATAAACGGTAGCTGGACGGGACTTTAGAAATGGACCGGTTTACGCAGAGATCCAGATTACACAGAATCCGGTTTAGACAAGAGTCCACTGTATATACGTATGAATTCCCAATTTAGAGGCAAATTAAATAACATTTTTATTATTATTTGATGTTGGTGGCCTTTGACATTTTATCCCCCCCCCCCCCCCCCGGTCTTCTGGGTCCGGCCCTGCATTAAATTTATTTATAAATTTGGAAAGCACATTCCTGCGGTGTGTGAGGTGATTTGTGTTTATTACTGTGCTACACCTCAGTTGTGTTAGGTTAGGTATGGTATGCTAATATATAATTGATATAATAAAATAAAAATACATAATACATTAGCTAAATTGATTAAATATAATGCACCTACAAGAAAGGGTTACATGTTCTGTTTGTTTACATCTATGTTTAACAGAAAGATTAGACAATGCTGTTACACACTGCAAAACAATAATAACCTTGATTTAGTGAAACAAGCTATAATGGCCTTCACGTAGCCTCAGATCCCAATCTTTTGATATGCAAATGACCTTAGTTATTTATAGGAGAAATAACGTGCATTCCGAACACACAGAGATTTTTAAAAAGTGGAATTAAGTCAACTTCGTGCATTTTATATGATGATTTGTATATAAAACCTGTCGGGGTTTGGGTTTGTTTTCATGTAAATGCAAAGAAAACAAATATCGAATAGGAAATAAACGTAACATTTGCAAAAAACTTTGGGTCTAAATAATTGAACAGGATAATAGTACTAGCTGATTTAATTAAAATGCTTTGTATTTGGCTCAACATTAAATTTTTGTGTCTAGGTTTGTTTCTCACAAACTTAAGTTCTAGAGCAATGAAACTTGATTTATAATTGCATTTATTAGGGTTTGCACGCATCCTGGAAAGTGCTTAAAAATATATTCCTCCTGGAAAGTGCTTAAAACTGGAAAAATCAGTCAACCTGGAAATTCCTGGAATTTAAAAAATTTATAATTTTCAGATTCAAATCAGGGCACAAAGCAACGCTTTATATTTACTCGCCCATTGGCTAGTGAATGGAAAAATCCACTAGCCAAATCACTGTTGTTACTCGTCAGGTAACATTTCAGGTATTAGCATAGATACATGTTCATGTACATATTTAATAAAAGACAACAAACTTTAAATACTAACATCAGATGCCCTTTCAAAATACAGATTAAAAATCTAATGGTTTACCATCCTATAAATATGACACCATCATATGTTGGATAGTCTTCTAGTCACTAATTTATTTGTCTGAGCCCGATTTCGTAATAGCCACTAGATCATCGTCTTTCTTTTTAGACAATGTTTGACCATCACAATCGTTGTCTGAAATTCATCTACATACACTTGAAATAAGCGGTTATTTTACTTTCGTAGTTTTTTTTATTTTATTTTTTATTGTGGGTTTTTTTGAAAGAAAAAGAAAAAGAAAAAAAGTTTGTTTTTGTTTTGCCCCCCCCCCCCCCCCCCGGTTACATAGCTAACAAATTTAGCCGGAAAGTGTTCATCATGGGCGTATGGGGACTCTTTGATTCAGGGGGGCTGGAGGGGTTGATTTGCCCGAAAGTTTACCCAGATAAAAACTGCCCGAATTTTCCCTACTGTTTTGCCCGAATTGCCCCCCCCCCCCCCCCCCCCCCCGGGGTCGTACGCCCATGGTGTTCATTTATAGAGTTGCGTTTTTTCTTCTGTTTTTTTTTGTCTGTTTTTTTTCTTGCTTGTCATTGTTATATGCAGTTTTCTGACAAGTGTACCGACAACGTTTATCGATAGCGGATACTAAGACGAATTATATTTCCATTGACGGTTCACTTTACATTACAACAATATACTTTTAGAAAATATTTGTTGCCATCTAACATTCAGCATAACATTTTGCGCAAACAAATAGGTTTTTTATTTTTAAAAATTATAAGCAAAACTTGTTGGATATACGGAGTCACCCGAAAGTGTTATTAGAATTTACTTGCAATCGGATTTTTTGATGTGTTACTGGGCTTACAGAATGTAAAACATCATTCGGAACTCGCTGACTTTGCCTAGAAGTGTAAATTGGATACCAATGAGCAAATCCTGTGTTTAGTTCAAACATACAAGTTACAACGTGAAACTCTTGCTCAGAAAAAGAACTACTTCAATATTTTTAGTTTGTTTTCGTGAGCATCCTTATAAATGAGTCAATAATAATAATAATAATTTACAGGGCTTGAAATTAGGATCTTGATGTATAGCCTTATTTATTTTTCGCATTTACCTTCGACAAGCTGTCATTTCATTCTAAGTTACATATATACACAGCCATGCCACAGTTTGAAACTGTCAACTGTTTATGAAATATGGAGTCAAAATAACATATAAACAATGTTACGGATCAATACAGTTTAGATAATGAAGACATTTTTTTATTGACGATCTAGCGTTACTTTTAAGTTTGGTTCTTTCTAGACTTTTGAAAAGGAACATGTATATAAAACATGGTTATTTGCATCATAATTTTTTTGGTGCTAATTTTACATGTTTAAATTATTCTGATCAGTAAAGTAACATTTTAAAATACAGTTGTTGAACAATTTTCATCACCACTTTATTCTGCTTATTAAAGGCACAGATCCTAGTTCCACCCTGTGAAAATGGATACTAAGTTTAGTTATTTACAAACCCGTAAAATATGTGGAATAAATAGGAACACTCTTAATGTTTGGAAATGGATATTCTAAACAATAAAATAAAGTAATATTTGATTTCAATTATCAAAAACAGCTCTAATATTAAAAAACAACAACAACTTTGTCGAAGTGTTTAAAAACTAGGGTCTGTGATGATAATATTGTCAACATATTTTTTAATAACTGGATTTTGGCAACATCCCATTAACCAGAAACTATGATGGTGATTCTGAGCACAGAAGTGCGATGTATAAACATTTTAGTCATGTGACAGGTATTCTGCATCTAACATTCAGCTTGGGCATGCTCATTTAGGAATTAGGATTAGCAATTCTAGAAACTGGAATATTCAGCATCCCAAACGAGTGATACATAATTCAGTTTTGATGGGATTCTGACAATTTATTTAGTGGGAATGTATATTTACACACACACACATATATATATATACGTATATATATATATATATATATATATATATATATATATATATATATATATATATATATATATATATATATATATATGTAATACACATAAGGGATGTGCCCAAGCCGGGTGGTGCTGGGCACGGCTGCACTCCACTGAAATTTACTACCGGGAACTTTTAAGAAATTTGGACTTCACCTGGCACTAATATTTTGTATGTAATTTGTTTTCTTCAAATTTTACACTAAAGTTTGTATTATTATTTTGCTAAACAACACTGGTTTCACTTTGGCAACCTTTTTTATTGACGCTTGATCACAGTTACACTTTTACCACTGTATTAATGTAATGTTAACTTTAGTCAGCGAGCTTAGCAAAAAAATGCTGGCTAGACTTGTCCGGCACCTAAATTTTTCTAGGCACAACCCTGATATATAATTATATTGTCCTTTCTTTTTCATATAAGACTGTCTTTAGTGTAGGATCAAGAAGTAGGCCAGAACTTAATTGCAGACCCGACAGTGTTCTGCAACACTTGTCACAACATAATGGTAAGTTTGAACCAAAGTATTTTTTTATTAACTACTAAATGTTTAAAGCATATGTGAACATAATTTATAAATGTGATTTTTCAAAGTGTAAGTTGATACATGCAGCAGTTGTGTAAACCACAGTTATGTAAATTATATTTTAATAAATTCTTGCTGTATTTTCAGACTGGAAGTCTGCTTTCATTGATCTGATGAAAAACTGTGCTGCAGTCATCAGGGCTGAGGGAACACTAGCAGCAGCAATAACGGAGATGGGTCTTTTGTCATTTCTTATGACTCTGGAGTCTTCTTTATTGGGCATGTCAAGTCCAGCTTTAACGAGATTTTTTTTTCAGTCTTTTCCAGATTCATGGATATTTGTATGTCCGTTACTTTGAATCTGGAAGGCTGTCTGGATTTTTCAGATCCAAAGGTTTGCCTTTAAACTGGATTTTATACTAAAATCATTATGTAAAAAGCCAGTTACTTTGAACAGCCATGGAAAAAAACAAACTCATAACGAATAATAAATTATATATTATTAGCACTCATTGATAAAAGTAGAAACTCGTTGGCAGATTTTGTATTTGAAATTATGATATTACACGAAATACTGGAAAATCAATATTATGGATGTATTTGAGGTAAAAATTAAACTCCCCATAAAATCACAAATATTTTGTAAATTATATCTTTTTGTGCCAAATAGATAATTTCTGAATATTGCCTGTATCTAATTCAGTGAATTGTATTAGCTCTAAGGTTGGTAAATGAATAACTTGGCATACATTGTACATGCATTATGTATATTTATAATGTTTACATCTGTACTTACATAGTTATAAGTGTTTACAATGGTCGAAATTCATTTTATGGAATGAGAAGCAACCTTTGCTTCTCAAATTTTAATCTGGAGGCGAATGCTATAACCTGAGAAGCAGTTGTAGAAATCAGTGTCAAAATTAAAGTCCTTATTAAAATTATAGTGTAACCTTTTCCAGCTGTCACATAAGACTAACTTACATACATGTAGATACAACATTTAAAATCCTGAAAATGGAAGAATTGTGGATATTTCTGGAATACTCTAAAAATTAAGATGGAAGGCAAAAACAGCTTGTCAAACTGATTACAGTATCAGAAAGCATACTGTGCATTTTGAGCAGCATTTGCTTCCTGCCTCCAATCAATTTCGAGCTTTGGTTTAGATTTACTATAAAGTGAAATAAGCGGTATCACATCACAAAGTAATGTGGTTTGCTAGTCCGATGCATTTTTGAATTGCAAACATTCGCGATCATATTTTCTTTATTATTTTTTATTTTTATTTTATTTAAAATAAAGAAATGAGATATGTGTGGCATTAAATTTAATCCTTTGATGTAGATTATACAAAGAGGCACACCCAGGTGTCTAGTGTTGAAATTGTTTTCAGATGTGAAAAGTAAATGGATTTCTATTGACTTTTGTATGGACTCGGTCAAAGCAAAAATGGATGCACATTAAGGACCCAAAACATAGGTCCAAACAGGCATTGCCTTAATTAAGACTCTCAAGCAAACTAGCAATGAGATTAGACGTGGATTCGTGCTCTCTCAACCTAACCCCCCCCCCCCCCCCCCCCCCCTGGGGGGATTGATGGCTAGCTATGGCTTGCTGTTGGAATACCGCGTCGCGTACACCGGGTCACGGGCAACCGTGACCTTGGTGTACGGGGACGCGGTTACAACCAAGAGGAAGGGGACAAGGAAGAAGAAACGTGCGCCAGGGACAGCTCAGGCGGGGACAAAGCTGGTGGCTCAACCGCCAGCGGCGGTCCCGTCTGCGTCGCTGCCCCCACCACGACCAATCCAGACGGAGCGGAAGGAGGCGATTCGCCAACCAACCGCACCGACAGTACAGAAGCGGAAAGAGGAGCAACTACCCAGTGCACCACGGCCTGCATCACCTGTTCTCGCCCGTCGCTCATCAGCGTCGAGACCCCCACCCACGGGGGACTCCGCGATGGCGACATTGGATGTTGGAGTTGCCAAGCGGAAGGCCGTGACCCCCCCCCCCCCCCCCCCCCCCCCCGGGACCAACCAGCCAAGACGCGGCCTCCTGCTTCTTCCAGGGATGAATGGCAGCTCGCAAAACAGAAAATCAAGAGTCGGTACGCCAAGTACGTGATCGGTGACGTCTCGGATCCCTACAAACTGCCAGGCGGGATCCAAGAGGAAGAGTTTAAGACCTTCCCGGATGGCAACCAGATCGCCATCCACCCTGGGGATCTACGGGGAATCGGACAGGTCCTGGTCATCACTTCGCGCCGGGATGGCTTGTACAGACAGGGGATCCTCTACAAAGAGATGGACAACCACACCGTCCACAGGATCATCAAGATCATCGCCGGCGCCCAGTACCTCCCACTGGCCCAATGCCTATGGGCGCACGACTTCAGGAAGTTGGTGCCCCACTTCGACCAGAGCTACATCATCTCCTCCCCGTAGACGCCAACCTTAACTAGGACAGGTAACCTCCTTTTTGGGCTTAGTTGGACTTTAAACATTTTTCGATCGAGCTTCAAAATTCTTATGTTTATTTTTTTTATAAATAGTCCAACGCATTTTACTTTGGCGCCCGTTCAATTGCTCAAATCACCTTAAAACCTTTTCGGCCGAGCAGTCAAACTTATTTTTGGGTTTAAATTCTTAGTCCGGACATGATGTTAGGTGCAGTTATTCTCCGTAGACTTAGGTTTTTCCAGGTAGAACCGAAGGAATCAAAATTCAGCCAATCAGAGCACGTCCCATATTCGGTGTCTACTATTCTGTCCACTTCAAGCTCATCCCCCCCCCCTCTTGTCCTAGACTTAGTCACTGGCGAAGTCAGAGATTAAGCCCATGACAGGCGTGCATGAAGCTTTCGTGGCATATATGTACGTTAAACCTTTGCCACCACCACCACCTTAATTAACACTACAAGTTTCAATTTGCTATATTCGTGGGGATGGTTATTTGTATTGATTTAACAGGCCTTAATATAATACGGAAGTCGGTTGGTGGCAGTTACCACACACATAACATTTTCCATCTTCAAGTCTTCAATGCCACTGACATTGAACAACACCAAAAGAAGATCAAGGAAAGACTTGAGGAAAAAAGAAAAGCGCAAAACATTGGTAACTATTAAATGTATTTACATGCATATATTTAGTTATGCATAATAAGTGTAGTCAAACCTGTTTGAGAGGCCACCTCTATTAAATGTCACTTCAATTCATTTATGTTTTATTATGTGTTCCCATTTTATTAGTGTCACATTAGGTTCCAGTTTATGTAATGTACTTTCAGAAAATAATGAAGAAATTATCATTTGAGTAGTATACTTTAACCAGTATTTAATGCCAATAGTTTGGTAGGGTGCGAACTTGTTCTGAATATGGACATTAAACTTCTTTAATTTGACTTGACTTGTAGACTGCAAAAACTATTTCTCGTTACTGTGTAATTGATACCACAGAAATAACAAATAAACTTTTAAGAAATACATACAAATTATGGTTGACATATAAGTAAATCACCAAATTCATAATTATGAACAATCAAAATATGACGTTCACAGTAAACTAGGAAAGGCCTGATTAATTACAATGCACTACAAGCTGCATGCATCAGTGTTATTACTCTCATTAGTGTAATATTATTCATGGTACATTTTATTTCATGTTTTCAGAAATTGTTCTCATGCCTAATGGAGATGGATGATACGCACCCACAAAATTTTGTGAAGTGAACTTGATATTGGCCAATAGACATATATAGCATGCGCAACGAAGTGCCTAGAAGACATTGTAGCCCAATATTATTAAAATCTGTCCAGTGGTTAAAATGTTATTCACTTATTAACACACCTGCTAAAATGCTACCCACGCACATATATATGTACAAGACTATCGTTGTATCCCCTTTTGCCCATCGGTCAGCAGATCGGCTAATATTATTAAATAAGGCACAATTTCAAAGATAAGCTGTTGCATAATAATAGTACAGAAGATTGCCAAAGCCATCTAACACAGTGGGACACTAGCATATATGATTGGACCAAATGACAATTGTCAGTCTATCACATTTACACATCATTTCGCACGTGAAACATTGTCCAAGAATTCCAAATTTCCCTGACCAAGGTTGGATTTCCCTGACTTTTAAAAAATTTCCAAATTTCCCTGTCCAGCTGTAAAATTCCCTGACTTTTCCCTGACCTGTGGCAATCCTGGGTATGTTCTTACCTTGCGTATGTACACAAGATACCATCTACTACCTCAACAGATAATTAACAGCACTAATCTATACAGTAGAAATAAATTGCAGTTCATGGCGAAGGCACAGAGCAATTTCCTTCATTTTGCACCAGCTATATTGCAAACTCAATTTTCAATAGTAATTACAGATGAAAAGTCGAAATCACCAATTGTTTTTTTTAAAATTATTTTACATCGAAGGGAAATTATATCATTCATGACATGTCATTTTATACTTTTCTAACAAATTTCACAAATAGGATAAGTGGAATTTTCTTATTTATGAAATTTATTTTGATGATAAAATTATTCAACCAAATAATTAATTTGATGAAAAATATTTCAATAATTGACATTTTGTATTTTGTACAGTAATGCATTTCTTGACTTGCAGAACAATGACAACTAGACTGAAACACATGTACTCATATAAGTGTTTAGGATGATAAACATACGCTAATTTTAGTAGTTTACATGTAGCTCTGGGTGGGAATCGAACCCACGTACCATGAACTGCAATTACTATGATTTATAAAAGTGAAGTTCCACCATATAAAATATGCTACATTGTTCAGATCCTGACATTCTACATTTTTGCTGTGCATGCCGACAACTAATTAGTGCGGTCAATATGTCAAGGAACAGGATTACTGCAGATACATGTACAGCTTACTTTGGCTGTCAAAGAAACAAAAACAAAGTTTTAATAAACACAGGGTATCAAATTAGTATATGAGATTGCTAAGTCTATCTGATGTAATAAATGTAGGTTGTTGAATAAGCACATGGGTAAGATTTAATAAATTGCTCTCCTAAAATTATGTATAAGAGCAATTGCTCTCAGTGTTCAACTGGAAAAAGAATCTGCAAGATGTTGCTAAATTTATTTGTGTAAAAAATAACTTATATATATTTAAAATTAATTTTAAATGACTTAAATATGCAACGAGATGATTATCGATATATGCGACAATAAACTAAGTTTATATTTTTAGGACTCGGTTACTACAAAAAAGCCACTAAAAAAATATTACCTTCTCCCTCCAGTACAGTATGAATATAATTCGTCAATATCACCAAGTAAAATTGCTAATCTTTTCAGTGAACACAGTATTTGAGATTTAATTATTTTGGTAGTATCCAAGTTGGATACTAGTACTTACTAGCATTTCCAAATCTGATTCCACCTGAGAATTTGGTATTCTGTTTTTGAATACATGTCATTCTAATGTCCTAAAACAACTCGTAAATGTTACACAAACAGAAATAAAGATTAGGCACGAGTTTGGAAATCTCAAACAAATTTAAGTGAAAAATCAGAATTTAAAACATAAAAAATATACGAAAACCCCCCAGACAAAAGCCTTTGGTATCTGGGTTCTGAAAGTCTGGTATCCAAAATTAAATTCTGGTATCCCCGGGATATCAGGATATTGTTAATCTCGAACACTGAAATACTTCAGTGAGTTGTCTGTAAGTTACTTAAAAACAGTTTAATATGTAACCATAATAGTGATAGAGACGACCTATGAGAAAATAATCCTAACATACATGTACGTGTGACATTTTCAACTTCTGCTGTATATCCGAAGCAGAAGTACATGTATATAAATCATTAGCTGGACTGAAAGTAAAAAAAGCTATGTCAAAACTTAATAGGTTTGTGACTAGTTACTTTATGCTAAACTTGATTTATACAGAGTAAGAATATTTAGGGTACCTTGCAGGGAGAGCAATTGCGACTTTTTAAACTTGTCATTTGGGAGAGTCATATCAACACTTTGAAACAGCAGTAAAGTGTTGCCAGTTACGGCAAATGCGTTCTCAGTGTTTCCATACTGAAGACTTCTCATCCTGCAAAGTTAAGAAAACACACACATGACAGAATTAAAACAAAAAATTCAGAAAAGAGATGAAATAGCAAAATGAACAGCAACAAATAAGAAGAAGATGTGGATCAACAAAATGTACATCAACACATTTAGTATAAAGTGTTTAATATCACAGAAATATACACTCAGTGACAACAGAAATGCAAGGTGACAATATTAACAAGAATGCTTATTATTTGATTATAGATTATAATATCTCATGTCATAGGAAGTGAAGTGTTTATTACTGTATTGCTAAACATCACTGTAGTGTCCTACAGGCTGGTGAACTAGTAGAAATTCTCGTGGGCTAGATTTTAATTGTTGCTGGTCTGGCGGGCTAGTGAAATATTTTCCATTTCTGCACCCCCGACTTGTGACGTCTCGTGCACATTGCACTACTGCACTGAGGGTTGTTGACCTCTGACGTCACAGAAAAGTTTGTTTTTGAAGATTATTTGTATAATTTAGTCATAAAATAGTTAGAAAATACTGATCCACTCCATTATTTGTTGCGTTGCAGGATAAAGATAATAACCAATGAATGACGTTTGATATCGGCTTTATCCTGTTCAGGACCAATGAGAAATTCTGCTCGGCAAGCCTCGCGCAATTCCCCATTCTTACCTTCACAGGATGAAGCCGATATCAAACGTCATTAAGTAGTTATTCTCTATATATCTTTATAAATTGGATCAGTGTAAGTACCAGTTGGTTTCTACTTAATGGGTATTGGTCATTACTTGTCAGCTGCACATGTATTTAGTGACAGATTACGTTGACTGACACATTATGACTAGCATTGCATGCTGGCAAAAATCTGATCTTTCCTTTCAAATATAATCACACCATCTATCAGTCTAGTATCAGCCTTCAGAGCCATAGGTTTCCTTAGTGCCAACTAAAGAAAGGATGTCTTGTAAGTGTTAATGAAAACCAGACATATATTTATGCTGGTAAATATAACTTAAAATGATTATTATAACCAAATGTTAACTGTGATACATGCATACTGTATATTTTTGTAGGTCCATATGGAGAATAAAGATCTTGAACCCCAAGTTGTTTGTCCTCTGACTAGCAGTGGTTATAGAAATAACAAAAGCCCTGGCAGTGATGGATTTTCGGCTGATTTCTTTTTTTCAAGGTTTTTTTGTAAGGACTTTAGCTATTGTCAGATCAATAAATCTGGGTTTCAAAAAGGGGGATTATCAATAATACAAAAACAAATAACAGGTAATTAAAACATGTTTCCCCAAAGGAGATAAACCCAAACAATTTCTGCAGAACTGGGGACCAATTTCTTTGTTAAATGTTGTTAGTTTGTCATATACATGTATAAATGTATATATTTTAAAAATTGCAATCCCTGCTGCATGTCTGAATGTATACATGTATATATCCTTTAAAAGGAATACAGAGATGGTTCTATCACTACCTTATTGAACCTGCAATATATGACTTGTAACATTTCTGTTCTTTAAAAAAAGAAAGAAAACAAAACTAAACAAACTTTTATAAAATTTTGTCTACAGTTAAAACTTGGTTAAAAGAAAACAACAACAACACACCCTCCCCCCAAAAAAAACAACAAAAAAAAAAACAAACAACAGAAACCCACAACTAAAACTGTACTTCACTGCATGTCTGAAATAAGAAATTAATGTTTGTGATGCATGTGACACAGGATTTTAAATTTCCTAAGATTTTGATTGATTAATACATAAAAGCAGGATTTATGCATCAGATCACATTGTGTGAAGTAATATTGAATTTTTAGTTTTATTTTAACTTACATTTTAAATTTATAGACATTTTACAGGCTTAGGATTTTTAATTTCAAAGTGCGCAGACCGACCGTGAATAATATGATTGAACACATTTGTATAAGAAACTTAGCGAACCTGACATATTAATTTACATGTACACATAGTTGTAAGAATCACATTTTGTTCTGGTAGTTTAGACAGGATGCAAGTTAGTAGTGCAGTGTACAATATTTTCATGCTTGTAAAGCACACAGGAATGTACTACGACAGAAATATTTTTCTTCAAATGTTTCAACCCCCCCCCCCCAAAAAAAAAACCCCAATGGTATATTGTTGAGGGTCACGGTCAAAGGTCATGTGCACTGTATCTATAGGCTTTTTTTTTTACAAACCTTTCATAAAGTTTCAAGACTACATTTTCATAAATTTCGAAGACTACCTTATAGTGTACAGCCAGTCTTCCAGAGATAGTCTCACTTTATTATCAAGATTCAAGACATCATCATGGCAGATAGATGAGTAACGGAGCGTTACATTGCCACTGACTTAGGTATCTCCCAGGAACGCATCCACAACAAACTTTACATGTCCAAGGCGTCAGCACGTTGGGTTCCAAAGCTCCTTGGACCTGATCTGAAACGAACTCGGCTCAACACGAATGCAGTGGGCCACTTTCTGAGGCCCAAAATGGCACCTTCTACATAGACGGGATCCGTCTGTTTCATAACCGCTGGACTGTGTTAATGTAGGATGGGACTGTGTTGAAAAATGACTGCATTTCATTTTCTAAAACTGACTCCTCCTACCTTAGGCCACTGACTTATCAATCAACCCCAGGGGCGTGCGCAGGAAATTTTGCAGGGGGGGGGGGGGGTCGAGGTGTCTGGCGAAGCCCGACACCGCGAGCACCGTAGGCGCGAAGCCCGTGGTGGTGGGTCTGGGGGGCCCTCCCCCCGAACATTTTGAAAACTTGACCCCTTCTAGGGCTATTCTGAGGTGTTTTCTGCTGGCTAGCTGAGCTGCTTTCACAGGAATGTAAAAAATCGGGATATGAAATTTTTTTTCGCCTTGAGCGGGGGGTGTGTGTGTGTGTGTGTGTGTGTGTGTGTGTGTGTTCGACGCCCCTACACCCCCCCCCGCACCCTCGTGTGTGTGTGTATATATATATATATATATATATATATATATATATATATATATATATATACTCCTGAAAAAAAGTTAAGCATCATACATTGAAAACCAGTATAAATTTTGTATGTGTTTTTTTTTCTTCTCAGAATTGTTTGTTTAATCGTATTTTATAGAGATAACCACATGCCAGGCCCGTAGCAGGGGTGGGGCCCAAATAATTTTGGCCGTTTTCGTGTTTTTGGATAACCTTTACATCTTGACTGAATGTGAAAGTTGTAGTGAGACTAACAAATGGAGATTAATGGTGACAGTAAATTTCCAGGGGGGGGGGGGGGGGGGGGGGGGGGGGGGACTCCCCGGACCCTGCAAATGACTTTTGCCTTCGGCACTTGTTCAATTGCCCTCCATCAATCATGTCCACCCTGCCACGAGCCTGCATGCACAAATAGTTAATGAATGAACAACTATAGTTGAAACCAAATTGAAGCTTTTTATGTTTTCTAGTTCTGATGCTATTTTATGCAAAGTAAATACTGATCCTTAACATTTTTGGAGGAGTATATATACACATGTATAAACACCTCAGTGTTCAAAATATTTTCATTAAAACTATTGTTAAATTTGTTTTATTTACACATATATTCTTCAAAGGAAGAAATACATAGTTTTATTTTGTAACAGTATATGCATTCGTAATTGACTAAGCTGACCAAGACATTGTATTCTTGATATCCCCAAAATTACATTGGTTTGTGTTCATTAAACAGTGGGGGTATTATAGAGTGTGATCAGTTTGATTTTGGTAAAGTTATGCAGACCTCCATGTACCTGTTTTGATGTTGCAATAAAATACTCATTTTATCTGATTATGCGCATCTTTTTTTTGAAGAGTATATATAAATGTGCTTATAAACCTATTTCGTAATACTAATTCCATCATGACTTTGAAAAATACTCGATTATGATTGGTCATTTACTGTAAATCATAGGTGATTAATGATGGAGAGCCACCTAATATTTAATTAGGCCGCTTTACTGACGTAGGAATACGAATTGGCTTTTTGTTTTGATTCACGACTGACTTTGTTTCATTATTATGAATGATTGTCACTGAAGAGAATTGAAATATCGTATTTTAAAAATTGTACCATTTTAAAAACACTAATCTGAATTGAAATTACAATAAAGTGTTTTAGTTTGGAGGAATGAATGCAAAACGATGGTCCGAAAAGGCCTGGTGTCGACTACAGCTGCATTTAAAATGAAACAAATGACAGACTATTCCTTACTTATGTCAGTTTCTGAACTTTTTGTTCTACAAAATGAAAGAAACAATGGAATAAATTTAATAAAACAATTTTACACCAAAACACCTACCTTTATTTTCCAAAATATAATTTTATACTGTGGCTGAAGAACTAACAAAGTAACATACTTTCCTTTCCCAAAACAATTTCAGATGCGCGTCATGACAATGCCAATTTCCCTACTGCATGTGTTTGATCTCAAAAAGAGACAACCAATCGTAATCTTAATTTGGTATTTGGTATGTTAGTATACTGTTTTATAACTGTTATTAACAGGAATTTACTCCAACAAAGTGGGAGGGTATCACCTGTTCACTCATGTTCGCGCCACGTATTAAAAATAGTTCCCACTTAGAACATGTTTTAGTCATGGTAGAATGGATATAAACACACTCCGATTTAATTTTTAATGTCATCTAGTGGTGTCAAATCCACCATAACCTACCTCAAAAATGAAATCGGAGTATGTTTATCTCCTAATTATATCACTGTTAACAAAAATTCCAGGAAAAAAAAGTCCATTAGATTGGTCGCTCTGAAATCTCACCTCCATGAGAACCCATGATATTCAATGAGATCTTCAATAATGTTGGATGCGTCAAGGCCATTGCCCGCCTGTAGAAAGATGAAAATATTTAAATATAGAAAAGAAATGTGTTGGCTGAAACTGAAGACTAACATATCAGTGAAATAGCTAAAAGAATTTAGGATAGATGATCTGGCTCTCTTACTGTGTTGGTTTCACAACGCTGGCGTATCTAGGTCAAAATCCAAACACACTCAATCGGTCAGTCTCGATTAGCAGTCCGTTTATCATGATGTAAAAAATGGCGACATCTTGTAAATTGTGTAGTAGGCATTTGACGATATCTCATGATAGCAAACACAGATGAGTGTAATAAAAGGGCAGTAATATGTTAATCGGATTTAGCAGCTTTAAGGAAGATTCATGCACTTTAACCTTTCTGTTGAACGTGTTCTCGTAGCCATTGTGCATTCTCAAACAAACATGCAAAATTTAACACTTTTTAAACAGCCGGAACCTTGTTTCCAATCAACAATAAAAAGAACTACAGGCATAATATTATTATGTTATAAAGGACTTCACAGTTCTTAAAAACTAAATTTATTATTATTATTATTATTATAGTTATTATGTCCAAAATATTTTTGTAATATTTAAGCATTTAGAGTAAATAATCCAGTCCGTTTCCTACACATAAGGCGCTAAATGCCACACTGATTTCACTATTTCCGCTTTTCTAATTCAAAATTCAGAGATTAAATCAAGGAATAATTCTGGAAAAGGCAGGCATCCTTTTTTTACCTCTTTGCTTTAGCTGCGTCAAAACAAATGATGGCGTCTTGTGAATTGTGTCATTCCATGGATAGCGAAGTCAGATGTGTATAATTAAAGCACAGTTCTGGTTGTATTTTGCATTAGTAATCAAATTTAAAATATGGTAACCCGATGCAGTAACTAACAGAGATAAATCAGTGTATACAGTTAGCGAATCGCCCAAGGCAGCCATGACCTTGATGTCTCTGAGGTGAAGGCCAAGAACTGCAAGTAAGAAATAAAAACATTTTTAACAGGGTGACCAACCTAATGGAAATATTTTTTGCAGGAATTTCCTGATTTTTTTTTTTTTTTAAGCGAGCGAATGCACTTTTCAAAAATAAAACTTAACATACACAAATGGACTTTTGAAAAACGTAATTTAAAGTGTGAAAATGCCATTTTTGTGTGATGTCATTTAATTTCTAATAGTGACTGACTCTGGACTCTTTGTAAGCATGGGCCATGAGTGAGACAGAGACAGAGACAGAGAGAAAGACAGAAACTTTTTAAACCACGTTTTCAGAATAGATTTCTGTGAAACTAATGATGAGTTAAAAAGTGAAATAGATGTACAATTTCATACAGAGTAATACCATGTACTGATGTAGGTTTGTACACTAAAGTGCTACTAACTTTATTATACTGTAGATGGTAATGGCATTACAAAATTACACAAATGGTAAAAGAATTACAAAATGTTGACACCTAATAGTATATCTTTTTAAAAAGTTTATGAATTTTAAAGTAAATGGGTGTAGTGATGTACAGTATAAAATGCTTAGAGAATATTAGCTGAATTGTTTTTGTATATATCTGTACAATATAAACAATTGTTTTTGCCGATTTCGGTAATGGAATTACCCCCAAAATCTATGATTTTAAATATCCACTACTTCTGTAAGAATTTTTTTTTTTTACTAAATTGAAATATACAATGCATTACAGGCATAGTAGTAAAATAGAAACACTAATAAAAATAATATTCTCTTCAATTACATGGCTACCATGTTAACAATTGATAACATGTCTTATGAAAGTGTAATATTTTAAATTTGATGGGGCCCATCTAAAGTGAGTGAAACTAACCATATCCATTGATTTTAAAGTATTTTACTTATCCGATTTGGATTCTACACACATTTTTACATTAGAAACAATCTTATTATGTAAGCATTTATATGATTTAAATTTTTCACTCCATTTCCACTTTGGTGTGGAACTGCCCATCACTGTTCTCGCTGATCCATTTAAGTAGGGGCGTGGCGCCACCTTTAGCATTTGCCACCCCCTTCGCTTTCTGCTGACCCCTTTTGTTTTCTGCCGCTTCTGTTTTTTCCAGAACTCTTTATTTTCACCTGTATAAACACTTCGAGCTGATTATACTATAGAACTTGAACTGACCTCATTTGAATAGGTAATGTCTGTGGACAGCATGTGGTAATCCAGTGAGTAGATTCTATTTGTCAAAATAATACTTTTATAACAGTTGCCCATACGTTGCTATAAAACTGTAACGAATGAAAATGTATATATATATTTTTAACAGTTATTGCTAGATTATGAATACAGAGTTGCTTAATTAGATTTGTTTGTTTACAAAACAGACCACAGGCCTTTCCCCAGATTTTTTTAAAGGCGGTTACATATTCAAAATTTAGCTACAAGCAGGGGTTCTAGATTTTTTTTTTTTTTATTCATTGCCGTGGGCCAGTGAATTAAAAAAAAAATCAGTGCTGGATATTCTTTAAAAATCCATTTGCCCAGTTTTAACCACTCATAAAATACTGAAAGTAAACAGTTTTACATTGTAATACTAGAAAGTAATTAAGAACTTTTTTTTTCAAATTCGTATTATCAATAATTGGATTACATAGAGGATTAAAAAATACAAAAGAAAAAAAAAAAAAACAAAAAAAGTTGAAAAAAAGCAGAAAAACCCCCCCCCCCCCCCCCCCAACAACTTGCAATTTGATGTACATTGCTTTTAAGTTTGTCCGTTTACACCACAAATGTAGAAAACTACTACTACTACTACTACTCAACTACTACTAATAATAATAATAATGAATAATTTATAAAATAATAATGCCATGCTCATTGATATTTAAAATAGTTGCTTGATATTGAAGTATTTAATTTAGTAACTTAGTTGAAAATAACAGAACATCAAGTTTTATTAAAATAATTCATATTCTGCATATTATCTAATATTGGAAGAAAATAAAGCTTAAGGCAATAGCGTAATACATTTAAAATAATAATTTAAAAAAACAAACAATACAAACGGTGTACATTTAAGGTTTTGCAAAACATTTATTAAAAAACAAAAAAACACCCTTTGATGATCGTTTGGATTGCGCTGTTACACTGATGACTGTATGTACTAGAGTAACAATGTTTTGGGTACCAGTGTAAAAAAACCCACCCAAAAACATGCAGAATCGTACTTTGTTTACCAAACTTACTTTTTAATTTAGACTTCAATAAATGAATGAGGTAGATAAACAATATTAAAGATGGATCATTTACTACTGGTGGCTGCCAAATATATTTGTAAATAATGTTCTATTGTAAATTTCATAACAAACTGGTATTGTATTTTTTGCATATGATCGTACTGTTTGATGAGGGATTTTTTCACTGGCCATCAGCATGATAGGGCATGGGCACTTGAATTCAAGGTGTAGCGGCAATCGATTTAAAGTGCTTATACAACGGTCAAAAACAAAGTGCTTACATTGCAGGTTAAGGCATAGCGACCCACTCTAGTACGCCTTATGCCCCTGGGGAAAACCCTGGACCTATTTATATGCGATATGACATACCGGATCACTTCTTCACAACACGTGAATTGTCTAAAGTAAAACCTACACTATCAATGATTATTTATTTGTTGAATTTAAGCGAGATTAGTTCTCATTATTATAAGTACAAACAAAAATTAATTGTTGTCAGGTGATAGGTTTGTCAGTTTAACCGTGGCTTATTTAAAGGTGCTGCTTATGTATGAATAAAGGTCAGAATTTTGTCAAAAATCGGTGTTGCATGTTATTTACCAGTGCATGTAATTGTCCGAAAAATACACATGCAGCCTGCAGATAGCATGCGAACCTAAACCCAAAAATTTCTTTTCTATCTGATTGTTATTGTTCTGTAAACTCATGTTCATCAGTATACACTGCTGGCACTAAAGTCTGCACACCTAAGCATTTGCGATATTTTAAAAGCAAAATCAATCCATAAAAATATTTGTTTTACTGTCATATTGTTGCAGAAAAGTAAACACCTTACTAGTGGTAACATAAAAGTTCAGTCATCTCTTTTAAAATCTAGCCACAAACACTTTATTAGTGGCAACCCCTCATTTTCACTAACCTGATGGATGGCACATACATGAAACAGACTATAGCTAATGTGATCACCAGTAGCCATTTTGAACCTGGACGTGTCAACCGGAGGGAAATTTAAAATATACACTTGTCTTTCTTTTATAGATGTAAAGTTTGACTTTTATTTCGTTTGGAGATTCAAATTGTTTCAGATCTGTGATTTATATAATATGAATTTTCTGTAAACTCCTGTAAGCTGAAATGTCAAATTGTCTCTTGAACGGGAATGATTTACTTGACACAATGACAGATGCTCTGAAAGTGTTTTTGCTACGCTTACAAGAGCATGCTATTTGTGCATTAATGTGGTATTGTATTGAATTAAACTGTTAAAGATTACACTTTCATATATCTCTTTGGATAATTTTATTAATTTTGGAGGACTTAAAATAACGCTGTTTACTTGTTTCTTTACATACCAAACACTTGTTTACGGAAGCAATGCAACGTAAAGATGTGCAGATTTTTGTGCCGTGCAGCAGACCTTTGTTTTTGACGGGCGCGAGCGCTACCACGCCCGTGAACCCCCGTCAACTCAATCTGACGGTCGCAAAATAACGCGCACCTAAATTGAACAAATCACACTTGTATTTTTGGTTTTTAACTCTGTCATTTTAATTGTTTTCTGAATTCAATCGAAAACGCCACAAACCTTTACATTCCGTTCACAATGAACTTCCTAGAATACTTTATTTATAAACTGAAACACGATTGGTTGGTTGTATTTACACTGAGCCAATCAGCTAGGAGTTCTCTTTTTATTAAGATCTCGTCGGTTTGACAATCAGGAAAACTCGGGAACTTTGTTGTTCCATAATTCTACTTAACGAAAAAAACATGACAACCAACATGCAACTTAGCACATTTCTAAAATAGAACATCGACCATTCTGCTATTGGCTAAAATACCCCCAAAATCGAATGATATATGTTATTTTAGTTTTGTTTAATTTCGTACAATGCAGGTAAATGATCGCGAAATTTATTTTACACACGTACAGAAAAAAATAATAGGTACATTGTCCAATAACTCTATGATGTGTATGTTTTTACATGTTGATATCACAGTTACGAGTAACCAACAAAAAACTAATTTAGTACAGCAGGTTTTGTTTTCGTCTATAGCATAGCGACGTAGTCTATTTCTACTTTCTGTTTCACGAAATCGATAACTGTTGTGTTCGTTGTGTTTCTTTTTCTTGTGTAAGACTGCAATGGCCCATTCATTCATCTTTGAGAACAACCATCGTATTAGTTGAATTAGGATATTTATTTTGAAAACACAAAACATTAACTCATAAGATATTTAATTTAGAAATCATTACTCCTCAAACTTAATCATGTTCGTGGGTGCAATTCCTCTCGGTCTCTTGCCTCTAATTCTGATTATTCTGAGGGGTGCGATTTTCCCTCCTCTGCATTTTGAGGAGTGTGATTTCCACCCCCCTCGTAATGATTTTGAGGAGTGCGATTTTTAGCACTCCTGGGTTTTTCAAAAACGAAGGTCTGGTGCAGACTTATTTGACAAACCAACATGTCTTGACTGTTCATTTATTTAGTTCTGTGGGAGTCGGGCCAGTTTTCTTTGGGGGGGGGGGGGGGGCAGAGGAGCGCACCCCCTTTAAGTTTCAGCCTGCAAGAACACTGTATTATAATATGCATTTTCACCTCCATTACATTTTCTTGGCATGCTCCTTCGAAGTTTTGGTTCCCAAGTGTCTAGACCTGAGGCTTAAATTTAATACCATTCACAGTTAATTTTGTTTGCTGAACAATATTAATGAAAATTGCATCACAAATACATGTATTTGCTATTCAAAAATGGATTTGACTAGCAAAAGCTGAAGGACTACATATACGAAATGATGAATAACAAAACAAAAAAAAATTGTGCTCGATCTGAGAATGGTGTTCTTTCAGAATCCATTTTTCAGTAACCACCATAGGAATAGAGTTCAATGCCTTTTTTGTTTTGTTTATTATTAGCGAAAGTTTTTAAACTCTTGCCACCGGTTTTGGAATCTGGTATCCAGATCTAAATTTAAATCCACTATCTCCAGGATACGGAGAATCTCTAACCCAGTGTTCTAAAACGTTTATTGTTAATTATTACAAACTTATGGCTTGGAACTGTACTATTGGAACTGCCACTATCAGGGCTCACCAGTTGCTAATTTTCATAGTAAGTGACTAAGACATTTATTATTAGGCTAATATATATTTTTTTTTTTAACTGACCATCTTGTAGTATTTTAAACAGAAATACTCAGTGTATTTGAAAACTGGCTAGAACTAAATTATTCCCAATGTGAGATCTGCACTAGCCTACTATGAAAACAATTTTAGTGAGGATTTGGTTATCGTTAAAGTTGATTAATCAAAACGTTTTAGAAATATAAAATCATAACCAAATATATTTATACAACTTCTAACATTTTCACACAAAACAAATAGGGCCTACCATGTCTCCATTTGAAATTAAGTATGATCACCTCCAAAAGACCGAAGACATGATTTGCCGCCATTACATTAAATCGGTCACTTCCGACAAAAAATACTTTCATCCGACTATTCCCGAATCCAACAAACTTATAAATATGCATATTTTTGTAAACTATATTTTGATTGGATGCAACCATTTGGTACGTGAACACCCTCGCAGATATTAAAAGTGTTTACATATGCTGTATATACTTAGTATTTATCGAGATGGCATGAATAAAACGATTTGTGACAAGCACATCAGTGTAATTACAGCTCCATAGTTAGTTATAATATAGTTTATGTATATTTATGGTTTCTGTCTTTTTTCTTAGAATGTATATATTTATTTTCACCGTTACATTCTGTCCGTCTTTTTTCAATATCTACTGTATGTATAGAACATAAATTGTGCATCTACTTATTTATTAAGTTTGTTTTATATGGTCAAAACTAGGGAGAGGTTAATTAATTTCCAAATGTGTATCAATAGATGCTAACAACTATTTATTTATTATTTCGTTGGTGTGTGTGTGTGGGGGGGGGGGGGGGGGTATGTCGTTCACTTAAAGATGGAAAATATTGTTGCATATCTTATTAACAAAAATAGTTACACAAACCCATACACAATAATCGCATGTAACCATACGACATAATCAATACATCTGATTGGTCACCGTCTACGAGACATTTTTTGTCTGGAACAGCGATGTTTATTGCAGAATAATCGGGTTTAATATGTCCATCAACTTTCTGTCCCTTATTCTTCCATCCGCTCATAAAATGTAAAAATTTACGTTTAAACAATTTGGCACCAACTCTCGAAAACTGCTAACCTCTGGAGAGTATTCGCATGTTTCAAGTATCATTTAAGGAGAACCATCCCACAACGTCACTGAACAACAAAAGAGCTATATTTGACAAAGGAAGTTTCGTTTCTGCTAGAAACTGGTTGAATCTGATGTACATTTCTAAACGGCCATCATCTCTTAAAGTTTCTAATACTTTCGGAAGCATTTCTATTAAGTTGTTATAGTCAGCATCTTCAGTGTCATCTTCATCATTTGGTACAATAGAATTTAGACCGGTGTTGCTGTCTTCTTGAAGGTCATCAATAGACATATTCAAAAGGCCTTCACAAACATCGTCATGGCACAAATTATCAGATGCATCGTAACTTAATATTTTTGGTGTTGAATACCATTTAATTTTCTTAATTGGCTGTGTTTGGGAGGTTAGTTCTTTTTGTCGTGAAATGTTTACACTCAGAGTTGCTTTTTGTGGAATTATAATTTTTCCTTCCATAGCAAACTGTTCAGGGATAATTTTGTAATTTTTAGTTTGAAAAACATTGTTCATGTCTGAAATTGTAGCTACCTTTAACTTTAATTCTAACTTTCCATGTTCCATTATGCCATGGTAAATAATCTTCTCAAAATCACCCGACTGCACTGGACAGTAGTAGCATATATATTGAGTGTCCGCCATTGTGCTCCTGCAAAATACAAACAAAAACGACGTCTCATATAAATTAAATATAAATAATATAATTATTACAGTATATATTCATGTTATTCTATAATATATTTTTACTAAAGATATTTTGATATTTTAAAGCTGGTCATAATAAATTCAAAATCTAACAACCTATACACATTTTTTTCCTTAATATCAAAACAACCTGTAAGGGGGGGGGGGGGGGTAATAATCATAGGTCCAGAGGGAGCAGATTGACTACCTTCACCCTCAAATATGAATATAGTAAATATGTATTAATATAAATAAGAAAGACGAGGTTCAGGATCTGAAGGGCTTTAATAATAGGGTTAAATAATTATAAGTGAATTAGAACACTGGGGTTTCCATATAGGATAATTTATCCCCAGGATCTATAACTCAATATACAAGTAGTGTATAGCCCTAATATTTAACAAAATAGAAAACAGTTATATAAATACATGTTCAACAAAAGTGTAGGCTAATCAATTAAATAGCATTAGTAACCAAGCTTCATCTATCAAACCAAATACACATAATCATTAATATCAACACTCTTCCACAATATCATTAAACCATGACTTCAGGAAGAAGTAACATGAATAAGACATTTGTAATCATCCTCAACCCATATAAATTTGGCCGGCACTAAATGCAACAAGTTAACAGTACAAAATAGATTATTTCTAAACACTTAATAAGAACTGTCACTCTATTATTAGAAGTTCATTTTTACTTTAATATTATCCTGATAAACATTTTTTCCTATTCTAATTATGTAAAGTTGTATAAGTTTCTTCTCTAGTGTACATGTAAATCCTTCACATAAAAACAAAGTGAGAAAGCCATTCCCCACAAAAACAAACACATTACCAAAGGTTATTCAGCTTAAGTCAATTAATTTCAAGCTGAGACCAATGTTTATGTTGCAGCCTAGGATTTACCCGATATCGGTGTCAAACTGGTTGTCTGCTAAAGGAATGACCCCAGGTCATTCTGACCATTTCCCAAAATTCCAAGTGCTTTGTTCTCTTAGAGTTAGAGCTGTTGGTGCTAATTAGGACACACACCATAATCCCCTACTGAGAGAGAGAGAGAGAGAGAGAGAGAGAGAGAGAGAGAGAGAGAGAGAGAGAGAGAGAGAGAGAGAGACTAAATGCCAACTGTTCCCTTGCTGTAATCGTTTACATTTGTGATCATTTGGTGATAAAATATATTTTGCTCACTAACTCAGCTCTTTCCTTTCAATACTAACAATGTCTTTAATATATTTTATCCCAGCATAAACATTTATAATAATCAAACCATTAACCTCGTTAATGAATTCATATGTATGCAATATTCTAATATTAATTATTCAAATAAGTACAGAGATGAGCCTTTTACTAAAAAGGGCACCTCTATATAAAAGCATACTAAATATGTGTCCACTAAATACAGGTTTTGTACTGTCTATTTGGACATTCGTTTATGAAAATGACTGATCACTTATGTACCATTTAAGTACAAATTATGAAAATTATAATATACATATCTGCAAAAGTATAATATGAATGAACAAACTACTATTTAATGATGCCAGTATCACTTACCTCACACGAGTCCAAACCTGAACAAAAACAAGCAATTGTCAGTCGCGTTTTACAGAGAAATAAATGAAAGCAATAATGCATTAATTGGATCTTTTTAAGATTCCCTCTCACCAAGAGTTAATATAAATTGCTAAAGCAGCGGTTTATCTCTTTTGAGCTAACATATTTAATAAAACTGCGCCAACAAATTTAATGTCAAATAAAAGCTCCCAAACTATATAGTGCAAGAAAATGTCGATAATTATGATTATAACAGTGATTATGATACATCATGATATGGAACCTTATGACATCTTTGTTCTTTCTTTCTTAAGCATTATGGCAACAGTACCAACAGGAAATAAAATGATCACTTACTAATCGTTAATATACTTTCGGGAGAGAAACCAACTTTATAAAATACTATAACTATGCATTCAATCTTATAAAAATTATCAATAGCGTGATTCCTAAATAGCAAATAAACTTCATTATAACTAAATGTAATACGATGCTTACCTTAAGATGGCTCGAGTAACTCGGTGTTGATTGCTCGGTGACCAGAGTTGAATGCCTTGTGTGAGATTCACACCAAGAACAAAGTACTTTGGCTTTTTTCCACATATGGTCATGTCACATGACCACGAAAGCTATCCCCTCTGGCACCAGCGGTTGGTTGTGTTCTTTTATAGAAAGGGAGGAAATATACATGCAGTAAATAAAACAATCATAGTGCATTTTCACCACCATATGAAGCAGGCAAATCCTGACCTTCAAGATATAAGAAATTATATACTATATATATTTCACTATCCTACAAACCTATACAACATTGTTATAACAACCTATACAGACGTCGATTGTTAAACAACGTAGAATTTAATTAATTAAAAATATGTTTCATGTTTATTGTAGGGTTTGTGTAAATGTTTTTGACACTAAACAGAATTGAGTTTAGTTTAGTACACGTTTGAAAAAGTTTTAGCAAAAAATAAATAAGTTTATCGTGATTTCATTCGCAATGTTTGGGTCTTCTTGGTGTAGTCTTGATGATTGAACACATACAAATACAATAAATAACAGCTGTATTTATGCAATACGTTGATAAAATCATTTGACAAAGTATAGACCTAAGCAAGAAATCGTAACTAGCATCAAATATTAAGGAAACCATTGTAAAAGCAATATTCTTACTACCTACCTTTGACATGTTCCGAACGTGCAACCCGATGTCTCGCTTGACAGTAATTCCACATCCGATGCAAAAAAAAGTATATACACATCCGTTCCCCTACAGTGACAAAGCGAACTAGCGTAGCGTGAATAGCAAACAATGACCAAAACATGTGCTTAAATTACCGTTGATAGTACGGGAACGCTATTCTACATAGCTCCTGTATGGAGGAGATACATGTACTCTTTCCACCCATAAAATCTGACGATTGGCCGAGTTCAAGACTATAACAAACTTCCTCTTTTTTTCTTGTTTTTTTTCACATGAATAAATATTTTTATTCCATGTATTTTAAGGCGCCTGGTCCATATTTCAAACAAAACATTACAATACAAACAAGCACACATACACAAATAAAAATTATAAAATACAATAAGTAGGCCTATGTGTATTTAAAACTGTTTTAAAAGAAATAATACCCTTTGTTAAAGGAAATTATTTCTTTAAACAGTTTTAAATACCCCATATATATATATATATATATACTAATCACTTCACCGTGACACAACACCCACACGTGTGATAATTGAGAAACGCTTCCAGGGGAACTTAATTAATAAAGGAATTACAGCTCTATTCCTAACTGGTTAATTTTTAATTAACCCTTACTACTCGTTCAATAACGTGTGATAATTGAGAAACGCTGCCAGGAGAACTTAATTAATAAAGGAATTACAACACTATTCATAACTGGTTAATTTTTAATGAACCCTTAACTACTCATTCAGTAACCTTGTAACACAGAATTAATACTGGTACCTATCACAATAAAGACAATAACCTACAGTTTACCTAGGTCCTCTAGGATGACTGGCTAAGCTTCATATTACCAAATACTCGTATAATATAGAACAGTAAGACTACGACTTACTTCGTCAGATGACCGAAGACACTGTCTAAAGAATATTGGTATAATACAGTATTAAAATATTTAAAGTCATATCAATCACATCAAGGTTATACAACAGAGCAGAAATAATATATTTACCAAAGTCCAAACGGACAACGTTCCCCCGGAATACCTTCCTATGGTTCTCCTCGATATATCTAAAATCCTAGCTATTTATTCAAAACTCTCAGAGACAGCGAATATCGCCTGGGGGTACAACGCGGTACCTCACCTATCATCTGATATTCCACCTCTCCCAGAGTCGGTATATTTTTCTCTGATAGTCAGACTGGCTGTCGCCATCGTCGCCAAATCACGGTTGTAAAAACCGCACTCGCGCGGAGGTATTACGTAACTAGTGTTTTCTTCAAAATATCTAAATATGATTGCCAGAATAATCCGGCTTGTTGCGCAAAAGTAGCGCGAGTCGGGGGGGGGGGGGGGGGGGGGGTAGTAGGCGTGGCTTAAATGTTTTCGGTTCATGGAGATATGGCCCCGTGCTTATAAACCTTAAAGTCTAGACTGTAATAAAGTCCAGACTTTAACGTCATGACAACGCCATTCAAATAGCATTACGTTAAAGTCTGGACTTTATTAAAGTCTAGACTAAGTTTTATAAGCACCTCTGGACCAATCAGATTGCCGTAAAGTGTATAGACGCAAAGAACATTTAATTTTATTGTTTTAATTCTTTACCATTTCCTAGAAGTGAATATGTGAACCATAACATGTGTCAGGAACTATAGAAGCCACGGTGACATCACATTTTGGTCACGTGGTACCGCGTGAGCTCTTGTAGGCAAGAACCACTGTTGACATTAGTAGTAGTAATGAACAATCGAATGTTTTTTTCGTCAGTTAAATCAGTGTAGACTAGTTTTGATGAATGGTATTTTGTCATGGTAATTTCATACGTTGTTGTTAGCCGCACAAATCACTGTAGGAAGGATTGTTGAATTATTTTCATCAAATAGGGGCCTACTACTGGAAGCGAAACGTCGAACAGTAACTGAGTAAGCTGACAACAATCAACGTTGGCTATCCCACAACGGAGATCGTCATTTTATATAAGGTTTGTTGTATGTTATTCATTCGTAATACTAGTACAAGTAGAGTATTTTATTGAAATGAAAAATTGAAAAGATAATAAAATTAAAATGAAAAACCCCCAAAAACCCACCACCAAACTGTGACATGGAAACGAAGATGCCCTGTTGACAGTACCCAGTCAATCGACAAACAACGTTTTATGTAACTGTATTGACAGATCCTTTATAGTGGGTAAAACAAAATCTGAGTGTATTTTATATTGTATCATGCCATAAAATATGTAGGTGGCTGGAGTATTTATATTTTTAATTAAATAACGGAGCTGTGTGTGTGTGTGTGTGTGTGTGTGTGTGTGTGAGAGAGAGAGAGAGAGAGAGAGAGAGAGAGAGAGAGAGAGAGAGAGAGAGAGAGAGAGAGAGAGAGAGAGTCAAATCATGCTATAGTTACTAATACTAATATGTACACAATATAAAACTTTCATACTTATATCATAGAAAAGTAACAATTTTCAAAACATTTTCTAGATATCAATGATCCCTGTTTATGGACAAAAAGAGAACCGGCAGCTCTTGGATGAAATAAGAGCCTTTCAGGATGAATTAAGGCCCTTTTAGGGTGAATTAAGGGATGCTAAGGAGAACACTGGTATCAGATTCGGCGTTTCTTTTCTACGGTATCTCATGTTTCTGTGCACAAGAAGGATACCAGAACTTTTTTCACTGACTTTCCAAACTATGCAACATTATTGGGGCTATTCAGTATGTGATGATGACATTGATAACACTTGGACTTAATCTTTTTTTACCACAATCTCTATTTTCTAATAAAAACAGAATTTACAAAATCAGTAAAATTATATCGAGAAACAATTGACAAGGCATATTTATAAAAAAAAAAATTATCATTATAAACCAATGATCAAATGATATTTGCATTGTGTTAATTTGTGTTTTAAATTAAAACATAAAAACATTTTATTGTTACAATTTACAGTAATTAGTTGTTTTAACTGTTTCTTTATTAATCAGGTTGAAAGTGAAAACCTTTTAAAACTGTCTCTTGTCAAAGGTAACTGACGCAGTTTGGGATTTGAAAGGAAGGAATCTTTTATTTAACGATGCACTCAAGTCATTTTAATTATGGATATATGGAGTCGGACATGTTTAGGGACCACACAGATAATACTAGGGAGGAAACCTGCTGCTTTCCGATTAGCAGCAAGGGATCTTTTATATGCAGCAGACCACACACAGGATAATAAATAGCATAGCCTTTGTTACACCAGTTGTGGAGCACTGGCTGAAACGAGAAATAGCCCCATAGGACCACCAATGGGAATCAATCCTAGACCGACTGCGTATTAAACTATGTCCTGCCCCACATGGGATTAGGTGATTAAAATATTAATGGTAATTTGTATATATATATATGTGTGTGTGTGTGTGTGTGTGTGTGTGTGTGTGTGTACTTGGGGGACCAAGTAAATTTAAGGTGTATCCAGTTTAAAAGGCTAAGTTCTGTACTAATATTTAAAAAGGGACGCTGTAGCTAGGACCAATGTATGTGTGGTCATGGAACAGGTACTGAAACTAAATTTAGTATCCCCCATTTTAATACAATGTGTTAATATGTATCCGATGTCAGTAACTTTAAGGAATAAAGGACTTAAAGCCGCACACCCTAGTTCCATCCAGCGAAAATAAATTATAATTTGGTTAATCTACAAACCTGTAACACACTTAGATCACGTTTTTATCAAATGGAGTGAAAAAGCAGGTTTTATATCGATAAATACCATGGGAATCCCCATGTCCCAATTGCTTGAAATAATTTTGAAAGTTAGTATTCTGATGTCACCGGTAGAAGCACAACAATGCCTACGTCACGACAAATTTCACAGACTTGGGGTGCGTTCGTTTCACCTCTCCTGGACATGTTCCAACTGTTCTGTCCTGGTTGTATCCCCTCTCCAGATATCGTAAGACTTAGCAAAATTATTGGTTTTAAGGGTTTGTAACGTTTTCTATTGAGACACTTACTTGTCTGAACTTTATTGTTACTGAAAATGTTCACGAACTGTGAAGAAAAATCTCACAAATGAACAACAACAAATCGGATGTTGATTGCGCGAACCGTGCACGAGAAAACAAACCGAACCAAAATGATAACGGTCACGTGATATACCCAACGTCTGTGACATTAAAAATAGATTGGACCTCGCTTGCTTAACGGTTTTTTCTCGACAACACGTTTTGTGAAAAAATGCAAAAAAATGCATTTCGTGGTTTTACAAACATCAGGATTACCAAAAAGCACTTCAGGTGAATGGAAATGTGTATTCTAAATAATAAAATGTAAGTAAAGTGCAATTTTATTTGTGAAAAATGGGGTTTAATAGCGAAAAACAACGCCGTAATGGTTAACAAATAAACGTAACTAGGGTGTGTCCCTTTAATTGTTGCTATGGGCAACAATTGTTTCATAATGAAGTGTTGAAATCCTTGGGGGGGGGGGGGGGGGTTTTCTGTATATTTCAGCATGAAGATTCACATATTATTAATGGTAGATACAAATTCTACTTTTATAGTAGAATACTAGGTTATATATTCACAATACCATCAAAACTGTTTGTCACTATGACTGTACATTCGAAAAAATTCATTATGCACAAAATCACAGAAATTAGGGTGAATTTGGATACTGACTTTGTGACCTTGAATTTTGACCTTTTAAAATGAGAAACTCAGTGTTAGACACTCAGATCAATTCATATATTATATGTAAGAACACTAGAATATACATTTTGACACACACACCCCTAAAAAATAAAAATAAAAATAATAAAAGTAAATAAAATTGATATGTTTGCAATATTTACCCAAATAGGGCCCCCATAGGCTTGGCCCAAATCCACATTGATGTAATTACCTTTTATAAGGATGCTACACTAGTACATTTTCATTTTGGCTTGCTAAACTTATATTTTTGGGGATAAACAGTAATTTCATGTTATACATTATGGTCTCACTACACAGATGTCATCTGCCACTGAAACCCATGCGAAGATTGCCAACAGAACGGGTTCTCGTTGGCACTAACAACATACACCATTGCGAACATACATTATATAAGCATTTATTTTCACTCCAAAATTGAGAACATTTCCGTCTCAGTGTTTTGCTATATGATCGCATCTGGCTGTAGTACCGGTCCGAACAGGTGGTCCATTAACCGATTCACTCCGGCTTTCACTTGCGCTATATACCCATGTCCCAAAAGGTCGATGCACAATATTACAAATTAAAAAGGGGAAAAATACAGCCAGTAGGCTTACCATTAAACATACATTTAAGAATTGATCGCAATTATTTTTTGGTTCATGCATTATTCTTTTTTTATGATTATTATTTTTATTTTTTTTTAGTTTCAAGCACTCCCGAACATGCCAGGTGCTCCATTTATTTTGAAAAATCCTCCCTATATACAATGAACCAGGTACTCTTTGAATGTGAAATAAAAAAAATATATATGAATATTAGTGCTTGTTTAAAAAAAATTAATTAGTGCATGTTTGTATTATTGTTTTATTTATCTTCTTTAGTGTATGTTATGATTTTGTATTTACAATAAATTAACCTGGTTTGCGAACAAGGCACCCAAAGCTACAAGCCGGGGGATCCAAGTCTGTTTTTCTACATATTTGTGTAATTAGTCATTATTTCTCATAGTTTATAAGTAATGTCGAAGGCGTCATTGCACGAGGCAATGACCTCTTCGAAACACTAGTGTTTAAGGAATTTTTCTTTTCTGTCTGGCCGCTCTAAGGCGGCAAAATATTCTGTTTCCACCCTTGAGTAAACCAAGTGTTTAAAAAGTGCCATTTCATTACATGGCTTATTTCCCTCTAATAATTTTCTAGTTGTCCTTATTACCCGTATTGCTTTGTTCCAGAGAAAAATTCCTGGCTGCGATGCATAATTTCCAGGATTGTATTTGATGCCAAAAATCATGGCATATGGATTTAAACGGAATTTATTGCCGAAGAGTTTTTTGAAGATAGGTTCAAGTTGTTTAATAAAAAGTTTGTTTTTTTTTGCAGTGAAAAAAGGCATGGAAGACTGAGTCCACTCTGTCGCACACAAGGCACTCCGGGTTGGGCTCAATCTTCCAGTCATATAGATATTTTCTAACTGCAATTATATTTCTAATCATTTTATAAATTAAGTCAAAATCGGGATTTTCAATAAAGCCGGAGTTTAAGGTTTTCTAAATGTTTTGCCAGTTTATGGTTTCATTAAAGGCTATTTCCCACCTGGTTTTAAATGATGCATCTTTGTAAGTTCTTAATAGCAAGACTGCGTATATGTCCTTCGTTTTCGCGACTGTCACGTCCTTTTTCGTATCACCTACGTTGATACAAAAGATGGCGTCTAAGTCACCATCAAAGTGGTCTTCATTTCGTAGTGTCCATAATAAGGTCGGCGGTACGTTGTCTTGTAGGTCTTTTATTTGGCGATAAAATACCGCGCTACTTCAGCAACCAGCAAAGTCTAAAAAATCGTTCGTTCCCATGTCCCAGATGTCTTTGACTAAATTTAGTCCTTCGCTACGTATAATATTGTGTTGTTTGTGTGATATAGTAGGATTGTCGTGAAGCGGTTCATAGATTATTTATTGGTAACTGTCAGTGTCTCGAGTAATGTCAAGGTCATTCCAAATTAAAAGAATATCCTTGTATATATTCGGCATTGATTTAAAGTTAGCTTTATTATTTGTAATCTTACATTTTAGAATGTGTTTTTCGATATTTAAATTTTTGTATTGGCCTAAAAAATAATCCGCTAGGGCTTTCCAATTACCTTTCCCTTCTGGACTTAATAGTCTACTTACAAATTTAATTCTTTTGGTTTGATTTTTAGCCGAATATTTACAACACCCAACCCGCCTAATTCTTTAGGTAGTTGAATTTGCTCTTTTGATATAAAATGTTTCCTGTAACTCCAAATGAAGTCGAAAATCATTTTATCAATTTGTTTGGCATATTTTTCCGGAAGTTCCAAAACGGTTGATAAATACCAAATGCCACTAGTTGCTAAAGAATTTACTGCAACTACTTTACCATGTAAAGTTAAATTTCGATTACTCCATATATTTAAGATTGTTTTTATGTTTTGAATTTTGGGTTCCCAGTTATCAGCTGAGACATCAACATTTCCGAAATAAAAGCCTAAGATTTTAATTTTTTCGTTTGTCCATCTTATATCAAGAGGCTATCTTTCTCGTACCTACGTTTTCCCATTAGGAAACCGTTAGTATGCAAGTATGAACCGAAAAAATTATGTGCACACTTTTGTATGACCCACTACGCGAGATCATACAGTGTGCACATCGTTTTTTCGGTTTATTCTTGCACTAACCAAAAAACAATTGAGGTCAAATTAAATTTATATGCATACTTTAACAATACATAACTTAATTTATTTTGTTTAGCTTTAAATACGCCTGTAGTATTGTTTGTGTAAACTTCCTTGATACTTATGTCGCGTAAGAATGCGAACGTTAATTCACTATTATTTGAATCAGGTGATTTTTTTTAAATTACGTCATTTCCTCTAGCTGCTGTGCATTTTTATGGATCATGTAGTTATATTGGAAGGAATTGTCCTATTCGTGTTTAGTTTATATTTTATGAAAGCTGTTGAACATCGCTTACAAGTAAGTTACAGGCGTGAAGTTTCCTACATTTTTTTGGCCAACGATAGTCTCATGTCATGATTAGCGAAGAGGTGGGTTTTTGGGGGGTTTTGTTTTGTGTTTTTAATAAATGCGTATAGATCCATATGTCTACTCTGCTATAGCATTTTCCATTAATTTATCGGATACATTTTTTGTAGCTTTCACGTGTGTTTTCTTCAAAATATCTAAATATGATTGCCAGAATAATCCGGCTTGTTGCGCAAAAGTAGCGCGAGTCGGGGGGGGGGGGGGGGGGGGGGGGGGGGGGGGGGGTAGTAGGCGTGGCTTAAATGTTTTCGGTTCATGGAGATATGGCCCCGTGCTTATAAACCTTAAAGTCTAGACTGTAATAAAGTCCAGACTTTAACGTCATGACAACGCCATTCAAATAGCATTACGTTAAAGTCTGGACTTTATTAAAGTCTAGACTAAGTTTTATAAGCACCTCTGGACCAATCAGATTGCCGTAAAGTGTATAGACGCAAAGAACATTTAATTTTATTGTTTTAATTCTTTACCATTTCCTAGAAGTGAATATGTGAACCATAACATGTGTCAGGAACTATAGAAGCCACGGTGACATCACATTTTGGTCACGTGGTACCGCGTGAGCTCTTGTAGGCAAGAACCACTGTTGACATTAGTAGTAGTAATGAACAATCGAATGTTTTTTTCGTCAGTTAAATCAGTGTAGACTAGTTTTGATGAATGGTATTTTGTCATGGTAATTTCATACGTTGTTGTTAGCCGCACAAATCACTGTAGGAAGGATTGTTGAATTATTTTCATCAAATAGGGGCCTACTACTGGAAGCGAAACGTCGAACAGTAACTGAGTAAGCTGACAACAATCAACGTTGGCTATCCCACAACGGAGATCGTCATTTTATATAAGGTTTGTTGTATGTTATTCATTCGTAATACTAGTACAAGTAGAGTATTTTATTGAAATGAAAAATTGAAAAGATAATAAAATTAAAATGAAAAACCCCCAAAAACCCACCACCAAACTGTGACATGGAAACGAAGATGCCCTGTTGACAGTACCCAGTCAATCGACAAACAACGTTTTATGTAACTGTATTGACAGATCCTTTATAGTGGGTAAAACAAAATCTGAGTGTATTTTATATTGTATCATGCCATAAAATATGTAGGTGGCTGGAGTATTTATATTTTTAATTAAATAACGGAGCTGTGTGTGTGTGTGTGTGTGTGTGTGTGTGTGAGAGAGAGAGAGAGAGAGAGAGAGAGAGAGAGAGAGAGAGAGAGAGAGAGAGAGAGAGTCAAATCATGCTATAGTTACTAATACTAATATGTACACAATATAAAACTTTCATACTTATATCATAGAAAAGTAACAATTTTCAAAACATTTTCTAGATATCAATGATCCCTGTTTATGGACAAAAAGAGAACCGGCAGCTCTTGGATGAAATAAGAGCCTTTCAGGATGAATTAAGGCCCTTTTAGGGTGAATTAAGGGATGCTAAGGAGAACACTGGTATCAGATTCGGCGTTTCTTTTCTACGGTATCTCATGTTTCTGTGCACAAGAAGGATACCAGAACTTTTTTCACTGACTTTCCAAACTATGCAACATTATTGGGGCTATTCAGTATGTGATGATGACATTGATAACACTTGGACTTAATCTTTTTTTACCACAATCTCTATTTTCTAATAAAAACAGAATTTACAAAATCAGTAAAATTATATCGAGAAACAATTGACAAGGCATATTTATAAAAAAAAAAATTATCATTATAAACCAATGATCAAATGATATTTGCATTGTGTTAATTTGTGTTTTAAATTAAAACATAAAAACATTTTATTGTTACAATTTACAGTAATTAGTTGTTTTAACTGTTTCTTTATTAATCAGGTTGAAAGTGAAAACCTTTTAAAACTGTCTCTTGTCAAAGGTAACTGACGCAGTTTGGGATTTGAAAGGAAGGAATCTTTTATTTAACGATGCACTCAAGTCATTTTAATTATGGATATATGGAGTCGGACATGTTTAGGGACCACACAGATAATACTAGGGAGGAAACCTGCTGCTTTCCGATTAGCAGCAAGGGATCTTTTATATGCAGCAGACCACACACAGGATAATAAATAGCATAGCCTTTGTTACACCAGTTGTGGAGCACTGGCTGAAACGAGAAATAGCCCCATAGGACCACCAATGGGAATCAATCCTAGACCGACTGCGTATTAAACTATGTCCTGCCCCACATGGGATTAGGTGATTAAAATATTAATGGTAATTTGTATATATATATATGTGTGTGTGTGTGTGTGTGTGTGTGTGTGTGTGTGTGTGTACTTGGGGGACCAAGTAAATTTAAGGTGTATCCAGTTTAAAAGGCTAAGTTCTGTACTAATATTTAAAAAGGGACGCTGTAGCTAGGACCAATGTATGTGTGGTCATGGAACAGGTACTGAAACTAAATTTAGTATCCCCC